>NC_092148.1:23256655-23596655 GCF_045791955.1 Oncorhynchus clarkii lewisi
AGTATAGCTGCGCATCCACTGGACTGATCCTTAAAGCATCGTAATCTAAATGAAGATATCTTCTCGTTCCAGTAGATACCTGATCATTACATTTAGATTCGGGTTATACACCTTTTAATCACTGACATACAATTATTCTCAATCCCCTGCACCTTCCAACAACTATATATTATATGAGTACTTGGGCCATTCAGGGTAAAACTCCATAATTTACACAATCAATGCACACGTGGATGCATGCCAAACAAGCAGCCACAGTACAAGGAATCTTAAACCCTTCAAACTTATTTTACAATCTCCTTCATATCTGCTCTGCAAATATATATAAATTCTGGATTTCAATACTATGACCCAGGACCAGGTCGAAGCTTAAGTCACTCTGGCCTGGCGTCTTAGAACAGGCCCCAAGTCACACTGCCTGACACAGCTGGGAAGCTTGGGCCCCAGGTCTTTGTAGTTCAGAACGACTGCTTGCACTACCCAGAGACACTCAGTCAAGCTTAACATCTGATGTAAGGGGTAGCAGTGGATAATGGAATACCTGGGGATGCAATGCTGGGGATGTAAAGAGAGTGAGATGTCGGTCACGGTAACTAAGGATTAGCTGCGTGTCAAATCTTCTGTGGGGACATATTGGATTAGAGATATCTGGGGACTTCCATGCTGGGGAAAGAGGGAGAGTGGAATGTAAGAAGAAGGGACTATGAGGGAAACAGTTAAGTGCACAGTTAAGACTGATGTCAAATTGTGTTGATTGAGGCTTTGAGGGGTGAGAGCGCTGTAATCAGTTCATTATTTTTGGGTTGCTCAATAAGGAAACCTTAATCATTCATTTGTACTTGAAATCAGAGACATAAAGCGAATTATGATATTATTTATCATCTACATGTATGTATGCCATATAAAAGCAGCCAAGCTGCCTTATAAATTCCCAGCCGTATTCTACACAGTCAAAATGCAAAGCCCATCTTTACCACTGCAGCCCGGCATTCGCCCCTGTGCCGCGGAGTGTGATTAAGTGTTAAGTTTAGGGATAAATTCGCCACCCATCTGGGTGCTCATAATAAGCAGAAGGGGGGCTATCCAGAACACTAAGGACAGGGTCCCCCGCCCCCATCCCCCAGCTTTCCCTCACACTCCACCCCACCAAAATCCCAAATCTCCACCCCTCAGCCCCAGACTGTGACCCCAGAACCCTAAAAGGTCATGAGAGAGTTGGCTGAGGGGACTGAGGGGGCCGGGGTGGAGGACAGCTTGCATTCGGTCACCAAACCACCCCCCTACCCCAGTCCCTTCATTGTTTATTGTCGCCTCAGACTTGGCAGTGAACTTCACAGTTTCCATTGTGACTGTGGCGTGAAGGTGGCTAAGCCCCCCAGGACGATGAAAAGGGGGTTCAGGGTCGAGGCAGAGAAGGCAAACACAAGTAAATCCCTTCATTGGTTGCGTCCTCTATATTTTTCCCTGTGCGGGTTTGCATGTTTTTTGTGTGTGAGTGTGTGTGTGTGTGGGGGGGGGGGCTGCTAGCGAGTCAAGCCCAGTTGCAGGTCTGTCGCTGAATCCTTAATTGACTTGTCCCATACTATCCCCTCTCCCTGACCCTGGAAACCCCTGCATGAAGAGGAGAGGCCGACTTTGGAGATAGAAGGATGCCATTGTGAAAATGAACGTATTTTATGTGCGCTTCACTTTATGTGCTTTCCTAAATGTTTACAGTGTTGATAAGCTCCATTAGGTGAAATGGATAAGATCAATGACCATGCTATAATAAGCATAGAATTCTACAGGCTTAGTTGTATTATCAGCTCAAGTCGCACCACAGGCAGACCCTCTGGTATAGGCTTAAACATGTCTTATTAGCAGTGGATATTGCTACAGCCAGCAGCTCTCCCTCTCTCCTTTCACCTTTTCCTTCACTAGCCTCCTTCACTCTTCATCATAGCAGAGGGATAGGCACAGATGATGTCTACTGAATTAGGCCCATGCAGGCAGGCAGGCAGGCATAATGGATGGAGGGGAGGGGGGTAGAAAGGCCTGTATAAGTATTGGGGTCTGACTCCTAGGCCCAGCTGGGATTGAGGATTGGGGGTGCTGGGGCAGGGGGCTATGGATTTGGGGACTGACGTCGCAGGGCTGGGCCTATTGTCCCACTAATAGGAGTTAAACTCCCCTCTCTACCCCTCTCCCAGCCCCAACCTTTATGGCTGGTGATGGTGCACCAGCAGATCTGCTCAGAGCATAGCTCCTCTCCTATTGTTTAAACAGCCACTTCTTCATTAATTGCCAGCCAATTTGGCATTAGCGTGTGTGTGAACACGAGACCCTTTTCCCATTGCGCTAATTAATTCACTTCCGCCTACAAGCACTTCCTTACACACCCATGGGTTCGTTCAGCAAGTGTAGGGGGCATTTAAGGACCAATTACAAGGGGTGGCATTGTAGGAATGTGGGCAATGTTGGCAACAGACCAAGCAGCCATTATGCAACGTTTTGAGATAACATATTTAGCTTGTCTGTTATTCATCATTCTACAACCCTTAATGGCCTAGTTAATGACAATATATTCTAATGACAACACACTGTGATGGTGAATTCATCAGTATTTTAACACTTGTTCTAACTACTTAGAATATGCTCCAAGCATATTTTTTATTTATTTTGGCCAGAGTCTGTATTAAAGCGAAAATCACTTTCCTCCATTTTTCTCACCCCCAGTTTTCTGTAAGTGGGATAGGCCTATACTTCGTTCAGCACTCTGTGGCCATGTAAAAACAGCACAATCAAAATAAGACAGATCCTAAACTAACCAACTTTGCTTTCCCTTTGCCTCAGCCTGAGTTCCTCAGAAACATGTTATAGAGATGCAGTGGAGCGCATTTTGTCAAAGTAATTGCAACCCCGAATCGGGATGACCAAAATGTATTGACATTGTTGGACAGAAATGGCCTATGTCATCTTGTACTGCTGCTTGTGAAAGTGGCTTCTGTCAAGAAGTCAATATCAGGTCTCATTGACCACCAGCAGTTGATTGAATGGATTTCACTTTTAAGAACAGGAAGTCTAGTTTATCTTTAATCGAAAACAATGCCAGAACGAAGGTTGCTCCATGTTTCGGTATTGTTTCAATTAAACTGATAGATAGAGATGGACATGTTTTTCCGATACTGTCCTTAAAATTCACTTTCACACACTTTCTTGATAACTTTCTTTCTTGAGGTCAATAAACCTCAGTGTGTCTTTCTCTTTCTCTTATAAAAGGTTTCATTGTATAGTGAACACAATGTTATGTTCAGTCTCTATACATCCCACCTCAAAGGGCCTTGGGAGAATTATGCTCTCAATGTATGAGACTCGTGGTGTAAATTGTTCTTTCACCAAGCCCATGATACACAGGCAATTTGTTTTGGCAATATTCATCTTATTGACTAGGTGGCCCTGCCGATTAAATTTACCCAGATAATAAAACGATTCTCATTTACAATGGAAAAGGTTTCGGTAACCATTACTGGCAACATTGCTCTGCAATATTGCATCAAAACAATGGCCAGTGTTGCCTTTAGGTCTTGCTTAAAGTCCTATAAAATGTAATACATATTGAAGCGCATACCTAAAAACTATATGTCATTCATAACTGCTGTCCAAAAGGGTTGAATACCTGCATTTTTTATTTGGTCTATGCATGTAATTAACCAACTAATTAAACTGTGGGGAACTTTCTTATCCCTCATACACACAGCAATAACAGCCAGCAGCACTGTTTCTATGCACCAACGTCAGTCTTATTTGTTATATATGAACCCAGGGTGGGTCCAGCCACATAAGAGGTGAAGAAGTGGGGAGGCCAACAGGGAAGGCTATGAGGCTATGGCACAGAGAGCAAATATGTCTGAAGGAACAGGCCAAGCTTTTGAGCCTCATGGCAGAGTAGCGCCTTGGCCCTGATTCTACCTCATTGTAGATCTTTGGGATTAACACCCCCAGTCAGAAGGGTGTCTGGTTGAGAGTAGGAGAACACTGTCTGTGCAGGCTGGGGGAGAATGTTTGTGTGTGTTTGCCTAGGTTTTAGGGGATGTCTAGTAAGGCGGCTGCAGGGGGATTACTGAACACCCAATCACACACACCACCATACCCCCAAATGAGGTGTCGGGTGGGAGGCAGACAGAGAGGGTCGGTCTGTTTTATGTAAATTAAGGTGTGAGGACGCCAATCATTGTTTGACCCCAATGTTCCTGGCTGCCCTGTGTCTGACCATGGTAGATGAGTCTGATCTTACCAAATATCCCTGACCAAATATCCCTGAGATTTCAATACACAAGTGGTAGCCAAAACATTGCCATTTCCCATCCTATAGTTACTGGATTTACAGATATGTTCCTTGCCTGAGTTTAACACTATTTTATGAGAAGTGTAAACATGGTTCTTATGGAAACAGTTACAAACTGCACATCTTGGTTAAAGATGGTACAGTGTTTTGAATCAGATGGAGACTTGAACAGCCAATACCTAATTAAGGAATAAATGCATGAGAGGCAATAGTCAGGTTCAGAGGATGAGTCAAATTTACTAGCATGTTCAAGGTTAGTATTGAAAGGTTGTATTGGATTAGTGTTGTGATGATTATGTGAAGTTTGTTTGATGGATAGCCATTTTTTATTTTATTTTTTTAAATATATTTTTTAAACCTTTATTTAACTAGGCAAGTCAGTTAAGAACAAATTCTTATTTTCAATGACGGCCTAGGAACAGTGGGTTAACTGCCTGTTCAGGGGCAGAACGACAGAACGTCAGCTCGGTGGTTTGAACTTGCAACCTTCCGGGTCATTATTTGGTATTAAGTGGTGCAATCAGAGAAAATAATGTGGGAGCTGACTAAAGTTAATAACTTGAAGCCTGACATGATAAAGCGCCGTGAGTTCCTGTCCTCAAATTGCCTTATAGCGAAGTAAACTTGTGCGTAAAAGGAGAGAGAAATGGCTAGTATCTTTACGCACCGGCTGAATGGTGCATCATACTAGCACACCGTTGAAATCTTTGATCAAACATATGTCAACTTTTGTGCTGATAACACACAATTAATGAAACATATTGGAATGAAACACGTTTAAAATAAGTATCTAATGCTCTTGTATTTCACCTTACCCGAATCAATAACAACATTTATTTTATTTTTTTGAATGCTCTCCATTCTGATTTCCACGCATAATATACATTTTAACACTATAGACATGTATGTTGAAGGTCAAAAGCTTCCCTCCAAAGACATAGTTGTAAATATCCTAACGGTTCCAACTTGGCCATTCATCTTTACGCGCGCCTTAACAGCCCCCATTGATTTATCTCATTACACTCATGGTATCCCAGAGGTTGCAAACTACACATGTCCCCTAATCGACACCAATGACTTTATGGAAGACATACACAGACGAGATGGAGTCGACAGGAAAGGAAAAAATAGCTTTTACGCACTGCAATAGGCTAGAGAGTCGGGTGCACACTAAAGACGCATGGCTTCACGTTCACCTCAAATACAGGAGATAGTGAGGCGGCATGCTAAACTCATTTCAAAGTCTCATGCAAGTAGCAAGACATTCAGTGGGTTCCGCATGGAGTACATTTACTTGACGTTTACTACCGTTACCCATTCAAAGCTCGAACACTCATCCGCTTAAATATGAAAAGCATTACCTGAAGATATGACCATCAATAGAAAAAGCTGAACATTCCTCGTTTGGTTCATGTTTTAGTATTAATCCCTTTTAGTTTGAGGTCTAACTATTATAGCAACGCTTTAATAGCGAGCTTCACTCCTTAAAATGTATTAAATAAAAATCCCAACAAAATCTCAAAAAATCATTTCCGCAGTTTAAGTTCCACTGTCCAGCGAACGGCTGGCTTCTGGACTCGTTCAAGGCTGCTTTGAGAATGTCCCGTTTGCTATTGTAGAAGGGCCCTCGCGGGGTTCTGGGGCTATTAGTTATGCGTAAGGTATTGTTGTCCCCGCTGACATCCCGGTCAATGAATGGACACTGATACAACAATAGAACTGGCCAGCGGAGACTGGGGCATGTAAACGAGCCAATGGCAGGATGGGGGCCAGTCAAAAGGGGTGGCCCCTTCTGCACCCCAAAGCATCACTTGAGGGGACCTGCTATATAGAAGCTCCAAAAACAAAATGTTGTCTTAATATGCAGGTCATCATCATTATATTCTCAACCTACAACTCTATACATACACTTTAATGCTGTCATAGTGGTTATTGCTGTCAGTTGTGGAGGTGCTGGGAATGACAATGTTACTGGTACTCCAGTAACCACTTTCCAAATTACATTGTGAGCATCTGTAAAAAAATTTAAAAAAAATAATAATAAAAAAAAAATATATATATATATATATATATACAGTGCATTCAGAAAGTATTTAGACCCCTTGACTTTTCCACATTAAAATGTTACAGCTTACGTTACAGCTTTATTCTAAAATTGATTAAATAAAAAATGTTCCTCACCAATTTCCACACAATACTCAATAATGAGAAAGCAAAAACAGGTTTAGAAATGTATGCAAATGTATAAAAATTAAAAAAAACAGAAATACCTTATTTACATAAGTATTCAGACCCTTGCTGTGGGATACAAAATTGAGCTCAGGTGCAGCCTGTTTCCATGGACCATCCTTGAGATGTTTCTACAACTTGATTGGAGTCCACCTGTGGTAAATTCAATTGATTATACATGATTTGGAAAGGCATACACCTGTCTATTTAAGGTTCCACAGTTGACAGAGCATGTCAGAGCAAAAACCAAGGTTTTTGAGGTCGAAGGAATTGTCGGTAGAGCGCCGAGGCAGGATTGTGTCGAGGCATCGATCTGGGGAAAGGTACCAGCACATTTCTGCAGCCTTGAATGTCCCCAAGAACACAGTGGCTTCCATCATTCTTTAATGGAAGAAGTTTGGAACCACCAAAACACTTCATAGAGCCCGGCCAAACTGAGCAATCGGGGGAGAAGGGCCTTGGTCAGGGAGAACCCGATGGCCACTCTGACAGAGCTCTAGAGTTCCTCTGTGGAGATGGGAGAACCTTCCAGAAGGACAACCATCTCTCCAGCATTCCACCAATCAGGCATTTATGGTAGAGTGGCCAGACTGAAGCCACTCCTCACTAAAAGCACATGACAGCCTGCCTGGAGTTTGACAAAAGTCACCTAAAGGACCCTCAGACCACGAGAAACAAGATTGAACTCTTTGGCCTGAATGCCAAGCGTCACATCTGGAGGAAACCTGGAACCATCCCTACGGTGAAGCATGGTGGTGCCAGAATAATGCTGTGTGGATGTTTTTCAGCGGCAGGGACTGGGAGACTAGTCAGGATCGAGGGCAAGATGAACAAAGGAAAGTACAGAGATCCTTGATGAAAACCTGTTCCAGAGCGCTCAGGACCTCAGACTGGGGTGAAGGTTCACCTTCCAACAGGACAACGACCCTAAGCACACAGCCAAGACAACGCAGGAGTGGATCTGCAGAGAATAATGAGAGAAACTCCCCAAAAACAGGTGTGCCCAGCTTGTAGCGTCATACCTAAGGGACTCGAGGCTGTATTCGCTGCCAAAAGGTGCTTCAACAAAGTATGAGTAAAGGCTCTGAATACTTGTGTAAATGTAATATTTCAGTTTTTTATTTTTAATACATTAGCAAACATTTCTAAAAAACTGTTTTTCCTTTGTAATTATGGGGTATTATGTGTAGATTGATGAAGAAAATCAAACAATTTCATACATTTTAGAATAATGCTGTGACATAACAAAATGTGGAAAAGTGAAGGTGTCTGAATACTTTCCAAATGCACTGTATATATATATATATCCTATATGTTAACACTTAACTTGACACCCAGCATCATAGTATGTTATGACACGGTCATAACCATGTCATGTCATAACAGCTGACATAACCTGTTATAATATAGTCATAAGACTGTCATGACATATCAAATCAAATGTTATTTGTGACATGCGCCAAATGCAACAGGTGTAGACCATACAGTAAAATGCTTACTTACAAGCCATTAACCAACAATGCCGTTTTAAGAAAAATAAGTGTTAAAGTATTTACTAAAATAAACTAAAGTAAAAAAGAAATAAAGAAAAGAAATGCAACGCAAATAGTCCAGGTCGCCATTTGATGAATTGTTCAGCAGTCTTATGGCTTGGGGTAGAAGCTGTTAAGAAGCCTTTTGGACCTAGATTTGGTGCTCCGATACTGCTTGCCGTGTGGTAACAGAGAGAACAGTCTATGACTAGGGTGGGTGGATGGCAGGAAACTTGGCCCTAGTGATGTCCTGGGCTGTACGCACTACCCTCTGTAGTGCCTTGTGGTCGGAGGCTGAGCAGTTGCCATACCAGGCCATGATGCAACCAGTCAGGATGCTCTTAATGGTGCAGCTGTAGAGCTTTTTGAGGATCTGAGGACCCATGCCAAATCTTTTCAGTCTCCTGAGGGGGAATTGGCGTTGTTGTGCCCTCTTTATGACTGTCTTGGTGTGCTTGGACCATGATAGTTCGTTGGTGATGTGGACACCAAGGAACTTGAAGCTCTCAACCTGCTCCACTACAGCCCCGTCGATGAGATTAGGGGCGTGCTCGGCCCTCTTTTTCATGTAGTCCACGATCATCTCCTTTGTCTTGATCCCACTGAGTCAGAGGTTATTATCCTGGCACCCCACACATATATATTTAGACCTGTTGTGACATACAGTACCATGCAAAAGTTTTAGGCAGGTGTGAAAAAGATGCTGTAAAGTAAGAATGCTTTCAAAAACGGATACGTTAATAGACTATATTCATCAATTAACTAAATGCAAAGTGAGTGAAGAGTAGAACAATCTAAATCAAATCCATATTTGGTGTGACCACCCTTTTCCTTCAAAACAGCATCAATTCATGTAGGTACACTTGCACAAAGTCAGAGGTTTGCTAGGCATATGGTTAGGTGTATAATTAAACAAGTACACCAAACAGGTGCCAACGATCATCAATCCAACATGTAGGTTGAAACACAATCATTAACTGAAACAGAAACAGCTGTGTAGGAGGAATACAACTGGGTGAGGACCAGCCAAACTCAGCTAACAAGGTGAGGTTGCTGAAGACAGTTTACTGTCTAAAGTCATACACCATGGCAAGACTGAGCACAGCAACAAGACACAAGGTAGTTAGTTATATTGCATCAGCAAGATCTCTCCCAGACAGAAATGTCAAGGCAGACAGGGGTTTCCAGATGTGCTGCCAAAGCTCTTTTGAAAAAACACAAAGAAACGGACAACGTTGAGGATCGTAGACGCAGTGGTCGGCCAAGGAAACTTACTGCAGCAGATGAAAGACACATCGTGCTTACTTCCGTTCGCAATCATGAGATGTCCAGCAGGACTATCAGCTCAGAATTGGCAGAAAACAGTGGGAACCTGGTACACCCATCTACTGTCCAGAGAAGTCTGGTCAGAAATGGCCTTCATGGAAGACTTGCGGCCAAAAAGCCATACCTCTGACATGGAAACAAGGCCAAGCGACTCAACTATGCACAAAAACATAGGAACTGGGTTGCAGAAAAATGGCAGCAGGTGCTCTGGACTGATGAGTCAAATTTTGAAATATTTGGCTGTAGCAGAAGGCAGTTTGTTCACTGAAGGGCTGGAGAGCGGTACACGAATGAGTGTCGGCAGGCAACAGTGAAGCACGGGGAGGTTCCTTGCAAGTTGAGGTTGCATTTCTGCAAATGGAGTTGGGGATTTGGTCAGAATTAATGGTGTTACGAATCCCTTTTGGCCCGACAGTCTAGGGGGGATGGTAATGAGACGCGTAACATAACTCATGCAAATTATAATTGTGACAAAGTAAAAGTGTGAACGTAATAACCAGGACAACTGAAATCTACCGTCAAACTCAAGGTTTATTTGATAAACACACGGTAATGGGGGGAGCAGGAAAAGGGGCTGAGCTGGACCCAAGGAAAGAAACAAATATGCAAAAACACCCCTAAACTAGACTAGCCTACTTTAACAGCTAACTAACTAACCAAAAATATAGTGGGTGGTCCGCCCAGTTCTAACTAGTGTTTTTAACAAAGTTTACCTACGGGTAGTGTATGCCCATGGGCGACTTGTCTTGGTTTCCCCTTTTCCCACCAGCAACAAACACCATAACCAAAACAATACTCACAGGAGATGACAAAGTGATTTGGAGGTGCTCAAACAAAAGAGAGGTTAATTAATACACAGAGAGCGAGCGAAGAACAGAGATCTACAAACATGGCATTTACAAAGAGATTGAGCTACTGAAATCTATGAAGAACAGAGATCTACAAACATGGCATTTACAAAGAGATTGAGCTACTGAAATCTATGAAGAACAGAGATCTACCAACATGGCATTTACAAAGAGATTGAGCTCCTGAAATCTACAAAGAACAGAGATCTACAAACATGGCATTTACAAAGAGATTGAGCTACTGAAATCTATGAAGAACAGAGATCTACAAACATGGCATTTACAAAGAGATTGAGCTACTGAAATCTATGAAGAACAGAGATCTACCAACATGGCATTTACAAAGAGATTGAGCTCTAGAGCAAACAAATGATGGGGTTTTTAAACCATGGGGAAGGAACTGTGATAGGGTAGGAAACAGGATGAGGTGTGTCTTCTGATTGATGGGTTGATTGTTGACTGATTAATGAGTGATGATTTTCACCTGTGAGGGGAGAAGGAGAGAAAAGAAACACACACACACAGGATACACACACAGGATAACTGTATCCGTAACAAATGGTCTCCTCAATGCTGAGAAGTACAGGCAGATACTTATCCATCATGCAATACCATCAGGGAGGCATCTGATTGGCCGAAATGTAATCTGCAGCATGACAACAACCCCAAACATACAGCGAAAGTCATAAAGAACTATCTCAGCATAAAGAAGAATAAGGAGTCATGGAAGTGATGGTATGGCCCCCACAGAGCCCTGATCTCAACATCATCGAGCCTGTCTGGGATTACATGAAGAGAGAGAAGCATCTGAGGCTGCCTAAATCCATAGAATAAACGTGATTAGTTCTCCAAGATGTTGGGCCAACCTACCTGCCGAGTTCCTTCAAAAACTGTGTGCAAGTGTACCTAGAAGAATTGATGCTGTTTTGAAGGCAAGGGGTGGTCACACCAAATATTGATTTGATTTAGATTTTTCCCCTGTTCACTCACTTTGCATTTTGTTAATTGATAAATATAAACTATTAACATGTCTATTTTTGAAAACATTCTTACTTTACAGCATTTTTTCACACCTGCCTAAAACTTTTGCACAGTACTGTATATTGTATTATTGTCTGGTTATAACACCTACATTAAGAGTGCAAAAACCCACAAAACCTACCACACAAGGCAAAACATTCCATTAAACCCTAACCTACATTTCAACAGTATGTTTATGTTGTATAATATTTTGTTAAATTGACCATGTTAAATGATCATTGTAATTGCACACACATTGATGTCAGACATGCACGTATCCCAATGCTCTGTTGCTGATGACTGGGATGAATGCAGGAGCAAATATCAGGAGCAGGACAAGACACACGCTTTTTGACTGAAGACTGATTGATATAAGGCCATGTACGGCAAAATAATAATGCTTCTTGACAGTGTCATAAAGTGTATTTTCTTGGTCAAAGTAAAGTGACACAGGACAGTCATAATGCTTCATGACAGTGTCATAAAGTGTATTTTCTACAAGCTATTTAAAATATGATGAAAAAAAACATCACTGTGAAGAATTCCTCACAACAACAACAAAGCATTTAAGAAACAAACTTTCAAACGAAAGGAAACTTGTTAGCAAGGGAAAAACTCATTTGAATAAATGTGGGTTTTGACTCTCTCACTGTACGCAGGTGTCAAAACCAGCCATAAAATAACACAATATATGTCACAACAGGAGTAAATATATGGGTTATGACAGTGTTATGACCATATTATGACATCGTTATGACCGTGCCATAACGTGTTATGGCACTGGGTGTCAAGTAAAGTGTCACCCATACAGGTAGTGAAGTAAGAACATTTAACATGAAATTACAACATAGGTATTTGTCATCATGTTTGGTGGTTTTTTTCTCCCCTAAAAAAATGGATTTGTGATGATAAGGGGAAGCATATACTGCTATGCTTTATCTTGGCCAGGTCGCAGTTGTAAATGAGAACTTGTTCTCAACTAGCCTACCAGGTTATTAAATAAAGGTGAAATAAAAAATTAAAAAAATAAAATATTTTACTGCAGCTTTACTAAAAACACAGTCATAGTAGCTACAAGCAAGTTGAAGGTCTGTTCAATGAAGACCATTCACCAACTCAAATCATCTCATCGTCTCAACTCCACCAGCCTCAAAGAAGTTCTCAACCTTGGGTACAATAACGAATGTTTAAAAAGAAAAACACATTCAGCCACCCTCTGCCCCAACGGTCCTCACTATGGAGTTGTAAAGGAAGGGGCTCCATTACCCAAGCTGTTGGAATGCGGTGCGGCTCACAGCAGGACAGACCAGCCAATTAACAGGCATCAGCCCCCCTAACACACACAATACGCACCCCTCTTAAGAGAGAACAACAGGCTAGTAGCAGCGTGCTATTCATTAGGTGGTCTTCTGTTCATATAAAGGGATCTAATTGGGGATCGGTCCAAGTGGGAATGGCCTGGTCTATTATGAGGGAGATATCAACATGCAAAACAAGGATCTGGGAGGAGAATGAGATGCATGTTTTTTAGCCATCTGAGGGAAGAGGCATAGATCCTACCTACACACACAGTTGTTGTTATCTTCTTAACTAGCTCATTAGTAAGTAGCTCAGTGACTGTTCCTATCCTAATCCCCCTGGTTCTCACCATCATTAAACCATCAAAAATGATCTGATCATCTGGTCACTCATCCTACCCTATAATCAAGCTTATGTTCCCATGCTCCCCACCCACAGTACAACTTTATTAAACTCACCATACAATGTAGTCCCCATTTAATATATATTTTTTACACATCTTGAACACCAAATATAATGTTTTACACAGTCTGGTAAGAGAGTGAAGGTGGTCATGCTTGCCAATTATACTGGACAGCATCAATCAACTGTCCCCCATGGGCTCGTTAAAACTATACTACAGCTGTATCAGCATCTCATATCATACATTCTCCTAATCTGGCCATTAAAGTTGCTAGGGAGATAGAAAGGTTAGAGGACATGAAAAAAATATATAATCAGGGGTCTGATCCAACTGGGAATGTCCTGAGATATATACATGCAGTCAGAGAGAAAGAGACAAAACATGTCTACCCATTCCAGGTTCTTTGAAAGGGTATAGACATAGTCCTCCCTCAGCCCCCCCCCCCCCCCCCCCCTTGTGATTTTCATAGCTAACTCATTAGGCAGCCCAATTCTGATATTTTTCCCCCACTAAATGGTCTTTGACCAATCACATCAGATCTTTCACATCAGCTCTTTTTCAGAGCTGATCTGATTGGTCAAAAGACCAATTAGTGGAAAATAAATATCAGAATTGCGCTGCCTGTCTAAAAGCAGCTTTTGTGATTTCTCATAATCACCCTGGTTCTTCTCACCACCATTAAATCAGTTCTTACTGAAAATGTACTTTCATCTGCTGAGCCCAGTATGTTTAAATCTACATACTGCAAGTATCATATGGTGTCAATGTGTACATAATGTTTTGTAGACTTGTAGTAAAGCCGATCAGGCTATACTGTACAACATCACTCAAATATCCCTCATTGACAATAAACCTCTGTATGATGCAGTTACTTTAAGAACAAAACACCTAACCTCATATATTACTTAAATTGGTCAGATTCATATTTTGTAGCACATACACTTCTGTATATGTTATCACAAATTAAAGAAATTCAGCGCTTCAGAATGAAGTTACTTAGGATTCAACATTCAAATTACAGGGATGCTCAACACTCAACAAACTGACATAAACTTTCAACCTGTAATGCATCAGACGATGTGAATCAATAATCTTACCCTACAGGTACATCAGTTTATAGCCTATGATATTTCACCCAAGAGAAAATGGCAAATGTGAATCTTATCCTCCATAGTATGCATACAGAGACTAATAGAGTTATTCCCAGGCCTCTGTGGTTAAACAGTGTGCAGTAAGCATGGCTGTATTGAGAACCCTTTGTAGCTCATTGTCCGCCCAGCAGTAGCGAAGCTTTATCCTATTAGCCACATAATGGGGTTTAGGGTTTCACATAGTGACGATCACAGTGGTCTAATCTGAGCTGGCCTGGCAAGACCTCCTCTCACTGCATGCATACGGCTCAGATTTTTACACCATTCCTCTCTACAAGGCTTGTGGTCATGGAGGAAATAGGACGGAGGAGAAGAGTAGAGATAAAGATGAAGATTATTTGCTTCCCCACCTTTGTCTTTTCCCTGTTTACATTTTAGAAAAACACTGTTTCCTGCAGCAGACTTGTCCTTGACTACACAATGTACCAGAAACTACATTCCATTTCATGGAATAGTACGTCGTCAGAAAATAAACAAGTTGAGGCGTATAAAGAAGACCAAAAAAACAGGGGCAAAACAACCCCAACACATTTCGTGCCCAACCGCCAGGGAAAAAAGACCACTTTGAGATATTGTTTTTGAAATAAAGGTGTCATGTACAGACTTATACTGACTGTGGAATAAAAAGGTCCATGTCAACTGGACCAGATTAATTGGTTGGGAATGTATACCCCACTGGGCTGTTACAACTACTGTACAATGTAGATCAGACAGAGCTTTACTGTACGATGACACCGCTACCTAACCTTATGCAGGATATGATGATCTCATACTGACTATACATAGTTCCCACATACGGTGAGCACTTTTTGGCTGCTTTTCCTTCACTCTGCGGTCCAACTCATCCCAAACCATCTTAACTGGGTTGTGGCCGGGTGATTGTGGAGGCCAGGACAGATTTCCACCGGTCTAATGTCCATTGCTCGTGTTTCTTCGCCCAAGCTAGTCTCTTCTCCTTATCATTGTCCTTTAGTAGTGGTTTCTTTGCAGGAATTGACCATGAAAGCCTGATTCACGCAGTCTCCTCTGAACAGTTGATGTTGAGATGTGTCTGTTACTCGAACTCTGTGAAGCACTTATTTTTTGGGCTACCATTTCTGAGGTGCAGTTAACTCTAATGAACTTATCCTCTGCAGCAGAGGTAGCTCTGTGTTTTCCTTTCCTGTGGCATTCCTCATGAGAGCCAGTTTCATCATAGCTCTTGAAGGTTTTTGCGACTGCACTTCAAGAAACTTCAAAAGGTCTTGACATTTTCTGGATTGACTGGCCTTCATGTCTTATAGTAATGATGGACTGTCATTTCTCATGGCTTATTTGAGCTGTTCTTGCCGTAATATGGTCTTTTACCAAAGTATACCATCCCTACCTTGTCAACACAACTGATTGGCTCAAACGCATTAAGGAAAGAAATTCCATACAAATAAAATTTTAAAGCAAACCGCGCTGCCCTATGGGACTCCCAATCACAGCCAGATGTGATACAGCCTGGAATCAAAACCAGGGACTGTAGTGACACCTCTTCCACTGAGATTCAGTGCCTTAGACCGCTGCTCCACTCGGGAGCAGTTTAACACTTGTTTGGTTGCTACATGATTCCATAATTCTGATGTCTTCACTATTATTCTACAATGTAGAAAATAGCCAAAATAAAATGAGTAGGTGTGTCCAAACTTTTGACTATTAATATATACACAGTGAGGGAAAAAAGTATTTGATCCTTTGCTGATTTTGTACGTTTGCCCACTGACTATGAAATGATCAGTCTATAATTTTAATGGTAGGTTTATTTGAACAGTGAGAGACAGAATAACAACAACAACAAAATCCAGAAAAACACATGTTAAAAATGTTATACATTTATTTGCATTTTAATGAGGGAAATAAGTATTTGACTCCTCTGCAAAACATGACTTAGTACTTGGTAGCAAAACCCTTGTTGGCAATCACAGAGGTCAGACGTTTCTTGTAGTTGGCCACCAGGTTTGCACACATCTCAGGAGGGATTTTGTCCCACTCCTCTTTGCAGATCGTCTCCATGTCATTAAGGTTGAGGCTGATGTTTAGCAACTGGAACCTTCAGCTCCCTCCATAGATTTTCTATGGGATTAAGGTCTGGAGACAGGCTAGGCCACTCCAGGACCTTAATGTGCTTCTTCTTGAACCACTCCTCTGTTGCCTTGGCCGTGTGTTTTGGGTCATTGTCATGCTGGAATACCCATCCACGACCCATTTTCAATGTCCTGGCTGAGGGAAGGAGGTTCTCACCCAAGATTAGACAGTACATGGCCCCGTCCATCGTCCCTTTGATGCGGTGAAGTTGTCCAATCCCCTTAGCAGAAAAACACCCCCAAAGCATAATGTTTCGACCTCCATGTTTGACGGTGGGGATGGTGTTCTTGGGGTCATAGGCAGCATTCCTCTTCCAAACACGTTGTGTTGAGTTGATGTCAAAGAGCTCCATTTTGGTCTCATCTGACCACAACAATTTCACCCAGTTGTCCTCTGAATCATTCAGATGCCCATCTGAAGTTTTCCAATTAACATGTATATGTGCTTTCTTGAGCAGGGGGACCTTGCGGGCGCTGCAGGATTTCAGTCCTTCACAGTGTATTGTGTTACCAATTGTTTTCTTGGTGACTATGGTTCCAGCTGCCTTGAGATCATTGACAAGATCCTCCTGTGTAGTTCTGGGCTGATTCCTCACCGTTCTCATGATTATTGCATCTCCACGAGGTGAGATCTTGCACGGAGCCCCCAGGCCGAGGGAGATTGACAGTTATTTTGTGTTTTTTCCATTTGTGAATAATCGCACCAACTGTTGTCACCAAGCTGCTTGGCGATGGTCTTGTAGCCCATTCCAGCCTTGTGTTGGTCTACAATCTTGTCCCTGACATCCTTGGAGAGCTCTTTGGAATCTGATTGCAATATTGATTGCTTCTGTGGACAGGTGTCTTTTATACAGGTAACAAGCTGAGATTAGGGGCACTCCCTTTAAGAGTGTGCTCCTAATCTCAGCTCGTTACCTGTATAAAAGACACCTTGGAGCCAGAAATCTTTCTGATTGAGAGGGGGTCAAATACTTATTTCCCTCATTAAAATGCAAATCAATTTATAACATTTTTGACATGCGGTTTTCTGGATTTTGTTGTTGTTATTCTGTCTCTCACTGTTCAAATCAACCTACCATTAAAATTATAGACTGATCATTTCTTTGTCAGTGGGCAAATGTACAAAATCAGCAGGGGATCAAATACTTTTTTCCCCTCACTGTGTGTGTGTGTATACACACACACACACACACACACACACACACACACACACACACACACACACACACACACACACACACACACACACACACACACATACATACATACATACATACACACACACGTTTGTAATATACACACAATTGAATAATATTTGCGGCTTTATCTAGCCTGAAAGCTTTTCAAAGATGGATCAGAGAATACTATTTGGGGATGTAATTTAGAGCAGCTCTAATACTATTGTTAGGCATAGAGAAAATCATACTGTACATTAAATCACAAGAAAACTGAGCTTTGGGGAATCTGTATATTTTCTTCTATAAAACAAGACATTTACAACTGAAGTCACATCCATATAAATTACAACAGCAAACACAATATATTTTAAATACAGATCTCCTTCATTCCTTTGCTCACTTGACCAATAAAAGAACATACAATATAAATGTCCCTTATATTCACTTGCAGTCAGATGCATTCAAATAGCAGCCATAAATGTAATATTGCCTACGTTGGGGAACAAATCTACCTCCATTATTTTTTATCTAACTCTGGGCTGGGAAATCTTAAATTATACACCATTTTATCAACCTACTAGCCATACAGTTCACTACTTTTGACCAGAGCCAAATAGGGTGTAATTTGAGACGCTGATGATAACTCAGTCTTAGCTTTTAAACAGCATTCCGTCTTGGGTCTCCTTTACGTCATGACCACTGATAGGTCATTTGAATAAACAGGTTCCCACCATGTTATTACTAAAGACATGTCAATTCCAAGACCAGGGTTGCCTTAGCCTGTTCAAGCCCAATTCCACTGCCAATGGCTAGAACTGGACTCTGTATGCCCTACTGCCCTCTACTGGTTGAGAATGCTCAATGCTTTGCTCCAGTCTGTATATCCCTGTTGACTGGATGGCTGTGTGCAAACAATGTCTCTCTTGTACTTTAATGATATATGGGTACATTATCACACAATGATATCAGTGGCATCTGAAATCTCTCACCCTAAGGTTAAGACTAAAATATGAGATCTGAAAATTGTTCTCCATACAACTTCACATCCCTAGTTGTAATTACAGCATTACTCCCCAGGTGGGACAATAATTTATGTCACTCACACAATCTTCAAAGGCAGAACACAAGGTATTCTCTCGTGACGCTGCTATATAACACTGCAAGAACAAAAACAAGGTATGACGGTAAACAGAGGTATTTAACAGTGTGACATGAAATCGAAAGAAAATGAAAAATCCGTTGTGCAATTGATATGCTTTCATATACAAAGCTGAACAAATAAAGGGTTAAAATATGAGGGGAAGGCCTCACAGGTATTGTACATGGAAACAAGAAGCTAGTAGGTAAGTATGGGCTCCACGGTGAAGTACCTTCCTCTCTTTAAATCCTTCCACTCAAGTGGATCTTCTGAAGTTCTTTAATCTCTGCCAACAATCCATAACATACTGCCTAAATGTGTGGTGAACAGTCATTCCTTGTGGACCATCCTCCCAGACAAATCACTCCCGTTTAACATGGGAAAATAGGTGAGGTAAATAAGCATAAAACGTGAGAAAACACATGACATCGTACATACCATAATAAACCCCCCTTCCACACGTTTTTATTTGTTTCTTCTGTCAGCCACTTTTCTGGTACAAATACCTAACTGAGAACCCCCTATCACACTTCGAATTCACAAGAACAGTACAGGTAATTAAAAACACAATACAACTGATAAATCTTGTATGCGATATGTATGTGTGTCCGTGTATGAAAAGTCCTTCCTGGTTGTGACTTGTGGATTATCCTTGACTGTCAATGTCTGTTCCCAGTCACACCCTCTCTCCACTTCCTGCCTAACATAATGTTGCAGGCATAGAGATGCCTGTGCAGAGTTCCCACTTCCGAAAATACTGTATCCCTGAAAACTGGATGTTAGCATTTTCTGGCGATTCTACATAGGCTATTTCCTGCCTTACCCAAAGTTTGACCATAGCTCCATTCCACACCGTGAGCTGGAAAACACACACTAAGGAAACCATAGTGATAGCGATCAAACCATTACATTGCTGATCCACACTGCTACCATCTGCTCCCAAAACCGAGTTAACATCATCTCCTAAAATCAATAGGAAACAACATCCTTTCCAAGTCGACATCCTCCTTTCCCAGAGTTGACATCTTTTCCGGAGTTGGCATAATCCTCTCCCAGGTTTGACATCATCCTTTCCCAGAGTTGACATAATTTCCGGAGTTGGCATAATCTTCTCCCAGGTTTGACATCATCCTTTCCCAGTCGACATCCTTTTTTAGTTGACATAATTCTCTCCCAGAGTTGACATATTCCTCCCGAAGTCAATAATCAACAACCCCCTCTCCCAGAGTAAACATCCTCGTTTGGATTGGCTGAGACTTGCTGAAGCGGTCTCATCCCAAAGTTAGACTTTACCACCAATGTCCAGTTGACAGAATTCTTTCCAGAGAGTGAAAAATAGCAAGAGGGCATGAAATGCCTAAAAGTTTTGACTGACTGAGTTTTGACTGACTGTGAGTGATTGGCATGTACCCTTGCAATGTAATGTATGTTACAGTTCGATGATATTGGCACTTCCCATCACATCAAGAATCACTAGACATCTTCCACTCTTATGAGATTTTCTGTCTGAAAGCAAAGCAATGCAAGTTATAGAATATGTTCACATTGAATGCATAGATTGCAGGTCGGTAATAATCCTTACAAATTGCATACATATGAAATGCATGGTTTATGACCTACAAACCAGTATGAGTTATATTGGTGAGGCAGAGACCATGTATATACGAGCAATGAGCAAAGTCCAAGGGGGCTGGGTTGTATGTACAGTACCAGGTCCAATAATCCCTGTAGCTAAACTATAGGCTGAGAGGGTTGTGTTAAGTTGTTGAGGAAGCGGTCCAAAGTCCAGTTGAACAATGAAAATGAATGAAGGTCAAATGTAGATATCTGATTCACACAAACAAGGACAGTGAGGTACAGTTGCACAGTTGGGGGATTTTATAGTGTGGCCAGGCTGTGCTAGGGGCAGCAGAGCAAATAAGTCCAAAGTGAAAGGTGAAGGCAGAATTTTCTGTCTGTTGTTTTCTGTCTAGCTTTTCTCATCCACTCTTCTTGGCAGCTGGGTATCAGTGTTCCGAGGGAGCGGAGGCAGCAGCGATGGGGGTGGATCTGGATTGGAGTGGGTGGGTGGAGGCTGCAGGCTAGAGGTGGTATCAGCACTCGAGGGGCAGCAGGAAGCTCCGTCTGCAGTCCACAGCCTTGGGGCTGGGTGGCTGGGCTCGCTTCCTGCGGAGCTCCCCGCGCCCCAAGGAGCCACTCAGCCGTTGGTACGCAGCCTTGTATTTCTTATCAAACGCAGCTAAAAGACAGAGAAAGTGCTGTAAGCAATAAGCCTGGTTGGTCTGAAACTATACTGAAGTTCTAGTACTCCAACTGTGTTTAAAGTGTCTTAAAAAGGCTGCTTACCAACGTGATCTCTACCCATGGCAGCCAGCGTGAGGAAGAGCATCTCTCTGTACAGACTCCTGGACAAACAACACAAAGTACTATCGATCACAATTGTGCAATCACATAACCAAAACATTGCCTTGACAAAGTAGAGTATTCATACCCCTCGACTTCTTCCACATTATGTTGTGTTACAGCCTGAAGTCAAAATGGATTAAATTGATTTTTTTCACCCATCTACACACAATACCCAATAATGACAAACTGAAACCATGTTTAGAAATGTTTGCCAATATATTGAAAATGAAATACAGAAATCTCATTTTCATAAGTATTCATACCCGAGTCAATACTTTGTAGAAGCATTTTTGGCAGCGATTACAGCTATTTCTAGGTAAATCTCAAAGCGCTTTCCACACCTGGATTGTGCAACATTTGCTCATTCTTTTCAAAATTCTTCAAGATCTGTTAAGTTTGCTGATCATTGCTAGACAACCATTTTCAGGTCTTGCCATAGATTTTCAAGTAGATTTAAGTCAAAACTAACTCGGCCACTCAAGAACATTCACTGTCTTCTTGGTAAACAACTCCAGTGTATATTTGGCCTTGTGTTTTAGGTTATTATCCTGCTGAAAGGTGAATTCCTCTCCCAGTGTCTGGTGAAAAGCAGACAACCAGGTTTTCCTCTGTGCTTAGCTCCATTCCGTTTCTTTTTTATCCTGAAAAACTCCCCAGTCCTTAATGATTACAAGCATTCCCATATCATGATGCAGCCACCACTATGCTTGAAAATAGGGAGAATGATACTCAGTAATGTGTTGTATTGGATTTGCACCAAACAAAACACTTTGTATTCAATACAAAAGTGAATTGCTTTGCCACATTTTTTGCAGTATTACTTTAATGCCTTGTTGCAAATAGGATGTATGTTTTGGAATATTTTTATTATGTACAAGCTTCCTTCTTTTCACTCTGTCAATTAGGTTAATATTGCACAGTAACTACAATGTTGTTGATCCATTCTCTGTTTTTTCCTATCACAGCCATTAAACTCAAACTGTTTTAAAGTCACCATTGGCCTCATGGGAAAATCCCTGAGTGGTTTCCTTTCTCTCTGACAACTGAGTTAGAGAGGACGCCTGTATCTTTGTAGTGACTGGGTTTACTGATACACCTTCCAAAGTGTAATTATTAACTTCATCAAGGATATTCAATGTCATATTTTAAATGTTTTACCAATCTACCAATAGGTGCCCTTCGTTGCGAGGCATTGCAAAACCTCCCTGGTCTTTGTTGTTTAATCTGTGTTTAAAATTCACTGCTCAACTGAGGGACCTTACAGTATGTGTGGGGTGCAGAGATGAGGTACCAAAAATCATGTTAAACACTATTCATTCAACATTTTTACTCATGAACTTTAGCCTGTATAAACACAACATGCAACAATTTCAATGATTTTACTGAGTTACAGTTCATATAAGGAAATCAGTCAATTGAAATAAATAAATTAGGCCCTAATCTATAGATAGGCCCACCCACTGGGGAGCCAGGCCCAGCCAATCAGAATGAGTTTTTCCCGACAAAAGGACTTTATTACAGACAGAAATACTCCTCAGAAGTCAGATGTGAAGGTCCTGGGCAGGAGTATTTACATGTGGTCTGCGGTTGTGAGGCTGGTTGGACGTACTGCCAAATTCTCTAAAACGATGTTGGAGCCAGCTAATGGTAGAGAAATTAACATTCAATTCTCTGGCAACAGTGGACATTCCTGCAGTCAGCATACCAATTGCACCCTCTCACAAAACTTGAGACATCTGTGGCATTGTGTTGTGTGACAACGGCACATTTTAGAGTGGCCTTTCATTGTCCTGGGCACAAGGTGCACCTGTGTAGTGGTTATGCTGTTTAATCAGCTTCTTGATAGTCTATCCACCTGACAGGTGTGGCATATCTTGTCAAAGGAGAAATGCTCACTAACAGGGATATAAACAAATTTGTGCACAACATTTTAGAGAAATTGCATTTGTGCATATAGATAATTTCTGGGATGGTTTATTTCAGCTCATGAAACATGGGACCAACACTTTACATGTTGTGTTTATATTTTTGTTCAGTATATTTAGGCTTGCCATAACAAAGGGATTGAATACTTATTGACTGAAGACATTTCAGCTTTTCATTATTATTATTATTTTTTCATTTTAAATTTTACCCTGTTTTCTCCCCAATTTCGTGGTATCCAATTGTTTTAGTAGCTACTATCTCGTCTCATCGCTACAACTCCCGTACGGGCTCGGGAGAGACGAAGGTTGAAAGTCATGCGTCCTCCGATACACAACCCAACCAAGCCGCGCTGCTTCTTAACACAGCGCGCATCCAACCCGGAAGCCAGCCGTACCAATGTGTCGGAGGAAACACCGTGCACCTGGCAACCTGGTTAGCGCGCACTGCGCCCGGCCCGCCACAGGAGTCGCTGGTGCACGATGAGACAAGGACATCCCTACCGGCCAAACCCTCCCTAACCCGGGCGACGCTAGGCCAATTGTGTGTCGCCCCACGGACCTCCCGGTCGCGGCCGGTTACGACAGAGCCTGGGCGCGAACCCAGAGTCTCTGATGGCACTGCCCTTATCCACTGCGCCACCCGGGAGGCCCAGCTTTTCGTTTTTATTAATTTGTAGAATTTTCGAAAAACTTTGCCAATATGGGGAATTGTGTGTAGGGCAGTTACAAAACAATTGAAATTTAATCCATTTAAAATTCTGAGTATAACATCAAAACGTGGAAAAAGTCAAGGGGTGTGAATAATTTCTGAAGCCACTATTAATCACACAAACAACTGATGATTCAGAGGCCATTTCCTGCACTCACCTTTGTATCTTGGGCGTGCCCGGTTGCTTAGCAATGGTTTCCAGGAAGAGGGTGATTCCCTTGTGTATCTCGTTCATGCCGACCCAGCGCAGCACTTCCTCCAGGAAGGCCAGGGTGAAGGGGTGGTTGTGCCTCCGCCAGCTGTGGTTCCGCATGGGTACGCCACCTGAGAGAGAGAGAGAAAGAGAGAGATATGTAATTCATGAAAGGATCTTAACCTCATCTGAGTATTTCCTTGTGAATAACGTGTGTAATCTTACTGTGTATCCTCCACAGGATGTAGAGGGGGGGCCAGTGGTCTGTGTCAGGGGTCAGTGTGTCCCACAGCAGCCTCACCCTCACTGCTGAGTTCTCTGAAGTCTGACATACACACAGACAGGAGCTCAACATTAGAATGAGGACATTATGTATTGTAACATACTAATAATTCATCACTAGGCCCCAAGAGAAACCTGGGAGCAGAGTTACCTGTGCTAGTTGGTTGGCCAGCGGTGAGGAGCGAACCAGCTGCAGCAGGTTGCTAGGCAGGCCCAGGCGATGGAAGTACCACACTAGGTTCCAGAAGATGATGGAGTGGCTGTCCAGGAGCTGGCCCTGTGCCAGCACCGCCTCGCCCTCGTTCTCCAGCAGGCTCTCAAGCTCCTTGCGCAGCACCAATGGGCTCAGGTAGGCCACCGTCACCTGGGGAGACTCGCCCACCGATGAACCCTGGAGTCCATAACACGTTAACTGTGGTTATAGCAAGACTGAATATTTCCCAGAAGCCAACAGATAAAGATGAGAAATAAACCAGTGTTGGTAGAGTACCATGGTAGCGCTGCTGCTCTCAGAATAACTGCTGGTCTCAGAACTGGAGTCCTCACTCACACCGTTGTGACCCAGGATGGCCTCCTGGCCACAAGGGGGCTTGGCTGCGCTCTCCACCTCCTCCTCCATGTTCCAGTTGGTACGTTCCAGGCTGTGGTGAGTGCTTTGTTAGGGTAATAAAAAAGTCTAACTTTCATTCAGTTTAAGAATCATACAGTCCTCACCATACATTACACAGTCCTCACCATACATGACACAGTCCTCACCATACATGACACAGTCCTCACCATTTTTTTGTATTTAGCCAGTAAAACTGTGGCTTCACTTTCCAAATACATATGGTGAGGACTGTACATGGCCCTGAATAGACAGATTGAATAAGAATAGGAGTCAAAATGAAGGGATTTTGACTTCTACGGGCCCTGGTCAAAAGTAGTGCACTACAGTGCCTTGCGAAAGTATTCGGCCCTTTTGCCACATTTCAGGCTTCAAACATAAAGATATAAAACTGTATTTTTTTGTGAAGAATCAACAACAAGTGGGACACAATCATGAAGTGGAACGACATTTATTGGATATTTCAAACTTTTTTAACAAATCAAAAACTGAAAAATTGGGCGTGCAAAATTATTCAGCCCCTTTACTTTCAGTGCAGCAAACTCTCTCCAGAAGTTCAGTGAGGATCTCTGAATGATCCAATGTTGACCTAAATGACTAATTATGATAAATACAATCCACCTGTGTGTAATCAAGTCTCCGTATAAATGCACCTGCACTGTGATAGTCTCAGAGGTCCGTTAAAAGCGCAGAGAGCATCATGAAGAACAAGGAACACACCAGGCAGGTCCGAGATACTGTTGTGAAGAAGTTTAAAGCTGGATTTGGATACAAAAAGATTTCCCAAGCTTTAAACATCCCAAGGAGCACTGTGCAAGTGATAATATTGAAATGGAAGGAGTATCAGACCACTGCAAATCTACCAAGACCTGGCCGTCCCTCTAAAATTTCAGCTCATGCAAGGAGAAGACTGATCAGAGATGCAGCCAAGAGGCCCATGATCACTCTGGATGAACTGCAAGAGATCTACAGCTGAGGTGGGAGACTCTGTCCATAGGACAACAATCAGTCAGTCGTATATTGCACAAATCTGGCCTTTATGGAAGAGTGGCAAGAAGAAAGCCATTTCTTAAAGATATCCATAAAAAGTGTTGTTTAAAGTTTGCCACAAGCCACCTGGGAGACACACCAAACATGTGGAAGAAGGTGCTCTGGTCAGATGAAACCAAAATTGAACTTTTTGGCAACAATGCAAAACGTTATGTTTGGCGTAAAAGCAACACAGCTGAACACACCATCCCCACTGTCAAACATGGTGGTGGCAGCATCATGGTTTGGGCCTGCTTTTCTTCAGCAGGGACAGGGAAGATGGTTAAAATTGATGGGAAGATGGATGGAGCCAAATACAGGACCATTCTGGAAGAAAACCTGATGGAGTCTGCAAAAGACCTGAGACTGGGACGGAGATTTGTCTTCCAACAAGACAATGATCCAAAACATAAAGCAAAATCTACAATGGAATGGTTCAAAAATAAACATATCCAGGTGTTAGAATGGCCAAGTCAAAGTCCAGACCTGAATCCAATCGAGAATCTGTGGAAAGAACTGAAAACTGCTGTTCACAAATGCTCTCCATCCAACCTCACTGAGCTCGAGCTGTTTTGCAAGGAGGAATGGGAAGAAATTTCAGTCTCTCGATGTGCAAAACTGATAGAGGCATACCCCAAGCGACTTACAGCTGTAATCGCAGCAAAAGGTGGCGCTACAAAGTATTAACTTAAGGGGGCTGAATAATTTTGCACGCCCAATTTTTCCGTTTTTGATTTGTTAAAAAAGTTTGAAATATCCAATAAATGTCGTTCCACTTCATGATTGTGTCCCACTTGTTGTTGATTCTTCACAAAAAAATACAGTTTTATATCTTTATGTTTGAAGCCTGAAATGTGGCAAAAGGTCGCAAAGTTCAAGGGGGCCGAATACTTTCGCAAGGCACTGTATATAGGGAATAGGGTGCCATTTGGGACACACACAAACGTTAGGGTGATGTTATGATGAGAGGAGTAGTCCTACCTGCTGATGGGTCCTAGGTCACAGATCTCAGCGTTGAGAAGGGGGACGAAGGTGGTCGAGCAGAAGGGACAGCTGGAGTTGAGGTTGGAGTCGTCAGACGTCCACCCGGCCATTATCTCCTCATCATAGACCAGGGAGTTACAGCTCCGACACAAGGAGCAGCTCGACATCAACACCTGTAGTCCCGCTCCCTCTTGGTTGGTGTCCCAGGACTTGCGGAGAGGAAAGGCCAAATTGGTGGTTTCAGGGAGGTCAACGTCACTCCCCACCGACAGAGAACTCTACAGAGGAAAAGGATGGTGGAACATTAAGCATGTTTTGACAGGTTTGATAACTCTCCCTACATCTACAAATGCATTTTACCACAGTAAACTAAATCAGATGGCCAATACAGTGTAGTTACACTATAACCCACATGTTGTCCCCTCACCTCAGAGGTAGCATTGTAGAGCCTCTCCTTAGCCTTCAGTAGGCTCTCAGCCACCTGGGCTTTTCGGGACTGTCTCTGTTCTGACACCCGGCTCACAGGCCCGTTTTCTCCCCCCGAGCGCCGGGCGTCTACACTGGCGGCCCGCCGCCCCGAGACTCGATGGCGAGTAGGCGTGAGCAGCTGCTGCAGTTTCCCCGTCAGGCTGCCCCGACTCGGTGGTGACACATTGTTGTAGTTCTCGTCCACGGCCTTGCGGCTCACAGTGTCTCTAGGCCCAGGTGGCCTACATTGAGAACAGATAAATGGGAGATATACTCTTATAGTATATCAAAGTGATATTCAAACTGTAATCCAAAAACATACCAGAACATATCAGTCCCAGCTTCTCCACCCCCTCACCTGCCATCTCTCTCCCCAGGCTGGCAGCTGGAGTCAGGGTCAGAGTCGGCCATCTCGGCACAGTCTTTGTAGAAGGTGGACAGGCACACCTGGTCGCGGTGCACCAGGACACCACTAGGGGGAAAGGGAGAAGGGGTGGAGGTGTCTCGTGGCCCCACGGGGGGTTTACGGGAGGCGGGATCGCTGCAGCCATTGGCACCTGCGTTCCGGAGCACCGCCTTCATTGAGAGCTTAGACTCTGTGGGGTGGAAATTGTTAGGAGGGTGGTTCCCAAACAGACACAGCTGTTTGATGAGAGTGTTGTTACATTAAACATTAAACCAAATCCAATGCGCCAAATACAACAAAATACCGTGAAATGCTTACTCGAAAGCCCTTAACCAACAATGTATTTAATTTTTTATTTTTTTTTTACCTTTATTTAACTAGGCAAGTCAGTTAAGAACAAATTCTTATTTTCAATGACGGCCTAGGAACAGTGAGTTAACTGCCTGTTCAGGGGCAGAACGACACATTTGTACCTTGTCAGCTCGGGGATTTGAACTTGCAACCTTTCTAGCCCAACACTCTAACCACTAGGCTACCCTGCCGCCCCAAAAAAATAAAGAAATAGAGTTAAGAAATGATTTACTAAATAAAGTAACAATAAAATAACAATAACGAGGCTATATATTGGGGGTACCGGTACCGAGTCAATGTGCGGGGGTACAGGTTAGTCGAGGTAATTTGTACATGTAGGTCCTGGTAAAGTGACTATGCGTAGATAATAAACAGCGAATAGACAGTGTAAAAACGAAGGGGGAGTGGGGGTGTCAATGGAAATAGTCAGAGTGGCCATTTGATTAATTGTTCAGCAGTCTTATAGCTTGGGGGTAGAAGCTGTTAAGGATGTTTTTGGACCTAGACTTGGTGCTTGCCATGTGGTAGCAGAGAGAACAGTCTATGACTTGGGTAACTGGAGTCTTTGACCATTTTTTGGGCCTTCCTCTGACACTGTTTGCTTCGGGGGAAAAGACGGTGTCATGCCCTTTTCACGACTGTCTTGGTGTGTTTCGACCATGATAGTTTGTTGGTGGTGTGGACACCAAGGAACTTGAAACTCTCGACCTGCTCCACTACAGCCCCGTCGATGTCAACGAGGGAGTGTTATGCCCTCCTTTTCCTGTAGTCCACGATCAGCTCCTTTGTCTTGCTCACACACACACTGCCATGTCTCTCACATTCTCCCTATAGGCTGTTTCATCGCTGTTGGTGATCAGGCCTACCACTGTTGCGTCATCAGCAAACTTAATGATGGTGTTGGATTTGTGCTTGGCCATGCAGTTGTGGGTGAACGGGGAGTACAGGAGGGGACTAAGCATGCACCCCTGAGCGGCCCCCGTTATGAGGATCAGCGTGGCAGATGTGTTGTTGCCTACCCTTACCACCTGGGGGCGGCCTGTCAGGAAGTCCAGGATCCAGTTGCAGAGGAAGGTGTTTAGTCCCCGGGTCCTTAGCTTAGTGATGAGCTTTATGGGAACTATGGTGTTGAACGCTGAGCTGTAGTCAATGAACAGCATTCTCACATGTGTTCCTTTTGTCCAGGTGGGAAATGGCAGTGTGGAGTGCAACTGAGATTGTCTGTGGATCGGATGGGTCAGTATGCAAATTTGAGTGGGTCTAAGGTTTCCAGGATGATGGTGTTGATGTAAGCCATGACCAGCCTTTCAAAGTACTTCATGGCTACCGACGTCAGTGCTACGGGGCGGAGGTCATTTAGGCAGGTTAACTTTGTGTTCTTGGGAACAGGGACTATGGTGGTCTGCTTGAAACAGACTTGGTCATGGAGAGGTTGAAAATGTAAATCAAGACACTTGCCAGTTGGTCCGTGCATGCTTTGAGTACACGTCCTGGTAATCCATATGGCCCAAAGGCCTTGTGAATGTTGACCCGTTTAAAGGTCTTGCTCACATTGGCTACGGAGAGAGTTATCACACAGTCGTCCGGAAAAGCTGGTGCTCTCATGCATGCTCCAGTGTTTTTTGCTTTGAAGCGAGCATGAAAGGCATTTAGCCCATTTGGTAGGCTCGCGTCACTGGGCAGCTCGCGGCTGGGTTTCCCTTTGTAGTTTGTAATAGTTTGCCATCCCTGCCATATCCAACGAGCGTCAGAGCTGGTGTAGAAGGATTCAATCTTTGTCCTGTATTGTTGCTTTTCCTGTTTGATGGTTCGTCTGAGGGCATAGGGGGATTTCTTATAAGCATCCGGATTAGTGTCCTGCTCCTTGAAAAAGGCTGCATTTAACTCGGCGCAGATGTTGCCTGTAATCCATGGCTTCTGGCTGGGATATGTACATATGGTCACTGTGGGGATGACGTTGATGAAGCTGGTGACTGAGTTGGTGTACTCCTCAATGCCATTATACACTGCTCAAAAAAATAAAGGGAACACTAAAATAACACATCCTAGATCTGAATGAACAAAATATTCTTATGAAATACTTTTTTCTTTACATATTTGAATGTGCTGACAACAAAATCACACAAAAAATTATCAATGGAAATCAAATTTATCAACCCATGGAGGTCTGGATTTGGAGTCACACAAAATTAAAGTGGAAAACCACACTACAGGCTGATCCAACTGTAATGTCCTTAAAACAAGTCAAAATGTGGCTTAGTAGTGTGTGTGGCCTCCACGTGCCTGTATGACCTCCCTACAACGCCTGGGCATGCTCCTAATGAGGTGGCAGATGGTCTCCTGAGGGATCTCCTCCCAGACCTGGACTAAAGCATCCGCCAACTCCTGGACAGTCTGTGGTGCAGCGTTGGTGGATGGAGCGAGACATGATGTCCCAGATATGCTCAATTGGATTCAGGACTGGGGAACGGGCAGGCCAGTCCATAGCATCAATGGCTTCCTCTTGCAGGAACTGCTGACACACTCCAGCCACATGAGGTCTAGCATTGCCTTGCATTAGGAGGAACCCAGGGCCAACCGCACCAGCATATGGTCTCACAAGGGGTCTGAGGATCTCATCTAGGTATCTAATGGTAGTCAGGCTACCTCTGGCGAGCACATGGAGGGCTGTGCGGCCCCCCAAAGAAATGCCACCCCACACCATGACTGACCCACCGCCAAACCGGTCATGCTGGAGGATGTTGCAGGCAGCAGAACGTTCTCCACGGCGTCTCCAGACTCTGTCACGTCTGTCACGTGCTCAGTGTGAACCTGCTTTCATCTGTGAAGAGCACAGGGCGCCAGTGGCGAATTTGCCAATCTTGGTGTTCTCTGGCAAATGCCAAATGTCCTGCACGGTGTTAGGCTGTAAGCACAACCCCCACCTGTGGACGTAGGACCCTCATACCACCCTCATGGAGTCTGTTTCTGACCGTTTGAGCAGACACATGCACATTTGTGGCCTGCTGGAGGTCATTTTGCAGGGCTCTCTCAGTGCTCCTCCTGCTCCTCCTTGCACAAAGGCGGAGGTAGCGGTCCTGCTGCTGGGTTGTTGCCCTCCTACGGCCTCCTCCACGTCTCCTGATGCACTGGCCTGTCTTCTGGTAGCGCCTCCATGCTCTGGACACTACGCTGACAAACACAGCAAACCTTCTTGCCACAGCTCGCATTGATGTGCCATCCTGGATGAGCTGCACTACCTGAGCCACTTGTGTGGGTTGTAGACTCCGTCTCATGCTACCACTAGAGTGAATGCACCGCCAGCATTCAAAAGTGACCAAAACATCAGCCAGGAAGCATAGGAACTGAGAAGTGGTCTGGTCACCACCTGCAGAACCACTCCTTTATTGGGGGTGTCTTGCTAAATGCCTATAAGTTCCACCTGTTGTCTATTCCATTTGCACAACAGCATGTGAAATGTATTGTCAGTCAGTGTTGCTTCCTAAGTGGACAGTTTGATTTCACAGAAGTGTGATTGACTTGGAGTTACATTGTGTTGTTTAAGTATTCCCTTTATTTTTTTGAGCAGTGTATAACATTCCAATGACAGTGCTATTTCTATATAATAGATATCCATCACTCACTGTCTGTTGAGCCTCTCATGCTGTTCAGGCTGTTGCTCTTCACCATAGACCCCGTCAGCGATTCGTGGCTGGAGCTTTCACTCAGGCCGCTCCAGCTGGACTGACGAATCAGGTTAGATTGTGGGCGGGATCGTTGGTTACTGTCCATTGTATCTTTTTAAAAAGACAAAACATGTTTCACCTCTGTTTTTACTTATATAATATGTTTGTTTTTTTAAACCATTAAAAAGGCCACTAAAACCAATTACAATTTTTTGTTACAAACAATAGTAAAATATAAATAAATAATGTCCTGACCTGTCCGCGAACCTACTGAACCACTTTTCTGCCATTGTCTGACTGGCTGTCTGAACTGCGCCACGGCCATCAGAACGTTACGCAACTTGGCCCAGCGTAGACGGCCACCCTGATTGGTAGAGGGCCACTTGCTCTCCAGCACTGCCTGAGGAGAGTGGGCCGAGCCAGAGGTGAGTCAATATGGAGAAAAAAAATACAGATGAGATCACAGACGGGGTTCAACTTTTAATTGAAGTAAATAATGTCTCACCTTGTTGTAGTATGCATAGGTGATGGTGTTGGGTGTGATCCCAGCTTTCTTCATCTCCAGAAGTACCCTAACAGCGAGCACAGGCTGCCCGTACTGCCCACACAGCTGCATCAGGATCCTGTAACACACCTCATCCGGTAGTACCACCTTCCTGGTCTCCATGTGCTTGAGCACCTCGTATGCCGTTTGCAAGGCACGCACCTTGGCACTCTCCGCCCGCACAAAGGTGGGCAGGTATATGAACCACAGCCCATAGCAGTGGCCCAGCAGGCATTTGGACCACATGTCGGGCACTGCCGAGTATATCTGTGCCCGCTTCTGTGCCAGCTTAATCTCCTAAAGGAGAGAGAGGGATTCAGAGGAGTTAGATCATCCAATCTAGATTTACTAAAGCTGTAATAATGTGGTTCCTCTGTGTCCTAGAAGGCAAACTTAACAACCCTGAAGGGTGCTTGGGGTATTCACCCAAAATACACAGCCGCCACTGTGCTTCTGCTTTTAAATATTGAATGAAGAATGAAATATGAATGCTCATTAAATTCAAATGGCACAGAAAAACAGTGAAGCATGTTCCCTCTTTAGCTGTGGAAAACTGGGTTATCATAAAGCTAACTGGGGAGTCTTGAACAGATCAAGTTGATTGATGCTAATACATTTTGATTTGCGGGCAGGGTAATGCTCTTAATAAAATAATAAAGATTGAAATGAAACAGCGTGAGTCAGCCTCTTATTATTGTATAGTTCCTAGTGGTTTTGATAAAGTGGATCCACTGGGGTTGTGTTGGCTTTCAGTGGGGTTGCATTGGGGCTCTGGTGCGGCGGTTGGGGTCTGTACCTGTTTAGTCCGTCGCGGGGCAGGGCTGCTGGGGGCACTCCCCTTGGTAGGGACACGTAGCTGGTCCTGAGGCTGGTCAAACAGATCCATGCAGAGCACAGGGAACGTCTCATAGCTGTAAACAGACAAACACGCCGTCACTGGTCACAGCATCAGACAGTACAAAGTGCCGGGGCCCTTATTTGTGCTCATCTAGAATCAGATCAACCCTCTTATTCTTTATCATTTAAAAGACTAAACTCATCCTAGTCCCAGCCCTACTCTGAGAAGCTTAGTAAACACATACCCTGCTATATGTAGCGCCTGTGTTACCTGTAGTGAGTGGGGCACTCTGAACCGTCTGGCTCCTGGGGTTCCTCTGGGGGCATGATGAAGACCGTGTGCTCCCCACTGTGGGCCTCGTCCAGGTCTATCAGACGCACCTCCTCAGGCTTCTCCACATCCGACTGCTTACACACACACCACATATATACACAGGTAGACACAAACATTGACAATGTTGGCAGGAATGGATCACACACATTTCCATTAGCTGCGCAAATACAAAAAGGCTCATCCGGTTTCAGTATTAGAATCAACACACTAAAGGCTTCCATAAGATATGGTGCATCACTAAACATCCTGTAAAACACAAAGATGTGATTTTGACCTTCTGGACACACTCATCGAAGAACTCCAGACAGGCGTGGCGGTCACTGACGAATGAGCACTCCTCGATGAACTGAGTGAACATCTGGGTCCTGGTCAGCTGGGTGTAGAACTTCTGGTGGGTGCGTTCACGAGACTTCAGGAAGCCTGCAAGAGCCAGGGAGTGGTTAACTTCACACATTAAAACACTAGCTTCATAGGTGCTGTAAAACACCCACACACACGTACTCAGCTAGAAAGTTCTATAATATTTGTGTACACTTGTGTACATTTTTTTGTGAGTTATGAGTCACACCCACAGGCAGTCACCCCCCCACTGACCCTGCAGGTTGAAGAGGGAGCTGCAGTCGGTGGTCCTGTCTGAGGGGGCCTGGGTGATGGGCAGCAGGAAGGCACGGTAGCCCTTCAGCAAGCAGCTCATGAAGCGCAGGAAGGCCTCCTGGATCTCCAGCTCCAGCTGCTTCTGACGCCCGTAGATCAGGTCATAGTCCGTCAGCAGGAACTCCAGGGTGGCCTCCTCTTGGCCAGTGGTGTAGACTGATGGAGGGGAATGTGGGGAGGGGGGAGAGGAAAAGTGAGGGAAATGGGGATAGTGGTGGAGAAAGGCACAAAGATAAAATTATGAAGACAAAAAGGATTGGCACATTGAATTATCAAGAGTCAGATGTATTGCACCAATATGTTTCAGCTTGTACTAATATTCCAGCATCGGTCCCTAGATGGGCTTCAGAATAAGTAGACTAGATGATGTAAAATGATTGACAGAAGGGAGATGAGAAGAGAATGCATGGAGTCTCCAGCCATCACCCACTTTTCTCCAGAGTCTTCATCAAGTTGGTGAGGGTATTCACCAGCATCTTGCCATGCTTCCTTGGTAGCGATCGCCATGACAACGGCTTCTTGTCCTCTGCTCTGCAGGAGAAGAGAAAACAAAACTATGGATTTCATCCTTTCAAACGTGCGTATGTTTGGTTTTGTTGCTTCCTCTTCCATCAGTTACATCCTGGTCCAGGTCCTTCAAGGTCAGTGTACTCACTGAAAGATGGTGTTGGTGTCCAGGTCAACACACACCACGTCAGTAGGGGGGTCATAGAGGTCAAAGTAGCTGGAGTGGACGCCCACGATGAAGGGCATGGGGGCACACAGTACGTCTGCCAGCCGCAGCGGGCACAGGGGGATGTACGGGCAGTGCCAACGCAGAGGGAACGTCATCTGGAGGGATAGAGTGCATTCTTTGATTGGAATGAGTGTGTGTGTACCTATATGTCTTTGTGTGTGTGGCGGTGTGTGTGTGATTGCATACGTTGGTGTAGGTTTGGCGTGTGTGTGTAACTCACAGACACCAGGGCCTCGCTGACGGAGGTGAGGACGTCGGGGCGGAGGGAGTGTAGCAGTAGTTTGTGCTCCGTCAGCACGGCCAGCAGCAGGACACAGGCGTTCTCAGGGCCCAGGTTCTGCAGCAGCTTCACAAAGCTAGCACCACTACAGACAGAAAAGAACAGCCTATTTATCAATTCATTATTGTTTTCATGGATTCACTTCAATATGATACTAGAAATCCCTCAGGGGAAACTAAGCCATTGTTGGAGTGATAGCTCCTAGCGCAAAATAACGCATTCCACTACAGTTTATTGCGACTCGACCTAATGCAGATTTACTGTACTGACCTGAGCAGTAAGGGGGAGGAGACAGGCTGACAGAGGAGAAGGTTGTCATAGGGGGAGAGCTGAAATGACACACACACATTTTTCATTAACAAACCAACATGGTGGACAATAATCTACAGGTCTAAGAAAGAAATTTCAGCCATGCTTCAATTTCATAGACCACCATTCACCAAATTGATATATGTTGCTTTGAAACAAGCCATAAGGAATCAAGTTTGAAAAGCCTCATTTGACTCGATTTGTGTTTGAGAAAACCCCAAACAACTTAAACAACGGTCTCTACTTTCTAGTGCCGGAAGGATCATTCAGTGATGTGAAATTATTTTAAATCCAGAGTAAATTATAGATTGTTTTGATTGGGTGTTATTTTTACCCTGTCCATCTGCACACACTAACCAGTGAAACATTCAATTAATTCAACACCCATTTCCTGTGGGGGAGGAAGTCAAATCTTTAGTGAGAAACACCACAATGCTACTGGTGTCAAGTTCAAATAGAACTCAAGCTGAGTTTCCGCTTGTAACACACACACAGGCATATACAAGCACACACAGAGAAAGCAAGCTTTTGTTCTAAACTAGCACTAAAACACCTGACTCAACTAATAATCACAGTCATGCCTTACTTGAATTAGCAGTTTTAATGCTGCCTTCTGTGTAGCCCGGAGCTAAACCAATGCTTAGCAAGGTTTTCCATTCCACCTTTCTGATTATTTCAAGTGCTTTGATGTGTTAATAAGGAATAAAGATAATGTGATTTGAGTTAATTGAGTTAAAGACAGGTGTCCCTACCTGCACTAGGATGCGAGGCCGCTGAGGGGAAGGGAATGGGACGTTGTGCATGAAGCTGGAGATGTGCCTGGAGAGAGCAGAGTTCCTGTTAATAAATCAACCAACCATAACATGAATCAATAGCCAATAGGCCTACGGTTTGTTAGCAACTAGATCAGCCAGTTTAGGTTCATAAAGAAGGGCCACTGACTTCTCGAGGGGTAGCACGTGGGGTCCGGATATGGAGTATCGGTAGACAAAGGTGAGGAACTTCTGGAAGACGGTGAAGAAGGGCCAGTGGGAGAGAACACACACGCTCTTCTTCACTTGCAGGGTGCGGTTGGTGATAGGCCGCCGGTCCACCACGCTCACCAGGCCAAGACGGACGCTCTGCCGCTCCGAGAGGCACTCCCGTGGGAACGCCTCATAGAACTGGATGGCAGCACCGTAAACCTGGGACGAGAAGAGGAGAAACGGGAATGTTAAAAACTAAGGATTCAGCTAACGTTAGATGCTATGAACTGTGTGAACAGTTAGCATTTAGCAAATGCTAGATAGATTTTTTTTTATTAAACTGTGAGCGAGTTCATACTGGAGTCATTTGCATCTCAATGTTTTTGTTGTTGTTTTTATAGCTTCTTGCTGCTGTCGCAGACAAAGTCTATATAGTGGGCCAATTTAAAACTTGTAATTTAAGTAGACAAGCATGATATTGAAAAGCTGCATTGGTAAATAACTACGCACAACTCAATCAACAGATAGTTGGTATTTATCAACATTAGAACTTGTCAATGTTCATATATCACACTTGATATGCATTTCTTTGTGAGTGTGTATTTGTGAACCTTGTCAGCCACTGTAGGTCATGGCATTTTGTAGAATTAGAAATACTTCAGCCCATCTAGAATTAGTTTTTGTTGTCGCAATCATAGAATTAGCAACATGACACTGGGGTGTAATTTAAAAAAAAAATATTTCACCTTTATTTAACCAGGTAGGCTACTTGAGAACAAATTCTCATTTGCAACTGCGACCTGGCCAAGATAAAGCAAAGCAGTGTGACACAGACAACAACAGAGTTACACATGGAGTAAACAATAAACAAGCCAATAACACAAACAGGTCAATAACACAGTAGAGAAAAGAAAGTCTATATACAGTGTGTTCAAAAGGCATGAGGAGGTAGGCAATAAATAGGCCATAGGAGCGAATAATTAGAATTTAGCAGATGATGATGTGCAAGTAGAGATACTGGTGTGCAAAAGAGCAGAAAAGTAAATAAAATAAAAACAGTAAGGGGATGAGGTAGGTAGATTGGGTGGGCTATTTACAGATGGACTATGCAGTGATCGGTTAGCTGCTCAGATGTTTAAAGTTGGTGAGGGAAATAAAAGTATCCAACTTCATCGATTTTTGCAATTCATTCCAGGCACTGGCAGCAGAGAACTGGAAGGAAAGGCAGCCAAATGAGGTGTTGGCTTTGGGGATGATCAGTGAGATATACCTTGTGATTGTGATGTCATCACTCATGACGCTATTCCCTAATCATAATCAGATGAGTTCTGAGTTACCATAGTGATGATTACTATATCAAACAAAATTAATGGAACATCATATTCCAAAATCGTCAGTTTATGAAAAATAATTTGAAGAGACAACCTTGCTATTTCTGCAGATTTTTTCAAGCTGATTTTTCACATTCATAGGACCCTCTGTTCAACAAAGCAATGAATTGAGAACTAAGTGTGTCCATGTCCCGAAGAACTGCAGTTTCTGATGAAGAGAAAATTGTCAGCCGTGCGAGAGGTCGATCCAGGGCTAGATGCCACTGCCCTACATTGGTAAACCAGCCAATACATAAGACTGTACTTATTAGTAACACAGAGGTTCTGTAATAAACTTTTTCAGTTCTGTTTCAAATGAAAGCAAATTTGAGAGTGGTCTTGGCTGAGAGTTGTTTAATTTTGTCCATACAAAGGAGAGAAGGCACTGACTCTGTGACCCAAACAGTGAAACACCCTCAGAAGGCAGAAAAGGACATAATGAATCATGGACGTAGTGAGTGTGTCCCTCGAAGAAGGGGAAGATCTGTAAGTTTAAAAAAAAATCATATGAAAATGTTGTTTTAACACGATAGCCTAATGTTAGATTTCTTAAACTGATGCCATTAACAAATAATTCTGATGACATTAACAAGGAATTCCTGATTCCTGTCATGTTCATGGTAATAAAACATTATATTTTCAGGAGGATGAGAAATCTGTCTGCGTGAGAAGCGCAGATCCAGGATCAGACGCCCCTGCCCAATTTGGACAAACCAGCCCTTATACTCATTGGTTAATACAGTATGGAAGAAGACTGACATTTTCTGAAAAGTTATAATTTATTTATTTTTTACACCTGGTTCCGCCTCAACTTTCAATCTACAGTAAACAAGAAATAAAATAAACAGTTATTTCATTGTCTTAACAGATCCATACAAAAGAGAGAGATGGCACTGACTGTGTCCCAAAAAGTGGACTACTCTCAGAATGCAGAGAGGGACGTTATGACTTGCGGACGGAGTGTGTCATCTATCCCTCAAAGAATGCCAATAACTGAGTTTAAAAAAGTTTTAAAAACCTTTAAAAACATGCTACCCTAATCTCAAATTCTTCATCGCATGCCATACGCAAATCATTCTTGATCCATGTCATGTTCTTGTCATAATGATAATTGAAACCTTTTTTTTCAGGAAGACGAGAAAACTGTCTGCCATGAAAGAGGCAGATCCAGGACCAGACATCACTGCCCATCTTCGGTAAACCAGCCCATACATTCATTATGGCACTGGCATTTCCATTTTTTCAGATCTGTTTCAAGTGAAGGCAAATGTGAGAGTGGTCTTGTCTATACTCTCCATATAGGCTAAGTGTTGTTCCATTTGCACTGACTCTGTGACCCAAACAGTGGAACACCCACAGAAGGCAGAGGGGAATGTAATGAATCGATAACGCAGTGCGTCTACCGCCCAAGGCCAATAACTGTGAATTTAAAAAAACAATTAAAATCAAATATTGCCAAAACACTACAGCCTATTGCCATATGCTAACCATTCTTGATCAATGTAACGGTCTTGTTTGCATGATTATATGGAAACCTTTTCTTTTTTCAGGACGACAAGAAAATTGTCTGCCATCAGAGAGGTCATTCCAGGACCAGACACCACTGCCCAACTTCGGTAAACACGGGCATTTTCTGATTAGCTTTTCTGCTCTGTTTCAAGTGAAGGCACATGTGAAAGTGGTCTCGGTTAATTTTCCATATAGGCTTATAGTAGTTTCATTTTGTCTTAACAGATCCATGCAAAGGAGAGAGATGGCACAGACTCCCAAACAGTGAAACCTGCACTGACGCCTACTGACTCCCAATCAGTGGAACCTGCACTGACGCCTACTGACTCCCAAACAGTGGAACCTGCACTGACGCCTACTGACTCCCAAACAGTGGAACCTGCACTGACGCCCACTGACTCCCAAACAGTGGAACCTGCACTGACGCCCACTGATTCCCAAACAGTGGAACCTGCACTGACGCCCACTGATTCCCAAACAGTGGAACCTGCACTGACGCCCACTGATTCCCAAACAGTGGAACCTGCACTGACTCCCAAACAGTAGAGCACCCTCAGAAGGCAGAGGGAGAACACATGAGGAAAAAACTGGACCTAAGCCTTTTTGAACAGAAATGTGACAGAATGTTCAAGAGAGAGAGGGAGTGGTTAGAGGACAAGAGGAGAGAGATCAGAAAGAGGGAGATCCTATGGAGACAGAAAACTGGAAGTAGAGGGCCAGGATGGAGGGGATGGCTTGGCGAGTCCAGGATTTGTCCAGAGAAAGACAGAATAACAAAGGGTGGTCAATCAAAGGTGAACTTTAGTGACTAAACTCAGCAAAAAAATAAATGTCCCTTTTTCAGGACCCTGTCTTCAAAAATAATTTGTAAAAACCCAAATAACTTCACAGAACTTCATTGTAAAGGGTTTAAACACTGTTTCCCATGCATGTTCAATGAACCTTAAACAATTAATGAACATACACCTGTGGAACGGTCGTTAAGCAGCTTACAGACGGTAGGCAATTAAGGTCACAGTTATGAAAACTTAGGACACTAAAGAGGCCTTTCTACTGACTCTGAAAAACACCAAAGAAAGACGCCCAATGTCCCTGCTCATCTGCGTGAATGTGCCTTAAGTATGCTGCAAGGAGGCATGAGGACAGCAGATGTGGCCAGGGCAATAAATTGCAATGTCCATACTGTGAGATGCCTAAGACAGCGCTACAGGGAAACAGGACGGACAGCTAATCGACCTCGCAATGGCAGACCACGTGTAACAACACCTGCACAGGATTGATACAGCCGAACATCACATCTGCGGGACAAGTACAGGATGGCAATAACAACTTCCAGAGTTACACCAGGAACGCACAAACCCTCCATCAGTGCTCAGACTGTCCGCAATAGGCTGAGAGAGGTTGGACTGAGGGCTTGAAGGCCTGCTGTAAAGCAGGTCCTCACCAGACATCACCGGCAACAACGTCGCCTATGGGCACAAACCCACCGTCACTGGCCCAGACAGGACTGGCAAAAAGTGCTTTTCACTGACGAGTCGCGGTTTTGTCTCACCTGGGGTGATGGTCGGATTCGTATTTATCGTTGAAGGAATGAGCGTTACACGGAGGCCTGTACTCTGGAGTGGGATCGATTTGGAGGTGGAGGGTCCGTCATGGTCTGGGGCGGTGTGTCACAGCATCATTGGACTGAGCTTGTTGTCATTGCAGGCAATCTCAACGCTGTGCGTTACAGGGAAGACATCCTCCTCACTCAAGTGGTACCCTTCCTGCAGGCTCATCCTGACATGACCCTCCAGCATGACAACGCCACCAGCCATACTGCTCATTCTGTGCTTGATTTCCTGCAAGACAGGAATGTCAGTGTTCTGCCATGGCCAGTGAAGAGCCCGGATCTCAATCCCATTGAGCACGTCTGGGACCTGTTGGATCGGAGGGTGAGGGCTAGGGCCATTCCTTTGCAGGTGCCTAGGTGGAAGAGTGGGGTAACATCTCACAGCAAGAACGGGCAAATCTGGTGCAGTCCATGAGGAGGAGATGCACTGCAGTACTTAATGCAGCTGGTGGCCACACCAGATACTGACTGTAACTTTTGATTTTGACCACCCCTTTGTTCAGGGACACATTATTCCATTTCTGTTAATCACATGTCTGTGGAACTTGTTCAGTTCATGTCTCAGTTGTTGAATCTTATGTTCATACAAATATTTACATGTTAAGTTTTCTGAAAGTAAATACAGTTGACAGTGAGAGGACGTTTCTTTTTTTGCTGAGTTTCTTTCAGCGCTATAATGTTGTTTTTACTGTACTATCCTTCTGTTTAGTAAACTATCATCTCTTCAACGTAACCATTTTAGAACGAATCCAGTAGTAGCAGCAGTACAACTAAACAAGAATTAGTAGCTATACTAGTATTCTGTTGTTATTGCAGTTAAACAATACTTGTTATCTATCTCAGAAAAATAATGGGCAGGTCCCCCAGGTGACAGGACAAGGCAGAGGATAAGAAAACACGGCTTGAGAGCAAGGCTGAGAGGAAAGAGCAGAAAAGGAATAATAGGGAACACAGAAAGGAAAGGGGAAGAGGCTGGTGATGGAGATGATGGTGCAGGGAAAGAGTACAGGGGTGATTTGGCTTGAAATAGGTCTGAGGAGGTTCTGGAAACAGTTGAAGAAAGGGGTCAAGTTCATCCTGGGAACATCCTAATAGGATGATATGATTTATATTTTGGAATAAACTGGGCTTTTATTAGAATTATTTTTGCTTGTTGTCTGGATTTAATATGAATTAGGAAACTTTACTATTACCATTATGATTGTCACTGTTACTGCAGGCATCATGGATGGAGTGAAGTATTTCAATGTCTGACAAATAATGACATCTTTGTCATTTGTTGAAATTGACTAAACCGGTGACTTGCAACGAGCTACAATAGATTATACATTCACCTGATATTATCTAGAGAAAATTCCTATACAGCTTAACACATAACCCAATGGACTCAATAGCTCAGCCACTGCGCAGTGTTAAGAGTGTTGGAGAGTGTGTGTGAGAAGAAGGCAGGTAGGCGGACACACCTTGTCGCCACAGGCGCTAGTGAGGACAAAGGTAGAGAAGACAGGGAGCTGGTACTTGGTGTTGAGGGGCCAACTCTCCACCGTCACACCCATGGGCAGACAGAACATAGGCACAGACTCTGGCAGGGGGAACGACTCCACGTCCGCTTCAGGATACCGACTGATCAGACCTGGGAAACACACACACAGAGACAGACGGTTAATAAAAGTTCCATTTTGATTAGTGACTACAGAGAGACTTTCATTTTTGGTAGATCTTTCTACTTCTAAATGTATTTAATTGTGAGAAGTAGGTCAATAGGCCTCTGTTTACAATGTCACATATCGCGACGCAGCAGAATGAGTGCTGTGATACCGTCATAATGGAACAGTCTACACTCACCTGCTTCATAGACTAGGGCATTGGCTTTGGCTACAGCTCTCTTGTAGCACAGGTATAAGGCTGGACCCCACTGTGGAGCCAAAACAACAAAGCACAGTGAGAGAGAGAGGGATGGAGGGAGAAAGATAAAGAATTAAGTTAAAAAATAAATTTAAAAAACAGTAGAAAAACAGAGTGTTTCAAACCCACTATGCCAGTGTTGAGGTTCTTCTCCACCCGGCAGAAGGTGTGGGGGGCCACCTCCCCCTTACTGGGCAGCAGGAGGGAGATGTCTGTGACCCCCAGGGTGTGGAGGGCCTGGGACTCTGGGGCCCGGCGGTAAGTCAGGAAGGTGCGGTGGGTGGCGGGCCCCCCGGAGCTCAGGCTGGCTGAGCGGCTGTAGGGGGTGGTCTCGATCACATACCAGCCCTGCTTCACCACCTCTTTGCCCTCGTACAGCACCCTGGGGACCGGGGGAGGGGGCAGAGTCAGGACAATGAGTCAGTCAATGTCACTAGTTATACAGTTAACAGAAACCAATTTCTATCACTTATTCAAGGAAAGCTTTTCTTTTCATGTTTAGAAGACATCTCGCACTTTGTCCAGAATGAATGTATCATGTGACGTGCATAGCTCTTTCCATTAAAGAATCTATGGGTATGTATACAATTACATTTTGCAGTCATGTATGGCTTGGCCAGACATGCTTAATTTAATGAATATGGCGGTTCAGGGCTACATAGCAATAGCATACAATAAAACCTTCGTGGTCACACGTACATGGTTACAGCATGCAGTTTGTCGATAATTGCATAATACAAGCTCAAAGCATTGTTATACATTAGCTACAGAATGTGAACTCCAGTATGTGAACTCCAAGCACCATGCATAGCTTTAAATTGATGCTGTGGCTAATGTCTGACTCCAGCACACATTAGAATAGAATGATAATTTTTTTCATCACTGCTGGAGTGTCTCACCCGAGGTCGAGGATGGGTGGCTTGTCATGCCCACGGCGGTAACACAGGTACATGTGGGGGTTGTTGATGAGTCCGGTGCTCAGCTCGGCCGGGTGGCCCCCCTGGGTCTTCTCGATGCAGGTGAAGCCCTCAGGCACCTCCTCCCCCAAGCCCCGGGCGATTACCGCCAGGTCTATGACCGGCTCCACCACCCGGCCCCCTCTCTGCTGGCCCTCTTCGTCCAGTGGGGCCGAGCCCCCCGGAGCCAGCCCTGCCACCACAAAGTAGTCCACTAGCTGGGGGCATTTCTCCTCCGTCATGCCGCCTGTCTGCCAACTGGTGTGGAGAGGGGGAGAAAAAGAGAGCGAGAAGTAGAGGGAACCAAATTGAGATTGTGCGATCTTGCTTATGTAAACATACAGTGCCTTGCGAAAGTATTCGGCCCCCTTGAACTTTGCAACCTTTTGCCACATTTCAGGCTTCAAACAAAGATATAAAACTTATTTTTTTTGTGAAGAATCAACAACAAGTGGGACACAATCATGAAGTGGAACGACATTTATTGGATATTTCAAACTTTTTTAACAAATCAAAAACTGAAAAATTGGGCGTGCAAAATTATTCAGCCCCTTTACTTTCAGTGCAGCAAACTCTCTCCAGAAGTTCAGTGAGGATCTCTGAATGATCCAATGTTGACCTAAATGACTAATGATGATAAATACAATCCACCTGTGTGTAATCAAGTCTCCGTATAAATGCACATGCACTGTGATAGTCTCAGAGGTCCGTTAAAAGCGCAGAGAGCATCATGAAGAACAAGGAACACACCAGGCAGGTCCGAGATACTGTTGTGAAGAAGTTTAAAGCCGGATTTGGATACAAAAAGATTTCCCAAGCTTTAAACATCCCAAGGAGCACTGTGCAAGCGATAATATTGAAATGGAAGGAGTATCAGACCACTGCAAATCTACCAAGACCTGGCCGTCCCTCTAAACTTTCAACTCATACAAGGAGAAGACTGATCAGATATGCAGCCAAGAGGCCCATGATCACTCTGGATGAACTGCAGAGATCTACAGCTGAGGTGGGAGACTCTGTCCATAGGACAACAATCAGTCGTATATTGCACAAATCTGGCCTTTATGGAAGAGTGGCAAGAAGAAAGCCATTTCTTAAAGATATCCATAAAAAGTGTTGTTTAAAGTTTGCCACAAGCCACCTGGGAGACACACCAAACATGTGGAAGAAGGTGCTCTGGTCAGATGAAACCAAAATTGAACTTTTTGGCAACAATGCAAAACGTTATGTTTGGCGTAAAAGCAACACAGCTGAACACACCATCCCCACTGTCAAACATGGTGGTGGCAGCATCATGGTTTGGGCCTGCTTTTCTTCAGCAGGGACAGGGAAGATGGTTAAAATTGATGGGAAGATGGATGGAGCCAAATACAGGACCATTCTGGAAGAAAACCTGATGGAGTCTGCAAAAGACCTGCGACTGGGACGGAGATTTGTCTTTCAACAAGACAATGATCCAAAACATAAAGCAAAATCTACAATGGAATGGTTCAAAAATAAACATATCCAGGTGTTAGAATGGCCAAGTCAAAGTCCAGACCTGAATCCAATCGAGAATCTGTGGAAAGAACTGAAAACTGCTGTTCACAAATGCTCTCCATCCAACCTCACTGAGCTCGAGCTGTTTTGCAAGGAGGAATGGGGAAAAAATTCAGTCTCTCGATGTGCAAAACTGATAGAGACATACCCCAAGCGACTTACAGCGGTAATCGCAGCAAAAGGTGGCGCTACAAAGTATTAACTTAAGGGGGCTGAATAATTTTGCACGCCCAATTTTTCAGTTTTTTTCAGTACATCTGGCTGAGCAGTTGATGATGAATGGATTTCTTCCTTCCGACAGTCTTATAGAAACAAAACCTTATTATTCAGACTGACAATATTTGGTTCTCATCATTGGCAATAGATAAACAACCAGGAGAGTGATAACAATATCACTGCATGTGGTTTCCACACAGTCCCACACACACAAATATATATTTTTGACTCAAAGGCCTTGCGTCATTCGCATTTCATACAGATATGACCCGTCTGAGAGGTAGTCTGAGGATCAACAATAACCTTCTAAATTCTGCTGAGATGGGAGAGCCAACCAATTACCACTCATCTTCTCCCCACCCATTAGTTGAGTTTGTTTATTTCAGTATACATGGCAACTAAAAGTTGGATTTCATTTGCATCAGGAAATACAACAAGAAAACAAAACAATAAATGTGATACAGTTGGCAAATCAAGAAAGTTAAGAAGTCGTGGATGAGATCAGGCTTGCACTTCGGATGGTCAGCCGAGGTCCGTAGCCTCAGCAGCACAGAGCGCACCTCTCCATTCCCAACTTCCTCTCTGTGCTTTGGGCTTCGTAGATAAGTCTATCCCTACCCTAACCCTTTATAGATGCCAATCCTGCCACTGGCGCACAGGCTCACAATACATTTTGTGACTGTCAGAGTAGTGGACAATCTTCACTACTGCAAGCCATCTCTGCTAATGCAGTCCTATTTACTTCTGTAGTGTTGGGGCATTCAAAGCTAGCTAGCCAACATCGCTAGTAAGGTAAACCAAACCAAACATGTCCAATCTATTTAAATGCTAATCAAAAAACTAAAAGCGATTCAGCGAATCATTAGAAACAAATAATGTGGATTCCTTCTGCAATCATTTCAGAGGGAGCATTACTGTCTAGAGAGCATTTATACAGGATGGATAGGCCTTCCTCACAGAGTGGATGAGTCGATAAGTCACTGCTAGGAAGACAGGACAGTGCAGGAAACTGAAGTCATTTTTATTATTCTTAGCAATGATTTAGGAATCCTTGTGAGTAAGTATTAGCTAGGTTGCCACTTGTTGTTAGCCAATTGAAATTTAGCTTCAGTTCATTAAAATAAATAGCTAGCCAGCTACTTAACCCTGTTGTCCAAAGATAAAGCTAGCTGGCTGCTTATAACGTTATCTGGCTAGTGAGGCTCGACCATGTGAAGCTAGCCATAGTAAGGATTAGGCACAAGTGGAATTTGCAGTTTTCCTTCAAAATAAAAGTATGTCATTGACAGTGATACAAATGAATACATAGTAGAATTATGCCATACTTTTATTTTGAAGGCTAGCCGCAAAGTCCACTATTGTCCGACCACCATTAATCAAATAAGAACTGTCTTATATATTAGGGTTATTTTAGATGATGACACCTAGCTATATAGTTAGCTAGCTAACTATTGCTACTGAAACATATGTCGTTTTGCTATGATTTAGGGGAAGAACATTGTTTGCATCCATGAGCTAGCTAGCTTTTCTTTATGACCAGCACTGTAGGTGAGCGAGACAACTTTACCAGCATCATTGCATACGTATCGATGAATCGTTGTGACATATGAAATGATAGTGTAATAACTACGTAAAAAATGTATGTTAAATTATTATGTGACGTGCAGTCATATTAAGGTCTGCATTGGTCAACAAACCGGTTTGACACGTTAAATCGTATATTTTTTGACACGCAAAAACCCAAACGCGTTCCATAGAAATCCTGGTTGAGAATGAAGCAACTGAACAACGAAATAGCACAGCAAGTAAGTGAAATAAATAGGTTTCGATTATGTTTTACTGGTAATGGGGACATACGTACATGCCAACAAAATAACTTTTTGGTCAGTGTGTGGTGTGTAACCTTTATTTAACTAGGCAAGTCAGTTAAGAACAAAGTATTATTTACAATGACAGCCTACCCCAGCCAAATTGTGTATATACAGCCTAGATTCGACCCAGGGACTGTAGTGACGCCTTTTGCACTGAGATGCAGTGCCTTAAACAGCTGCATCCATGTGTGCGTGTGTTAACTATTTAACTGTACTAGAATGCTTAAAAGGCTGCTAAACATTTTTATATCGGTTATCGATATCGTTTTTTTTGTAAGAAAAATATTGGATATATTGGATATTGGTAATCGACCAAAAATGTCATATTGGTGCATCACTAGTAGAGGTCGACCGATTAAGATTTTTCTACGGCGATACCGATTACTGAAGGACAAAAAAATGCAGATTAAAATCAGCCAATTTATATATATATATATATATATATATATATATATATATATATATATATATTTGTAATAATGACAATTACAACAATACTGAATGAACACTTATTTTAACGTAATATAATACATCAATAAAATCAATTTAGTCTAAAAAATAATGAAACATGTTCAATTTGGTTTAAATAATGCAAAACCAAAGTGTTGGAGAAGAAAGTAAAAGTGCAATATGTGCCATGTAAAAAAGCTAATGTTGAAGTTCCTTGCTCAGAACATATGAAAGCTGGTGGTTCCTTTTAACATGAGTCTTCAATATTCCTAGGTAAGAAGTTTTAGGTTGTAGTTATTATTAAGACTATTGCTCTCTATACCATTTGTATTTCATATACCTTTGACTATTGGATGTTCTAATAGGTACTTTAGTATTGCCAGTCTAATCTCGGGAGTTGATAGGCTTGAAGTCATAAACAGCGCAATGCTTGAAGCACAGCGAAGAGCTGCTGGCAAATGCAGGAAAGTGCTGTTTGAATGAATGCTTACGAGCCTACTGCTGCCTACCACCGCTCAGTCAGACTGCTCTATCAAATCATAGACTTAATTATAATACAATAACACAGAAATACAATCGTTAGGTCATATTAATTAATATGGTAAAATCCGGAAACTATCATTTCGAAAACAAAAATACGGAACCGTTCTGTATTTTATCTAACGGGGGGCATCCCTAAGTCTAAATATTGCTGTTACATTGCACAACCTTCAATGCTATGTCATAATTATGTACAAGTCTGGCAAATTAATTACGGTCATTGTTAGGAAGAAATGGTCTTCACACACTTCGCAACGAGCCAGGCAGCCCAAACTGCTGCATATACCATGACTCTGCTTGCACGGAACGCAATAGTAGTGACACAATTTCCCTAGTTCATGTTAGCAGGCAATATTAACTAAATATGCAGGTTTAAAAATATATACTTGTGTATTGATTTTAAGAAAGGCATTGATGTTTATGGTTAGGTACACCTTGGTGCAACGACAGTGCTTTTTTCGCGAATGCGCTTGTTAAATCACCCGTTTGGCGAAGTAGTTTGTGATTCAATGATAAATTAACAGGCACCGCATTGATTACATGCAACGCAGGACAAGCTAGATAAACTAGTAATATCGTCAACCATGTGTAGTTAACTAGTGATTATGTTAAGACTGTTTTTTATAAAAAACAAAGTTTAATGCTAACTAGCACCTTACCTCGGCTCCTTGCTGCACTCGTATAACAGGTGGTCAGCTTGCCACGGAGTCTCCTTGTGGAGTGCAATGTAATCGGCCATAATCGGTGTCCAGAAATGCCGATTACCGATTGTTATAAAACTTGAAATCGGCCATTCCGATTAATCGGTCGACCTCTAATCACTAGTATTTAGCACATCTAACGCGTAAGAGTACATATGCATGCCTAGAGTGTGAGATAATTACTAAAAGGGCCTTTGAAAAGTGAGAGTAGAGGAAATCGATGGAGGTTGGGCTCCAAAGGTTGACTGGCAAACAGGAAGTGGCCACTGGCAGCCTGTTTCCTGTTATATTCCAAGAGTTCATCAGTAGCTTCCTTGTGACACTGGAGCACGGTGACACTTGTCCTGGGGGGGAAATTATGACAGGCTACAGGAGGTAATAATATTCAGTGAGCTCCAAAATGACAATTTTTTGTTGTTTTGGCTCTGTACTCCAGCACTTTGGATTTGAAATTATACAACAAATACAATAACTTTGAGGTTAAAGTGCAGACTGTCAGCTTTAATTTGCGGGTATTTTCATCCATATCGGTGAACCGTTTAGAACTGTTTTTGTACATAGTTCCCCCATTTTAGGGGACCAAAAGTATTGGGACAAATTCACTTATATGTGTATTATATGAGGATTCTAGCATGACTACAGACAATCCTGAATGAATTGTGAACAACGATGAGTGAGCAAGTTAGACGCACATATATAATAACCCCCCCCCATAATGCTGACCTCCCGTTATTGTAATGTTGAGAGGTTAGCACGTCTTCGTTCGGGGTATGATATGTGTGCATCTCTAACTCTCACTCATCATTATTCACGATTCATCCAGGATTATCTGTAATAATGGTAGCATCAAAATGTCATCCAATTCATAAACAGTTCACCCGATATGTATTAAAATACCCTCAAATTAAAGAAGACAGTCTGCACTTTAACTACATATGATTTGAAATGATACAATGACTATGTGCTGGAGTACAGAGCCAAAACAATAAAAAAATGTGTAACTGTCCCAAAAGTTTGAGCTTTTGAGTATTATTAATGTCTTATGAAAATAAATATTTCAGTGCAGTATTTGATGCAAAACAAACACACCAGTATAAAGGATCTGTTAGGCCATAAGGCCTACAATGGTACTATAATAAAAGGGTGTTGCCCTGCTGGGAGCTTGTCAAGGACACTGAACCTCTGGGTTTTTCAGAAATTGCTGATGTAGGCTAATAATTGCTGGTTCCCTTTTTCATAATACCCTACGTGCATGGTAACATTAACTTTCTATCTCTCACACACACGCTTGCGAATGTACACACACACACTGGAAAACCCCTTTTGAGTACTGGATTGCCCCAATGTCCAACATGTCTTAATAGTAGTCACAATCCCTGCGACTGCAAGTTATTTCAATATGTTTGTCAATATAACTAAGAAATGAATTCATTAAAACTGTCAGTGGTTTGAGCGAGAGAGAGAGCGCAAAAGAGAGAGCAAGCTCTGGGACTAGAGCGCCCACATACTGACAAGAGGCTTTTGAAGTCCCATTCGTATGAAACCCAGTGCATCATAGATATAGAATTGAATACGCCATATTTAGACAAGCAACTAGAGAGAAGTAAAGGTCTTATTCCCCAGAATTATGACATGTCTGACAGTGCACTTCAGCCTTGAAGCAGTGGACCACCACCATGATCATACGAGCTGACATCAATGTGAAGTATTAGACCATGGCCTACTACTGAAGAAGATGGGTTGTTTTAGGACAGGGGTTTGGTCTGTCATTCTGCTAGTTCTTTCCTCCCTGACTGATAACAAGTGAGGCCGTCAAGGACTAGAGTTGTGCATCCCTGCTTGGTTGAACTAATGTCAGACTTTCTGAGTCATAACTCTTGAAAAACATCCACAGGCGTACACAGATGACATAAGATTAAAACAAGTTGAGCACATGAATTCGGGTCGCTACCCACTTCGCCATCTAGTCTGTATTGCATCTTGAACATATCAGCCAGCCTCTCCCTCTGGCTGCTTTTCCAGATATTATAATAATTGACTTATATTATTATTCAGTGAGGTGATACAATACTTGAACATCTTGGCCATGTTCTGTTATAATCTCTACCCGGCACAGCCAGAAGAGGACTGGCCACACCTCATAGCCTGGTTCCTCTCTAGGTTTCTTCCTAGGTTTTGGCCTTTCTAGGGAGTTTTTCTAGCCACCGTGCTTCTACACCTGCATTGCTTGCTGTTTGGGGTTTTAGGCTGGATTTCTGTACAGCACTTTGAGATATCAGCTGATGTACAAAGGGCTATATAAATACATTTGATTTGAATACTTAAACATACAAAAACAAAGTCTTGTGTGCAACCTGAGAGTTCACCAAGAAATCATTGAGAAACAGTGGCTTAAACAATTTGTCAAAATAGGCTAGCTAATGCTCAGAAACAAAACTGCAACTGAAAGCCTTCCAGCCACTCACATCATACCTCAACCTCCTCAGAAACGTAGTTTCAAACAAGCAGGAAATAAAAAGAGCCACAAGATATTTAAAACAGGTCATGAGTTTGGTTCTTCTTTTAATTCACCTGCTATTATTGAGCACCAGCCGGGCTGGAAGGCCTGCCTATATATTTCCAAAAGATTATAAACCTAATGCAAGCTACTGAGGAATGAGTCATTTCAATGAACATTGTCTAGGAAAGGAGAAATTTACTCTACCTTACGTAGGTTAAATCCCCATATCAGTCAAATAAAGCAGTTAGTTATAGCTCACTGTGTATGTGAATTACAGTGTAGCTTTGTCTCCAACTGATTAAGAAGAGTTATTTCTGAGCCTGTGCAGTGACAACACTCAACCCGAACCCGAACCCACATCTCTACAGGTGTGAGCTCCTGATAAGGACACCCCAAACGGACAAGGAGAGCTCTGTTCAGGCTTGGCAGCTAGAAATCCTGCCCCTGAACTGGCAGACTGACACTCTCACTCTTCCTATACAGCAGGTTCTCAAACTCCTGACATGTTTGAGAATGTGTGAAATGATGTGTGTGAAGAGGTGCTACACGCATCATTTCACACGTCAACATTTCTTCATAGCTTTGTCAATAACACCCTCGAAAGAACAGATCTTTACTTTGTGTTATGTAATACCTAGGGGAACATTGACAGCACAAAAGTGTGGAGATCTTAAAAAAAAAAAACTTCCAGATAATTTCCAATACTCACCACAGCACTCACAAAATGTATTTGAAATACAGCAGAATGTACAGTGCTAACAGATCTTTATGAACACTTGCAACTTAATGCCATACATTCTTCCTCAAAATACGCTTGCCAGCTGATTTGGGGAGTTTTTCCTAGCCACCGTGCTTCTACACCTGCATTGCTTGCTGTTTGGGGTTTTAGGCTGGGTTTCTGTACAGCACTTTGTGACATCAGCTAATGTAAGAAGGGCTTCATAAATACATTTGATTGATTGAAATAAATTTGATTGATTTGCCTGTCAAAACAATGCTTAAGATAAAGTTGTTAGCGATGAATGCTGTCCAGAGGCAGTGCCTTTGCTCTTGTCAGAATGCTGCTGCCCATAGCTGGCCTTCAACCAGAGCCACAGCTAGTAACAGAGGAGGTATTCAGGGTCGCTCTTCCCAGTGAGATGATGCTGGAAGTCAGAGACAGGGAGAGATGCTTGGTAGCTGGTACAGCCACGCCCACGCCAACTCAGGGGCATCGCCACAATACCATTCTAAAATGGAGGCCCGGCCGCCCCACAATGCCCCTTTTGTGTGCACGGGGCAAGCACGTGATGACGTTAAGAGGGGACATACATTCACACACACGCGTGCATAGCCTACACACACACACCGTGAACAGAGTGAGGCCCAGAGGGAAGTACTGTACCACAATGGTCATTTCACAAGCTCACCACAATAAATAGCATTATCCAAAGTGTTGACAGTGTGAAAAAGCCATTATCACACACTGTTTACCAAAGACCACAACTCTGACTTAACAGAGCTCCTTGGAGAAAAAAAAGTGTAGGCCTAGAAGAGCGATAGTGGAACAACACGATAGGGGACCCTTCCATTAGTGTGAAGGGTATGATGATTAAATATTGTAGGGTGGTGGGGGGACAAATCCTTCTCTGTCCAGTCAGCATGTTGTTATGAAGGTGATCTTGGCCCATTAGACCACCAAAGAGAAGGCATGACCTACACCAGTGTTTTTGGCAGTTATCAGGATTCGACAAGCTATGCTCCTCCTTCTTGGAGTCAGTGGTACTTAACTAAAACTAGCACTAGAGGGTAGACTAAAATTGGTGTTAGATCATCGGATGTACGAGTAAGTGACAACTCATGGGCCAGTGCCAGTCCAGGGGTTGAGAAACACTTAATGACACCTCTCTAGATGACACATGAGTCATGACTCGGCAAGGGGGGGGGGGGGGGGGGGGGATTCATAAATAGCGGGCTGGGGATAGTAGACAAACTAGGTCAACAATCCAACCTAAACATGTCCTGGCTGAGACATTCTAACTGAGGTATAAGGTTGATACAGATTAGGCCTAAGCCTACCTAATAAGCTTCATGTGGATACTGTGTTTAATTTTTAATTCATCACCCTGTATTCAGCAAGTCAATAGTAAACAGCACGCACCATGTGTTGTTCAATATTTGACTCTGGGATTTTCAAAGTAGTTCCTAAACATTGTCTCGCTGATGTTGCAACACAGACTGGCAGAACTAAAATGATCAGGGAGCAAGAGTGTCTTCGATGTGGATAACTTCCAGAGTTGATCCTTGATAATGCTTTGATCAATCTAAATGCCATCCACAATTAAATTCAGGAAACTTGATACAGGCAACCACAGTGGGAAAGGTTAGTCATTTCGCTTACTCCAAAAAAAACAACACGACTAGGCCTACTTAGTCTCAATTCAAACAAAAGGTTTTCCTCTGTTAGTCACTCTCCTCCTACTCACTTTCCTAGGCCATAACAAACTAAAAGGGGTCGAGAACAAAACCAACACAGAGAGCCTCTCAGGCTGCATAGTTCCCAGACCATGTCACAACGCAACATTGTCCAGGGTGTCTGAATTCACCCTGGTAATACCTCAGGGCAAGGAAGACACACCACTCTCAAGACCACAGAAGATTCTAATAACAGTTCTGGTTGGTTCACTCAAAGTCAGAGAGCCAAACAGATTCCTAGGCCTCAGTGGCCCTAACACCAGGGTTCATGCTACCAGCGCTGTTAATTCCACTCCAGCAGCGTCCATTGAGCCACGTGGCTGGCACTGTCTCTTACTGTCAGCACTCCTGAGAAATGGTTATTTCAAATGACGCTTCTATTTAAAGCCTGCTCAGAGAGTCGGTTCTGCCCCTCTCTGAAGCCTCTCGCTTCAAATGGCTTCAGCAGCACTCTTCTCTCTCTGTTGCTGCTGAAGTATTAGAATTCAAATTCAAACATCTCCAGGTATTGGTTTGATAACTGACTTGCACTTCAACATACAGCATCTTCCCAGAATTTCTGGAAAACTGTCTCCCCCGTGGGCCTCGTCAAAATGTAAAGGATTAGCCTATTGCCAAACTGGCAAACAACATGGAAAGACACGAGACCTAACTGTTGAAATGAGAGAAAAAATAATGACAGACACTTGGAGATTAAGATAAAGTTATAAACATCCAAGACTGCCTTCTGGGCGAGGCTGAGAGCATCATGAAAGGCTCTTCAGTCAATGCTGGCTTAAGTGTACAATATGATGCACCAAGCAACGATCTCATTATCTCGAACTTGGATACTATCCATGAAAATAAAAGTGTCCGTAATTTTTTTAAATGCTAGAACCAAGATGTATCCATCCACATTTAACAGTTTATAGGGTACTAGACAATGTTAGAGATTTTGGTGTGGGCAATAGCCAATTACTGTGATTGTTCTACCAAGATAGAATGCCCATATATTCCTTGTTGTGGAGCACTGGGCTTTGAAGTTCGGAAAGAGAAAGAAAGGTCGAGGAAGGAGGGATGAACTACAGACTGTAGCAAGGGAACTGGATTTGTGTGTGTACGACAGGGGGGATAGACAAAGTGTGTGTGTGTGTATAGGTGACACACTGAAGGTTGCAAAGTCAGCTAGGGCTGACAGAAAGTAAAAGCAACAGAGGAAGACAGGATTGAAGGGATAGATGACAGGGAAGAGGCAGAGAGAATGATAGACAGAAAGAGAAAAGGAGAGGAGAGAAAGGAAGTGTAGAGAGAGGTTTATTTTGAGCAGTTGCCAGGTTTGATTTAGCCAGCACAAGTGGGATGATCATTACATTGCAGTGGACAAATATATTCCTTGACCTTGAACGAGGTGGACTATAAAATGTGGCTATTTCTCTACTAAAACTTTACATAATTTCTCCTCTGTGTTGCATAATGCAGCATACAGTAGGCCTACATATTACACACGGTATGAGGCTTAAGTGATGCTCTGTTTTGAGAACAGTAATTTACACTGCGTTAGCCATAGCTAGTGAGGAAAAGATACAGAATGCAAGTGAAAAGAGGAGACATCCATCACAGATGGATACATAATCTTGACACTGGCCATTTACCAATGGGGCTCTAGGCTATAGAGCTGTTCTCAAAAAGAATCAGTGTATGTGAGTGCAGACAATCCAACAGTAGCAATACGAGGCTAAGCATTGTGAACAAGGCCCTATAGCACAGTGTATAATGCGGCTGTTACAGCAGTACAAAGGACAGATTCTTGGACAGGTGACAGACTGGCTGACTGTTACTAAGCCTGTTTCTACAACAGCATCAGGTTTGCTTTTAGGAGTAACCCGTTTAGAGAGGCTGACAACTATACACAGATTTAGGCTGACAGAGGGGTTACATGAGTGTCAATGGCCTCCCAACCTGACTTCATTGTGGAGTGAGGAATAACAAAGTCTGTTTGCTTTCCATCTGCATTATCAGTGATCACAGTGCACCTGGGCTCCACCAGGAAAAGTAGACCCAACCTGCTTCATCCCGCAAATCTATTCACATCACATTCTCCCAACACTACACCCACTTCCTAATCCGATATTCACTAGTTGGATGACGTGCCACTTCCTCAGATTGCCAGCTGCCTAAGCACTTTCAACCCATGAATGTAAGACCTCATTCCTCTTCTATTATGATGACGGGGGAGGGCCATACACATCTGGGAAGGACTCTCTAGCCTTTCCTCAGAATCAAATTGTATTTGTCACATTACGGTGAAATGCATACGGTACTTACAAGCCCTTAACCAACAATGCAGTTCAAGAAATAAAGTTAAAATATTTACAAAATAAAGTAAAAATAAATAAAAACAATCAAAAAGTAACAAGAAATGTACATAATAATGAGGCTATATAAAGGGGGTACTGGTACCGAGTCAATGACTGTGGGTACAGGTTACTCAAAGTCATTTGTAAAGTGACTATGAATAGTTAATAAACAGAGAGTAGCAGCAGTGTAAAAACAAAGTGTAGACAGTCTGGGTGGCCATTTGATTAGTTATTCAGCAGTCTTATGGCTTGGGGGTAGGAGCTGTTAAGGAGCCTTTTGGTCCAAGACTTGGCGCTCTGGTACCGCTTGCCATGCAGTAGCAGAGAGAACAGTCTATGATTTGGGTGACTGTAGTCTGACAATTTTTTGGGCCTTCCTCTGACATGTCTAGTATACTGGTCCTGGGTGGCAAGCAGTTGCCATACTAGAAGGTGATGCAACCGGTCAGGATGCTCTTGATGGTGCAGCTGTAAAATCTTTTGAGGATCTGAGGACCCATGCCAAATCTTTTCAGTCTCCTGAGGGGGAAAAGGTGTTGGTGTGCCCTCTTCACAACCGTCTTGGTGTGTTTGGACCATGATAGTTTGTTGGTGATGTGGATACTAAGGAACCTGAAGCTCTCTACCCGCTCCACTCCATTCCAGTCGATGTGAATGGGGGCGTGTTCGGCCCTCGTATTCCTATAGTCCAGGATCGGCTCCTTTGTCTTGTTCACATTGAGAGAGAGGTTGTTGTCCTGTTACCACACTGCCAGGTGTCTGACCTCCTCCATATAGGCTGTCAGGCCTACCACTATTGTCGTCAGCAAACTTAATGGTGGTGTTTGAATCATGCTTGGCCATGCAGTCGTGGGTGAACAGGGAGTACAGGAGGAGACTAAGCACGCAACCCTGAGGGGCCCCAGTGTTGAGGATCAGCGTGGCAGATGTGGTGTAACCTACACTTACCACCTGTGGGCAGCCCGTCAGGAAGTTCAGGATCCAGAGGGAGGTGTTTAATCCCAGGGTCCTTAGCTTAGTGATGAGCTTTGAGGGCACTATGGTGTTGAACTCTGAGCTGTAATCAATGAACAGCATTCTCACATAGGTGTTAATTTTGTCCAGGTGGGAAAGGGCAGTGTGGAGTGCAATTGAGATTGTCATCTGTGGATCTGTTGGGGCGGTATGCAAATTCGAGTGGGTCTAGGGACTCCGGCATGATGGTGTGGATGTGAGCCATGACCAACCTTTCAAAGCACTTCATGGCTACTGACGTGAGTACTACGGGGCGGCAATCATTTAGGGAGGTTACCTTTGCTTTCTTGGGCACAGGGACTATGGTGGTCTGTTTGAAACATGTAGGTATTACAGACTTGGTCAGGGGAGGTTGAAAATGTCAGTGAAGACAGTTGGCAGTTGGTCCGTGCATCCTCAGAGTACACGGCCTGGTAATCCGTCTGACCCTGCGGCCTTGTGAATGTTGGCATGTTTAAAGATCTTGCTCACATTGGCTACAGCGAGTGTGATCACACAGTCGTCTGGAACATCTGGTGCTCTCATGCATGCTTCAGTGTTGCTTGCCTCAAAGCAAGCATAAAAGGCATTTAGCTCATCCGGTAGGCTCGCGTCACTGGGCAGCTTGCAGCTGGGTTTCTTTTTGCAGTCCGTAATAGTTTTCAAGCCCTGTCACATCCGATGAGTGTCAGAGCCGGTGTAGTAGGATTCAATCTTTGTCCTGTATTGATGCTTTACCTGTTTGATGGTTCCTCTGGGGTCATAGCGAGATTTCTTATAAGCATCCGGATTATTGTCCTGCTCATTGAAAGTGGCAGCTCTAGCCTTTAGCTCGGTGCGGATGTTGCCTGTAATCCATGGCTTCTGGTTGGGAAATATAAGTACGGTCACTGTATGGACGCCGTCATCGAGGCACTTATTGATGAAGCCGGTGACTGAGGTGGTATACTCAATGCTATTGGATGAATCCCAGAAGATATTCCAATCTGTGCAAGCAAAACAGTCCTGTAGCGTAGCATCCGCGACATCGGACCACTTCCGGGTTGAGTGAGTAACTGGTACTTCCTGCTTTAATTTGAGCTTGAAAGCAGGAGTCAGGAGGATATAATTATGGTCCGATTTTACAAACGGAGGGCGAGGGACAATCTGTGCGACACTGGGTCATAAAGCAAAGGTCAGTGGTTTGATAAAGTTGGTGAGGAATGAGGCCAAATTTCACTATTGAGATTAAATGGTATATAACTGCTGGCTGGTACGATGACATCATACTGACATCCTAAATGTATTAGCCAACTGAACATGTCTCAAGACAAACCCTGGTTCCTCCTTCTAAACATTCCGTTTCCATTTCATTGTTATGACATTCAACATGGACCATTATATTTTGCATTAACTTACAGGTTATGTAAATGTAGCACTAGTGTGAAAGGTTAAGCAGAAACATACGCAATCCCTCATGCACAAAGCATAGCCTACCTCTGCAATGAGATATGATGTGAAAAGGGAACTGGGAGTCCTGGAGATAGCATTCCACCTTTAGTGTTTACACTGAGGAGATAGTCTGAGTGAGGCAGACGGTTGGGAGACATGATTTCAGATAAACATTCTTTACGGAACGCTCTAACACTACTGATCAGACTATACCTTGAGCATTCGGCTTCTATTGAGAAATCACAATTCAAAGTAAATAGCAACCTTCAATTCTGGAATTTGAGTTTCTTGACTGAATTTAAATGTAATTGACTCCCAACCCTAGTGCTCAGAGAGTTATAAACACTGACAATGTGTTGCTTTGAGGTTCCTTTCTTCAAGAAACGTTCCCCAGCTGTAGCAAACCCCTAACAAGAGGTGACAGGTCCCAAGTGTGATCGCAATCTCAGGTATCATGCAGACAGACTACTGTCTACTGACATGAGGAAGAGGCGGCTGTGAAAGAACACTGGATAGCCATAGAGAGGTATAGTTAGCAAAAGCTGATAAGCAAGCCTAAATGAGGACAAAGTACCCTCCGGAAACTATGTCCCAAATTCAACTACAAGGTTACATTGAGTGCTTTAGATACATGAGGGGCTTTGAGAAAGTTGCCTCTATGCCTTTATGGGTTGTGACGATAAGTGGAAACAGTCAGTGGACTTTTAGTTGTGCATGGCTAACCTAACTAGTCACTAATTTTCCACTAGTGTAAGTGGTGAGGATATGGAACAATCAACAATGCAAGCCTCTGTTGTCTATGCAGAGGAGTAGCTAAGTAGGACTGCCAGCAGCGAATAGCAGTTGTAATATTATATTACTCATTTCATGTCAGGTAGCTAGCTGTAGGCTCAGTTCCTATACTTAGAACAGCTTCTCTTCATTTTAGAAATTAGTGTAAAGAAATTAATCATCTAAACCATCTGTCCAAACCTGTACCCACAACATCTACAGATACATCTAGACTAACTGTGCTATTTTTGTATTTAACCAGGTAGGCCAGTTGGGAACAATTTCTCATTAAAGCAAAGCAGAGCGACAAAAACAACAGAGTTACACATAAACAAACATACAGTCAATAACAATAGAAAAATCTATGTACAGTGTGTGCAAATGTAGAAGAGTAGGGAGGAAAGGCAATAAATAGGCCATAGAGACAAAATAATTAAAATTTAGCATTAACACTGGAGTGATAGATGTGCAGATGATGTGCAAGTAGAGTTACTGGGGTGCAAAAGAGCAAGAAAATAAATAACAATATGGGGATGAGGTAGTTGGGTGTGCTATTTACAGATTGGCTGTGTACAGGTACAGTGATCGGTAAGCTGCTCTGACAGCTGATGCTTAAAGTTAGAGAGGGAGATATAAGTCGCCAGTTTCAGTGATTTTTGCAATTCGTTCCAGTCATTGGCAGCAGAGAACTGGAAGGAAAGGCGGCCAAAGTAAGTGTTGGCTTTGGGGGTAACCAGTGCAATATACCTGCTGGAGCACGTGCTACGGGTGGGTGTTGCTATGGTGACCAGTGAGCTGAAATAAGGCGGGGCTTTACCTAGCAAAGACTTATAGATGACCTGGAGCCAGTGGGTTTGGCGACGGATATGTAGTAAGGGCCAGCCAACGAGAGCATAGAGGTAGCAGTGGTGGGTAGTATATGGGGCTTTGGTGATAAAAACGGATGGCACTGTGATAGACTACATCCAGTTTGCTGCGTAGAGTGTTGGAGGCTATTTTGTAAATGACATCGCCGAAGTCAAGGATCGGTAGGATAGTCAGTTTAACGAGAGTATGTTAGGCAGCATGAGTGCTTCTCTGTGCGAGCTCAGTACACCACAACAAAGTAGGCCTACAAACCTACAGCTTATTTTCCCCTACATGAAAATCTAGGTGTGTCAAGTTGAAATCATATTTATTATATTTTGTCTGGAATTGAGTCATCTGTAAGGAATGAATGGGCAAGAATACATGCTGAGTATTACTGACAGCATGTTGATGTTAAGCTCAATTGACATGTGCAAATTGTTATTTTAACAACAGGGGTTTGTAACACAGCAATGTTTAAACATCAGGAACAGATAGCGAGGCCATGTCATGAGACCAACACTATACAAAACATTCCATGACATAGACTGACCTGGTGAATCCAGGTGAAAGCTATGATCCCTTGTTGATGTCACTTGTTAAAACCACTTCAATCAGTGTAGATGAAGGGGAGGAGACAGTTTAAAGACAGATTTTTAAGCCTTGAGACATGGATTGTGTATGTGTGCCATTCAGACGGTGAATGGGCAAGACAAAATATTTAAGTGCCTTTGAACAGGATATGGTAGTAGGTGCCAGGCGCACCGTTTGGGTCAAGAACTGCAACGATGCTGGGTTTTTCACACTCAACAGTTCCTGTGTGTATCAAGAATGGTTCTCCACCCAAAGGACATCCAGCCAACTTGACACAACTGTGGGACGCAGTTCCTGTGGAACGCTTGACACCTTGTAGAGTCTATGCCCCGACGAATTGAGGCTGTCCTGAGGGCAAAAGCAGGGGGTTGCAACTCAATATTAGGAAGATGTTCAGGCTAAGTGTTGTAGAAGATAACATCGCATGAGCATTCCAAAAGTCATGTTTATGTGTTTAGCCTACAATTCTCCCTGCCAACAGATATTTGACCCTAAATATCACCTATGAGCTTTAAACAGCTCTATTATTGGTCCCTATTCAATATCAGCACAAAAATTGCTACTGGCAAATGATTTTATTCCATATGCTGAAACATGAAACATTTGTTTGAAACATTGTAAATGGGGAAGAATATCCAAACAACCGTATTGTCAAAATGATAAGATAAATCTAATCAATGACAGATGTGAGGCAAGATGCATGACGCTGTCAAAATAGTAACGTTGCGCATTGAGAGTAGAGGTCGACCGATTAATCGGAATGGACGATTAATTAGGGCCGATTTCAAATCGGAAATCGGTATTTTTGAGCGACGATTTAAAAAAAAATATATATTTTTGATACCTTTATTTAACTAGGCAAGTCAGTTAAGAACACATTCTTATTTTCAATGACGGCCTAGGAACGGTGGGTTAGCTGCCTTGTTCAGGGGCAGAACGACAGATTTTCACCTTGTCAGCTCGGGGGATTCAATCTTGCAACCTTACAGTTAACTAGTCCAACGCTCTAACCACCTGCCTCTCATTGCACTCCACGAGGAGCCTGCCTGTTACTCGAATGCAGTAGAAGCCAAGGTAAGTTGCTAGCTAGCATTAAACTTATCTTGTAAAAAACAAACAATCAATCATAATCACTAGTTATAACTAACTACACATGGTTGATGATATTACTCGTTTATCTAGCATGTCCTGCGTTGCATATAATCGATGCAACGTTGGGGGATGATTTAACAAAAGCGCATTTGCGAAAAAAGCACAATCGTTGGACGACTTAGGTACTAACCATAAACACCAATGCCTTTCTTAAAATCAATACACAGAAGTATATATATTTAAACCTGCATATTTAGCTAAAAGAAATCCTGGCATAGCACACACCCCCGCAAGGATAGCTCAGTGATTCTGGTCCGAGCAAGGAAGCTTTATTTATATAGTTATTTGAGATTAAAATTTACATTTTGTGGGGGGATCATAATATTTATTCATCCTTTATTTAACTAGGCAAGTCAGTTAAGAACAAATTCTTATTTACAATGACAGTCTACCCCGGCCAAACCAGGACGACACTGGGGACACTGGGCCAATTGTGCGCTGCCCTATGGGACTCCCAATCACAGCTGGATGTGACGCAGCCTGGATTCTAGGGAGTTTTTCCTAGCCACCGTGCTTCTACACCTGCATTGCTTGCTGTTTGGGGTTTTAGGCTGGGTTTCTGTACAGCACTTTGAGATATCAGCTGATGTACGAAGGGCTATATAAATAAATTTGATTTGATTTTGATTTGATTCGAACCAGGTACTGTAGTGACGTCTCTTGCACTGAGATGCAGTGCCTTAGACCGTTGCGCCACCTGGGAAAAGATTTGTTTAAAAATACTTTCATTATTACTCATTTCCATGTCGGCTCTATGCCTAGAAATGCCCTTCCAATTTCAAACAGTCCAAAAAGTGTTATATATTGTTTAACTGTGGAAAAACAAAATTGATACGGTCTGTGTATACCACTTGAAAAGACGAAAAACGTACTATTCAACTCCGTAAAAAACTCCAGATTTTTGTCTAATGTCAACTCCATCAGAACGCTGAAAGATCAGACAGAATGGGTGTTTTTAATAGGGTATTTTAAAATGAATAATATTCTATATTTTACAAATGTATTTATCTTTTTTTTGAGACACAAATATGCCTGTCTTGAATGTCTGTTGTCAACTCCGTCAATATTTGAAGTCAATTTTTTTCTGGTCAATATTCTGAATAAATATTCCTCGGACCTTGAGGGGCCCACGAAACCACGCTACACGATTTGTTAATCCCATATCGTTGTGGAAAATGATGCATTTGCAGGATGTGGGTATGCTTAATACTCAAGCAGAAACACGATAAATGCACAATGCATTTTCTAAATCCACAAAGTACCATGAATGGACAACACAGTATATGAGATGGCAAATGCAGAGAAATGCGTTCCAATGCAAAACATGATGCACGCGCAGTACAACGTCAAATATCCTTGATCAATGTCCGCGCGGGCAACATATTTTAACATTTTGGACTAGGGGCAGGGAGCACCAGGCGATGTAGTATTACTACCAACCTTTAACTGCTTTAAAATCGGTTGTACCATATACATTTTGGTCAGTGCTTGGTACCACTCACTGGATCACGACACGGGCCAGCATGAGAAATAGCCTAACGTTACACACACCACACTACTGTTTTATCGCTTCGCACATTAACCGGTTAGCGCAGCACTACGGCCACAGATACTTTGGTATTTTGGCTAACTATTACTGTGGGTTTCGAATAAAAAAAACTCGAGGGGGGGTTTGAGTTGTCACCATAACTGAATTGTGTGACATTAACCCAGAGCAGAGACAAGCATTAGCTAGCTGACGTTACTTAGCTTCCTAGCTAGCTAACAAACAAAATATTGTGGAGACACTAACGCTACTACCACTATTTAACTAGCAATATAATTTACCTTGTAATCCTTGCTGGCAGTTCCGATTGCTCACTTTGGATATCATCCTGTTTAGGACATATTTAGACATTTAGCGTCCATGTTTGCGGTCGTGTGTACCATAGAGTCGGTTTCTAACTAGAGCCAGTGCAGATGTCTCTCGTATCAGTCCGCTTCTTGCTGGCTGTGAGGTTAGCTGCAAACAGCTCCTTCGGTCGAGATGGGAAACTAAAACACTGTCGTACTTTCAGTGCTACAGACTGAAAGAGCTCTCAGAACATTGCGCCTTGGTAGTGCGCTTCTATTTTACTAATACATACAAACGAGTTATTAATTTGTTCAACACCCTGCCGTCTATTGTTGTGCATTTAAAAGCACGTTTGCTGTGGCAATATTCATTATAAAACTAAAGGAAATTGCGAGGGTAAAAACAATTGGTGGACACCCCCGCGTGCATGCAGCTGTTGGGTTTTGTTTACAGCTGCCACTCTACTGGAGACCAGTGAATCTGTTAAGACAACGCGGATAATAATAATACAATATAAAACAAGCCTTTGACAGGATTTTTTATTTTTTGTAAAATAATGTTAAGGTACAAATGTTCTTGTTAGGTTTAAGATGCACAGTGGTTTAGGAACAGTATTTACAACATACATGGGTTCCCTGGATATTACAAATTAAAAATGTAAAATAAACATTTAAATGTATTCCTCTGAAAACGCAAAATACATATGGTTTTGACCCTAAACATAAAGCAAAAATGTTTTTATTACAACCGTAAAATACACTGAACAATAACAGCAATTAACATGGCCATCTGACTAATCCCTATCACACATAACTTCACTGTTCAACAGCAACCCCTACTGGCAATGTTATTGCCGTGCATGGTCTTCAACTACAATGTTATTGCATAAGACAGATGCTGAGAGATCTATGAAGTTGTGAGCGCAGAGCCTCCATGTAGTCCTAAATATCGGAAATGAAACCTCAGGTTCGTTCAGCCGTTCCTATAGTGGAAATTACTGAGGTTTGGGGCTAAACGCCGCAAATAAGGTCCGAGGTTAATTAACACATCCTTTGATGATTTTATATGCTTTGTTCGATGAGATATGTGTCTGTTAACATGACCTTTATGAATTATGAACCCTTTATGTGCTTATTTTGATTACATAAATGCTTCAAAATTGACAAAAAATTAACTTTAGGTGATGAAGATGATCTCATAGAACAAAACATAAGATCACACAGGCCTTGTTTTTTGTATTTATCAAAACAAACCCCAAAATAATTTATCCATAGGCTTTGGCCAACAAGCCATGGTGGAGTAAGCCTAGCTCCATTAGTGCCTACAAAAATATCACATTACTATTGCTCTCTATAAGCATGACAGCTGAAACATCAAATTGCAGCTGTGAAGAATTGCCAAGACGTTAGACAAATTCACTTGGTATAACTAACTAATACTGAGGGGGAAAACATAAATTAGCAAATATTTCTACTTTCCTCAGTAACTAAAAACTGCAGTGATAATTTTGGGCTCCTGAGTGGCGCAGCTGTCTATGGCACTGCATCACAGTGCTAGAGGCGTCACTACAGACCCTGGTTCGATTCCAGGCTGTATCATAACCGGCCGTGATGGGGAGTCCCATAGGGCGGTACACAGTTGGCCCAGCGTCGTCCGGGTTAGGCTTTGGCCGGGGCAGGCCGTCAATGTAAATAATAATTTGTTCTTAACTAACTTGCCTAGTTAAATAAAAGTAAAATAAAAAACATTAAATAATTGCCTTAAGAAAAAATTTCAAAAAGCCAACTATATTGGCAAAGTGACCGATATCGCTGAGGCATTGCGTAACATTGTCACAGATTCTAAATCAAACAACTGGTAGAGCAAACATGCATCACCATGGACTAATCAAGCAAGACAACCAATGGCGGGCGTGCTCTTTGGTTTTTAAATGACAAAGTGCAGAATAACAGTGAAAACAATAAAATTACTTTCTCTGCATTTCAAGTCTGTTCTCACACCAGGTGAAGATCATCACACCTCTCGAGTCAACAGCCAGCGCTGACCCTGAAACTAACTGGTACTTCATCAGAATACCCTTCAGACCCAATCTAAAATATACTAGCCACACTTACATGATTCCTTCTAAACAGACAAGACATTTCATCCACTCTACCCTACAGTCCACTTAAAAAAGGACTCATTCAAATCTCCATTATATAGCCTATCAATTCAAATATAATTTCAAAATAATCTTTTCAGTTTTGGTTGGGAATGGTCCACAGTGCAGAACTAAACAAAATCAGAAAATACAGGAAACCTGCCACAGAAAATAGGGAACACAGGACTAAGCAATGCAGAAAAACTTCTAACACTTTCAAATATGATTTTCACGCTAACTTGATATTTTTTAAACCTCCTCATTAATGGCTAAATTGGAAATGCATTATTATGACTCTTCAAAATGACTTGTGGTCTTACCAACACCACCAGCCTAGTAAGAAGCAAGATATAAACTCAGCAAAAAAAGAAACATTCCCTTTTTCAGGACACCGTCTCCAAAGATAATTCGTAACAATCTAAATAACTTCACAGATCTTCATTGTAAAAGGGTTTAAACACTGTTTCCCATGCTTGTTCAATGAACCATAAACAATTAATGAACATGCACCTGTGGAACGGTCGTTAAGACACTAACAGCTTACAGACAGTAGGCAATTAAGGTCACAGTTATGAAAACTTAGGACACTAAAGAGGCCTTTCTAATGACTCTGAAAAACACCAAAAGAAAGATGCCCAGGGTCCCTGCTCATCTGCGTGAATGTGCCTTAGGCATGCTACAAGGAGGCATGAGAACTGCAGATGTAACCAGGGCAATAAATTGCAATGTCCGTACTATGAGAAGCCTAAGACAGCGCTGCAGGGAGACAGGACGGACAGCTGATCGTCCTCGCAGTGGCAGACCAGGTGTAACAACACCTGCACAAGATTGGTACATCCAAACAACACACCTGCAGGACAGGTACGGGATGGCAACAACAACTGCCCGAGTTACACCAGGAACGCACAATCCCTCCATCAGTGCTCAGACTGTCCGCAATAGGTTGAGAGAGGCTGGACTGAGGGCTTGTAGGCCTGTTGTCCTCACCAGACATCACCGGCAACAACGTCACCTACGGGCACAAACCCACCGTCACTGGACCAGACAGGACTGGCAAAAAAGTGCTCTTCACTGACGAGTCGCGGTTTTGTCTCACCGGAGGTGATGGTCGGATTTGCGTTTATCATTGAAAGAATGAGCGTTACAACGAGGTCTGTACTCTGGAGCGGTCACAGCATCATCGGACTGAGCTTGTTGTCATTGCAGGCAATCTCAACCCTGTGCCTTACAGGGAAGACATCCTCCTCTCTCATGTGGTACCCTTCCTGCATGCTCATCCTGACATGACCCTCCAGCATGACAATGCCACCAGCCATACTGCTCGTTCTGTGAGTAATTTCCTGCAAGAAAGGAATGTCAGTGTTCTGCCATGACCAGCAAAGAGCCCAGATCTCAATCCTATTGAGCATGTCTGGGGACCTGTTGGATTGGAGAGTGAGGGCTAGGGCCATTCCCCCCCAGAAATCGCACAGCAAGAACTTGGAAATCTGGTGCAATCCTTGAGGGGGAGATGCACTGCAGTACTTAATGCAGCTGGTGGCCACACCAGATACTGACTGTTACTTTTGATTTTGACCCCCCCCCCCCCCCCTCCCTCCCTCCCTCTTTGTTCAGGGACATATTATTCAATTTCTGTTAGTCACATGTCTGTGGAACTTGTTCAGTTTGTCTCAGTTGTTGAATCTTATGTTCATACAAATATTTACACATGTTAAGTTTGCTGAAAATAAACGCAGTTGACAGTGAGGACGTTTCTTTTTTTGCTGAGTTTACATCGAGGCACAACATTGGCTCACAGTGGTAAAAGGAGACTTTGCAAACCCACACTATTACTGTTGGATAGAGGGCAGTAGTGAATGGGTTTTACCATAGGTTTGATACTCAAACCACTTCAACCACCACTCCTGTCAAAAAAGATTTGCATTCGGCTCATATGATAAAAGCAATATGGTTGAAATAAAGCATACCGGTAATTAGAGGTACTTCAATATCTGTCAATAAGGGGGTTAAACTCTATGTTAACACAACTTCAGAACAGCACTACTTAATTTTAGGATGGATGTTACCACCAATCTATGATGTAACAGTTGCATACAGCTTTCTATATCCAAATTGCAATGCTTACATGGCCTCTTTCAGTCCACACTGGAAAGAAGGGCTGATTTCCATAACCTTTGTCATTATGAAAGTTTAACGATATTATCTCAAGCACTAACTTCCTGTTGCTGCCACACAATGTCAAACTTACAGTAGTCGTCAGACACCAATATCAAACATTGTCACCAAAGCAAAATATGACCATTTAAAAAACGATAAAAAGCCCCAAAAAATTAGTAAAAAAAAAAATGTATTTTCACTACAATAGTATGATGCAAATGTACTAAATGAAAATATATATTTGGCAACTCCCAGACAGTCACACGAGACATGTACAAGAACACTTTGCATAGCAAATGGACTACATTTTTCAGAACCTGTTGCTTTTCAAATCATGCAACCGGTTTCAGGGTGTTGCGGAACCAAAAGGCTTCTCTTCTTAAATATACTCTCAATTATTTATCCATTTATATACAAAGACAGACCACCTTTAATTAAAAAATAAAACTTAATAGTAATAACTACTTTGTTACATAAAAATATGTTACTATAATCTGGCTCTGGCCCTTGCAAGACAGGTGCTACAGGTGGGAGGGGTTAGAGGTGTCAATCACAGTGGCTAGGATTACCTGACTAAAACGGACACTAAAGCTCCAAGGCATTAGGATAGTAGTAGCAGTTAAAATATATACTATGGCAAAAATGTTGCTATGCATTAGTCTACTTGGTTTTGGCCTTGCCGTTTCCCAACTACTCAATGATAAAACATACAACTCCAATTCATGTAATTGAAATGTATTGAGGGCTTTTCGTTTTCCTCTGCCTTTTTCATATCAACAATGCCAATTCTCTTGATGGAAGGCAGACACTTTGTCAATAGCACACATTTAAAAACAAACAGTCCCTAGTTGCTTTAAAGGAAATGTGCAGAAGAGGGTAGGTCTAAGATCTGAGGGGAAGATAGCAGGCACACCGGGGTGGTACATAGCAAAAGGTTATACTTACTGAGAAGCTCAATGGTATAGAAGCAGGCTGGCAGAATGGCAACAGCTGTCATGTTGGGACATATTAAAAAAAATAAAAAAAGAATACAAAAATATTTTGTCACACACCAGACAGGTGCAATGAAATGTGTTATTTTCTGTGTTGTTTTTATAGACAGGAGAGTTGGATAATGGATTCTGTGGACTACTTGGTTCAATATGAGGACAATATCCTTAGACGATTGATTTAGTCATTTTTTTTCAATTCGGAACCATCAAGACGATTCAAGTTAACAGACGTTAAATGAGAAAGGTCAATTTAGCTGGGTCTTGAACACAGACACAGTGATAATCTTACAGACGAATATGCCATCCAGTCACTAAAATGGCCCCGTAAGTGCCAACTTGTCCCGAGGGACTGAGAAAGTCACCTCTCAAAAAAACACTTTCTTCTCTTGTCCGTTGAAAGACTGAACTATATCCGAATTATAGCTAGCAAGGCCCGCCATTGAATTACCTTCACCAAACTTAAATAAAATGGAAACACTTAATGACATGTAAATTGGCAACTATTGGTTGAACAGTCTCTGGTTGGGTTGATGTAATCCAGAAAATACCCCAGATCTACTGTATGTTCTTGCAGTAGAAAGATGGCGAACATGGCCGATATTCCAGCCTCCCCATACTGGCGTTGGAATGATGGAACACCGACAGACAAAGCCGAAAGACCAGTCGGGAAAGTCCTGTCTCATAGAATGCATATGGTATGGTTTTTAAGACAGCATTTTCAAGTGTAACTGACCTCATGCGTGATCCCTGCGTTTATGCATTATCCGAAGTGCATTTGTTTACATGCAGATAAGACTCGTACAAGCTAATGCCTATATTTTCTTTTTTTCTCTTAAGCATCACAAGTGCATTTTCGATAACTGCCTGGATGTAGCGGAAAGAACCGTAAACGAACTTGCTCCACCACTGACATGTCAGTCCTGTCCTCCAACCTTCCCCACCACCACATCACCTCACAAAAAGCATGTGGAGAGGTCCCCACTAGACCAGGTGCCTCCAACTCTGGTCCTGGAGAGCATGTAGAATTCTATTCAAGCCCAGCACTAACACACCCGATTCAAATAATCAAGATCCAGATTTAAGACAGTGATTAGCTGATTATTTAACAGGTGTGTTAGTGCTGTGGTAGAACAACAGCCTGCTTCCCAGTTTCTCTCCGGGACCAGTCAGAGATCCCTGCACTAGACTGTCAAAAACCTCCCACCTGACCTTTTATTCGCAGATGCTGTGGTTGGGTCAATCGCCAAGGAGGGGGAAACAAAGCAGGGCTCAACCCCACCTGTTCCACTTCAGTCTGGGGTCGTTCCAACCCCCTTCCCTCCTCACTCCTCCGTATCCACTCCTGGGGGGGGGTCACTTGAGGCGGTCGGAGCGGAAGGAGTCTTCCACGGCGGGGTCGGTCAGCATGAAGTCTCCGTCCAGCATGCCCAGCCCCTCAAGGGCCAGGGGGTCCATCCTGAGGGGGTCGTCCAGAGCAAAGGAGTCCATCTCAAACCCTGGCACGTGGGACAGGGCGCTGGCGATCTCCTTGGAAAGGCCCAACGAACTGTCTCCTGGTGAAGAAAGAAAAGAGGGCTAATAATACATAATAATAAATGTGCCATTTAGCAGACGCTTTTATCCAAAGGGACTTTCAGTCATGTGTGCATACGTTTTCGAATGGGTGGCCCCAGCGGGAACCAAATCCACAACCCTTTACATTGTAAGTGCCATATTCTACCAACTGAGCCACTCAGGGTTAGTGTTAGTTGTAGTTATAATTATGTACTTGGAAAGCATTTATCTCCTACAGGGGAGTAATAGCTGAAGTAGTAGCCCAGACCTCACCTGTGAGGATGATGTTAGGGACGTTGTGGCATCCCTCTCCCCCAAAGTTCTGGTTGTTAAGGTGCTGCCTATCCCCTGAGTCGTGGAGCTCCAGGAAGCCATGGTTGGGGTGGTAGGATTCCTCCTGGCCTTTTCTACCACTCCCACAGCCCAAGCCACCGTGGTTGAACGACAGGCTGTCTCCCGGAGTCTCCATGTTGAACTGAGACGGGGACAAAACACCAAACGTGAACTCAGGCAAACAAATACAGTACAACAGAACTCAGCAATGAAAGCAGAGGTGCAGTAGTCAATACAAATATGAACCTGAGAGAAATAGTGTCTGCAGAAATGGTATACCTGCTGGTTCTGTCTGGAGGCGATCTGCAGGCCCAGGTAGGGATCATCCAACAGAGAGTTTAACAGTAATGTGTCCTACAACACAAAACACAGGTACTTTAGTGTAAAGACAGAACGACACGTCATACCAAGTTATGTTGAGTGACATCACCTACAACATGACTGTAGCAGTGAAGTGGGGCTTCATTGATGCTACAGGCCAATTTCACTGTGGTCCCAATGTCACAGCCCTTCAGCACACTAAGACAGTCAGCTCTCTGGACTGCTATTAATAGAGACATTCAACAACAGAGCCCAGGATCCATTTCACCTTGACATCAGCGTTCCCTCTCAAGTTTCACACACCGCATTCTGCAGCTAAAAAAATTGTGAGCATGTTCAAAGTCAGAAGGATGTTGTGAAACAATCTCCAGTGGCAAGTTATGGAACCAAGTTGAGACTTGAGTGAGCATTGGAAATGTATTGAGAAGCTATACAGGTCCAGGAAATGTGAAGCATCAAGTAGGAAATTATTGAGCCACAGTTATAACAAGATGGCCTCTTGAATAGCCTAAGTTCTGTTTTAAATACAGTACCAGTTAAAAGTTGACGCACCTACTCATTCAAGGGTTTTTCTATATTTTTTACTATTTTCTGCATTGTAGATAATAGTGAAGACATCAAAACTATGAAATAACACATATGGAATCATGTAGTAACTAAAAAAAGTGTTAAACAAATCAAAATATATTTGAGATTCTTTAAAGTAGACACTCTTTGCCTTGATGACAGCTTTGTATTCTTTCAACCAGCTTCATGAGGTATGCTTGGAATGCTTTCCCAACAGTCTGGAAGGAGTTCCCACATATGCTGAGAACTTGTTGGCTGCTTTTCCTTTACTCTATAGTCCAACTCATTCCAAACCATCTCAATTGGGTTGAGGTTGGGTGATTGTGGAGGCCAAGTCATCTGAAGTAGCACTCCATCACTCTCCTTCTTGGTCAAATAGCCCTTACACAGCCTGGAGGTGTGTTGGGTCATTGTCCTGTTGAAAAACAAATGATTGTCCCACTAAGCCCGAGCTGACAAGGTAAGAATCTGTCGTTCTGCCCGAGCAAGGCAGTTAACCCACTGTTCCCCGGGCACCAAAGAAGTAGATCGATTATAGTAGATCGATTATGGCAGCCTCCCACACCTCTCAGATTCAGAGGGGTTGGGTTAAATGCGTTAGACACATTTCAGTTGAATGCATTCAGTTGTACAACTGACTAGGTATCCCCCTTTCCCTAAGCGCAAACCAGATGAGATGGCATATTGCTGCAGAATGCTATGGTAGCTATGCTGGTTAAGTGTGCCTTGAAGCACCCCCACACCTCCATACTTCACGGTGGGAACCACACATGCAGAGATCATCCGTTCATCATCCGTTGGAACCAAAATTCTCAAATTTGGACTCATCAGACCAAAGGACAGATTTCTACCAGTCTAATGTCCATTGCTCATGTTTCTTGGCCCAAGCAAGTCTCTTCTTCTTATTGGTGTCCTTTGGTAGTTGTTTATTTGCAGAAATTCGACCATGATGGCCTGATTCACACAGTCTCCTCTTTACAGTTGATGTTGAGATGTGTCTGTTACTTGAACTCTTTGAGGTGCAATCTGAGGTGCAGTTAATTGCCGATTTCTGAGGTGCAGTTAACTGTAATGAACTTATCCTCTGCAGCAGCGGTAACTCTGGGTCGTCCTTTCCTGTGGCGGTCCTCATGAAAGCCAGTGTCATCATAGCGCTTGATGGTTTTTGCTACTGCACTTCAAGAAACTTTCAAAGTTCTTGAAATGTTTTGGATTGACTGACCTTCATGTCTTAAAGTAATGATGGACTGTCATTTCTCTTTGCTTATTTGAGCTGGACTTGGTCTTTTACCAAATAGGGCTATCTTCTGTATACCACCCCTACCTTGTCAACACAACTGATTGCCTCAAACGCATTAAGGAAAGAAATTCCACAAATGAACTTTTAACAAATTGAAATTCATTCCAGGTAACTACCTCATGAAGCTAGTTGAGAGAATGCAGAGAGTGTGAAAAGCTGTAATCAAGACAAAGAGTGACTACTTTGAAGAATCTCAAATATAAAATATATTTTGATTTGTTTAACACTTTTTTGGTTACTACATGATTCCATGTGTGTTATTTCATGGTTTTGATGTATTCACTATTATGCTACAATGTAGAAAATAGTAAAAATAAAGAAAAACCCTGTAATGAGTAGGTGTCCAAACTTTTGACTGGTACTATATAGCCCATGACAGCAGAGTAATGTGTCAACTGTAAAGAGATGATATTATACTATTTGATACTTGAGGATGTCACACACTAAGAGGCTGAACAGTGATACATTTGCATGGCCAAAAGTATAAATAAATTAACTGATTACACAAATATGCAATACAAAATAGTGAGCTAATTCTAGCTAGATGACAGAGTAAACTCTTTAAAAAAATATGTCCTGGTGTGACCAGAAGCCATCAGGAGGTCACTAGTTATTGTCTTGATAATAGCTGTACAGATGATTACATCATCCGGATCATTCTAGTAGACCTCAGTTTCTATCATAACCAATGTTTACAACATTGCGCTTGCTTTAAACACCATGTGTTTACAAAAACATCTAGCCATGGTGGCCGTCATGCCCCTCTGCCCCAGAGAGGCGAGGTAGGTTAACCGTGACAGACCGATAGTAGGAGGACAGAGGAAATTGTGGCTTTATTGGGCCAATTGGTGGTAGTGTGTTGTGTGTATGGGCTAGCACTGACTCCACTCACGTTGTAGAGGCCCAGGTCTGTGGCCAGGGACTGGCTGATGTTCTGCAGCTGGGGAAGACATCGCTGCTGCCTTTGCTGCTCCATCTGCTGCAGTTGGTCTTGCTGGTCCTGTTGTTGTTGCTGCTGCTGCTGTTGTTGTTGCTGCTGCTGGGTTGACTGCAGGTCTTGCGTCTGCAGGCACTGAGAGTTCTGGCCCTGATCACCCTGCTTCTCAATTTTGACCGACACCCTATGGTGCTGCTGCAGGTGCTGCATCTGCTGGTTCTGGGCATTGCGCAGGTTCTGCAGGTGCAGCTGCTGGAGGGCCTGCTGAGACTGGGCACATTGCTGCTGGTGCAGCTGGTGTTGCAAATGCAGCTGATGGTGTTGGTGTTGATGCTGTTGTTGATTTTGTTGTTGCAGTACCACGGACGGCTGGGAGAGCTGTTGTCCTACCTGAGAGGCCTGCTGGGGCTGATGGGATGCTGGAGGACCTGGCTGATGAAGCTGCTGCTGGGGTTGGCTGAAGGGGTAGGGAGGGAGCCTCTGGTCCATGGGAAGTTTGCTGGTGTCCAGAGGGACACCCTGGGAGGAGATAAACACATTGATTGGAAATGGAATACAAACTCAATTGGCATGCAAGTCGGCCAATGTTATGGTGCCGTGTAGGCTTGGGCGGTTTACAGTATAAACTATATATACACACCAGGGTATTTTGAAATACTCATGGTATGATTTTCAATACCGTCAAAACAATTGGGCAATTTTTTTTCATCAATTTGAATATATATATTTTTTAATACCTACAGTCAACTTGTGCTGTGGGTTAATAAATATAGCAGCATCAACTACCCTTGCATGCTAGTTAAAAACTAGCAGTATTTCAATCTACTCGATTCATCATAATTAGGAGTACAGCGCCATCTCCCATTCCTGGATAGATGTACGTTTTCCGAGCCATATCTCGCGCCGGCTCCGTGGCGTCCACATTCTGGCAGGGCACAGTTCCAACCAGAGAGAGAAGTAATTAACGTCTAGTCAGGTTCTTTAGGCTAACTAAGTGGCTAGCTTGCAAGATCAATCTTCTTGGTTACAGCAGAGACAAATCCCCTCCTGGATCAAGAGTCAGCATCCCTGACGTCTACTATTTGTGTTGTGTGTGCAGCACAGGAACGGCATTAAGGTATGAACATCTGGATACCGCCCAACCCCAGGGCAGTGCTTATTCTGGCCTGTGATTAAATCATGGTAAAAGGAGAACGTAGGTAGACATTACCTGTGTTATGGAGGACAAGTTAGGAGAGATGGTGGGGGAGAACTGTTTGGAGTGGTGTCGGCGAGACTCCCCTCCCATGGGTAGGATCAGAGGGGAGAGCTGAGCTCGTCTCCGTGGCAACGTGCTGAGAGGCGACTGCCCCTGGTTAGTTAGCAGTGGCGAATAAGAGGAGCACGAGCCGGACCCTCCCACCCCGCTATTGTAACTAGGGTTACTGGATGCGGTGTGGAGGGACTGGCCACTCAGGGAGGAGTTGCTGAGGGAGGAGTGCAGGGATTGGTTGCTCAGGGAAGACTGGAGGGAGGGGGAGGAGCTAAGGGAGGACTGCAGGGAAGGGTTGCTAAGCGACGAGTGCAAGGAGGTGGAGCTGAGGGAGTTGGGGAAGGAGTGGCTGCTGAGAGATGATTGGATGTTGGGGTTGCTTAACGAGGACTGCAGGGAGGGGTTACTGAGAGTCCCCTGAAGAGATGCCAGGAGACCTGTTCAAATAAACAAGACCGATAAACAGATTTGAATATAGAGCTACATAAAATAATACACACATTTTCAGTCCTGGTGTGAAAAGTTGTGGTAATGAGTACATAATAGACTGAACAAAAATATAAACACAACATGTAAAGTGTTGGTCCCATGTTTCATGAGCTAAAATAAACCATCCCAGAAATGTTCCATTTGCACAAAAATATTATTTCTCTCAAATTTGCGCACAAATTTGTTTGCCATTGAAAAGGAGTGGGACAAAAATAGTACAGGCCACAATCAACAGCCTGATCAACTCTATGCAAAGGAGATGTGGGAAATGGTGGTCACACCGGATACTGACTGGGTTTTCTGTTCCACGCCCTTACCTTTTTTTAAGGTACTTTATCTGTGAGGCATATCTGTATTTCCAGTCATGTGAAATCCATTGATTAGGAATTTATTTCAATTGACTGGTTTCCTTACATTTCAAATAACTAAAATCTTTGAAATTGTTGCATGTTGCGTTTATATTTTTGTTCAGTGTAGAAGACTACAAACATCTAAAATTCAATGAAAATGTATTGCAACATTTCATCGTTTTAACATTTAATATGACAAACTGCAAACACAGTTTGTCTCCTGGCGATCATATCAGGAGGTACAACGCTAGCTCAGTCCCCTGAAGAGGCCCTGATCTGCAGGGTGCATCTCAAGAGTCAAACTAGGTTTCCTTTCATCATCTCCTATCCTTAATTTGCACTGATGTGAAAGAACTAGAATAATACCAGCAAATATCTGGTAAGCATTCACCATACTGTTTTCTCAAGAGACGAGAAGAGCAAGCCACCTCAGACTATTGACATGCACCCTAGGCCTTGCCTCTAGACTGAAGTTACCATTACCTGTGTGTGGTCAGCCAAATCACCTCAACACAGATAAGGTCAGTAAGGCCATATAAAATCTGTTTAATTTCTTTCCTGATTGCGGTTAGTTAATTTTACACATTCCGTTGAGTTTTACAGGTCTCTGTTTCCGCCGGTTTCTTTCAGGCTTTTACTCTCCAAACGACACTTGAATTGAAAAACAACTAAATAGGATTTTAAGTCCACAACAATGCTTAAACCACATTAGGTTACCACTTTTGAGGTCTGGGAATTGTTTTTGAAATTTAGATTTTTGAAGCGGTTCAGCTGTGTTTTTGTTATGATAGTTTGCAAAACAAACACCCACTGGACTGATGCAAATAATCATGATATTCTGCCAGGTAGGCATAGGCTTTGTTGTTAACATTTAATGTAGGTTTTTGGGAAAGCCTTTCCATCTACAAGAAGACTGTTTCATTAGCATCAACGGTAATAGCTACACAAAGTGGTAACTGCACGCACCACACATACACAGATGGGGGAATTCTCATTGCCTCTTCAGAAATTTGCAGGAAATACGAATCACTGATGCATTCTGTTCATGTCTTATGATAAACCTGGGCTAATTAATAAATGTTCAATACAGTTAGTTGACTCCCTACTAAGTTCAATACAATTTTTTTTATATTGTTGAATTCCGTTTTGTCTGGATTCTCTGATTCTGTCCGCATCAGGGATTTTATAGGGCCCAAGGACAGCTACTTTTTCAGAATGCACAGCCCTGCACTTTACCTCCACTTTCTAAATACATCTTACATGCACGCGCCCACCTAAATGAATATTGGCCTGTCTCCCTCTTGCACCAACACCCACTAGCTTCCTCCGTTTGAGTCACAACTTAGACATTTTAACTAGTGTGACGGAAAGGGTTGTAATTGTTCCTAGCATGCCTGCATGAGCGCACACACTAACATACACGCAAGAGAGAAGTGCTGAAGATCAACATGGCACACACACACACAAGCTTCAGCCTCTGTCCCACAGTACCTCCCTGTACCTGGCGAGTGGCAGAAGGCGTTGCTAGCATTGATGCCCAGCTGGGTCAGGGTGGAGGCCAGGTTGCCCGTGCTGCTGCCCCCACTCAGGGATGAGGGGTACCCCGGCTCGTCTGGGTCCAGCGGGGTGGGCAGCGGTGACGGGAAGTGCAGGCTGGAGAGGTCGGGCAGGGAGCCCCCCGTGTTCAGGGCTGAGGGAGCATGGGGGGTGCTGGACTGCTGGTCAGGGGAGGGGAAGATACTGGAGGAGGAGATGGAGAAACTATTTAGTTAGACAAGAGAAACCACAGTGGTGTCTCACATTCGTCAAGAATTAGACACTGGGGCGTGTCATTTACAGACAGGATGACCTCAGCGTCCCAGAGCTAAACTGATCCACACCCAACAGCAGCCTCCAGACACACGCACACACACAGAGACAGAGACAGAGACAGAGACAGAGACAGAGAGAGAGAGAGAGAGAGAGAGAGAACACAACAGAGAAAAATAACAGAATAGACCAAGAGGGGAGAAAGCGAGCGAGAGAATAAATTACAGAGAGAGAAAGAGAATTTTAAAAAAGAAATGGAGAGATAGAGAGCAAGTGAATGAGAAAAAAATTAAGAATGTTCACTACACACACGTTCCAATCTAAACCCCAGCTATGAGAGAAAGATAAAAGAATGCGCAACGAAAGTCATGCTAGTCATGACGAAGAAGAAGAGGATAGACAAACAGAGGCTGAAAACGGAGTAAGATATTTCAAATGGATGTTTCAATGGAAAACAAATGGAGCTTGAGCTTGAGGCTTTTACATCAGCAGAAAGTGTTCAACAGAAAATCAGCCATGCATTCATATGTCATAACTGAGGGCACACGCTAGCCATAGTACAATACTATGTCTCCTATCAGACTCCCCTCCATATATTGCTGCTTCACATTAAACAAATTACATTAATGTAAGCAGCAACAACAAATTACATTAGGTCTAAATGAACGCACAACATCGCAGGTTTTTAATAACTGTGTCTGCACTGAAACAGAATTCTGTAGATAATTGTGTGCAAACTTCTAGAGCCACAGACATTTTCACATAAGTTATTCTCTCCTGTGGGAAAAGCTGTAGAAATGACTTGGATGTGTTTCAGAAGGATTTACTTACTTGATACCGGGAACTTCACAGGACTTGGGTCGAGAAGACAGCAGGGGCAACTTCTTGGTGTCCCAGGGTTTGAGCAGTTTGCCCTGATCCATAATGTTCTCCTCAATGGGGGGAACTGGGTACGGAAACACTGTGGATGACAAACATGATCACAAATCAATGTCTCCAAGTCATAAGGATTTTTTTCCATTGTCAAGATTATTTGTGGTGTGTTTAAAGTAGGACAGAATTGTTAGTGTACAGTGAGTGTGACTGTTAGACTCACTTCTTCTCCCCTCTCCTTCACTCTGACCTAGAGGAGCACAGAGAGATACAAGTCAGAGTACCGAGGCAAACTGGGAATGGGCTTAAGGCACAATCACACTTAAACAATTATAACAATATGGTAATTTAGCAGACACTTCTCAGTGGCAAACCCCCAACTCCCACTCCGATGTGTTAACTAAACACATATGCTGTTGGTTTAGTCTTTAGTGAGTCCTCACCAGTGAGTCTGCCCTGAAGGGTGAGTGTGTGTCCAGCGTTGAAGGGGTCTCCTGCAGGGGGGTTCATCACACTGGTGTGGAGGGCAGAGTCTGAGTTGGTCCTGCATAGAGAAAAAGCATTAGGAGAGGAGAAAGATGTATCCAGGGGGTCTCTTTCCATTGCCACATCAACGCACATACACATTCACCAAACAGGAACCAACTACTCAAGTCAATCCATGACTCATTAGAAAAGTCCTCCGGTAACCACATCATGACATCACTACCTTACTTTTGTTTCTGCTCAGCCACAAACTAACTCCATCCATGATATATTGGAACTCAGTCTTAAATATAAATTCATTCAATATAAAAAGGAAAAACTCATTCAATATACAAGCTCTTGGAAGATCTTTGAATGGTCATATCTTGCACTGGCACAATCGTCTATTAATGTCTGCCCCAGGACAGTGAGTTGATGCCTTATGTTGAGGGGGAGAAGAGAAGATAGATGGAGAGGGTGGGATTCACCTGTTGAGTGCCATGGTGGGGAGGCGAAACAACGGGCTTTTGTCTCCTGGGAAGTTGCCCGAACAGTTCCTTTTGTGATCAACAACAAAAATGGCCGTTATTCTCCAGAGAAGGATTAAAAGAGAGAAATCAAAGAGATTGAAGGCTTGGGACGAACGGCGAGCATAGGAGACGCAGAGATAGAGGGAGGAAGAGAGGGATACTGACATTCTACAGAACACATGGCCCATCCATAGATGCTGTTTTTTGGATACAGAGAATATTGAGTGAATTGAGTGCATTTGTGGGTGTGTGTTACTGCATGCTCATCTGCACAAATGTATGCATTCACAAGAGTGAGCTTGCGCTCATGCGTGTGTGATCATGTAAGACTGGCTATTATGAAAGAGGCTGTTAAATTCTCTGCTAAACTGGGGTCTCGCAGCGATCGGTTCACGTTAGTTGAATTTACAAAGATGTTTATCAGTGTTTCCAGCCCCAGTGCTGATCTGGAAAGAATCGGACAGACTTGTGCCAAATCCACCACAAACAAACTTCAGGAGCAGCTCCCTCCATTCACCTGATTGATGGAGGCTATTTCCCAAAGCGCAGCATCCAAGCAAGCAGGGATGAGAAACGCTGGTTTAGAGCGGCCTTCATTTCATTCATGCATCAACGCTGCTTTATAAGTCATCTCGATATGCCTTTATTTTTTCAGAGAATAAGATAAAACGGAACTGTTGGGAGGTGTGTAAAAGTCGTATAATTTCATGTCAAAACCAGTTTCCCTTTCTCAAAGAGTTTGTCCTTTTCCATTTAGCAGAGAAAGAAAGAAAAGAAAAAAGAAAGAAAAAAGAGGATTGGCAAGAAGGGAAAAGAGGTGCGAGTTTCTTTCCAAAACTTGAAGAAAAAAAAGAGTGTAAGTGTATTCAGATGCCAGACAAAAGGGAGGAAAGTGGAGAAAATAAAACAACAAAGTTCTGAAAAGCAACTAAATTCAAGGCTATGAAGGAAAGCTAAAATCAGGTGTCTTGTTAGTCAGTCCCAATCGCGTTAGCATGCATTGTTACCGTGAGACCAAGCTATAATGCTGCAGAGAAAAAAAACTAAGCACAATACATAAAAAATAAAACAGGCTCCCTGAGGACACCCAAGTCTCTGCAGATTGGGTTCCACTCCAGATCATTACCTTCTCCAACTGGTGTCCGGAGGCGGGGACAGATAGGCTGAGTTGTACGGAGAGCTGTCCACCTGAGGAGCACACAAGTTAAGGCGACAACTAAATTGTTACACTTTTTACTCTTCTCATCCACAATCAGAGATTAACAACAAGGGATTTGGTCAGCACAACACAGAAAATGACAAAATAATATATTATCAAAGCAGTCCTTTGCCTAAGTAGAGCAAAACTCTGGATTAGCTCCAAGATTGTGCAACAAGGTCTGAAGATGTTCTGGTCTCAGAGGTATTGTGAAGGATACTTGTTTCCTGTAGGGACGCCCTGGGGAGATGAAGCGTCTGTCCCTCTGGACCCGCTCTACCAGGCCGTGGTGCCGTGTGGAGCGACTGGAGTCCAGGTTAGAGGGGAATAAACCCTAAGAGAGGGGGACCGATGATGGAAACAAGTAGGAGAACAGAGAAACAAAGGGAGAGAGGATAAAGAGGGGTGCAAGAGAAGAGGGAGAGACGCCATGGTGTTTAAATTGGCGTCAAGTGATTGTATGGATAGATTTTTAGGCTATATATTAATGTGGACCCACACACACACACACACACGCACGCACACACACTGAGGATACAAAAAGGTGAACCTCTCTCACCTGAAAGTCGCCTGGGTTCCTGCCGATCTGATTAACGTTGGGTAGAGAGCCCCCATAGTACGGGCCCTGGGTTCTAGCCAGACGCACTTTCTGAGCCTGGATCTGGAGAACAAAGAGGAGATGAAGACTTTATGAATACCTAATGTCTTTTGTAAGACAAACTGTAATACTTGTGCCCTTGACATACTTCACTGCTGGATTGCTGCATAGCCTACACAGAGACAGAAGCCACATCAGTGGATTGAGATAATCAAGTGGGTAACAAGATCCTCAAGAGTTTGTTGTAGTGTGCTTTATCAGCTGCAAAGCTGTGGTTGTCCTATGTCACGATAGAATGTTTGAAATGAGCTGGCCGGTTCTTTTAGTAAGACACTATCTGTCCATTTTCATTAATGACAGCCAAACACCTTGGTGTCTTTTCAGACCTTGTTCTTTTGAGTAAAAGCTTGACATTTTATAAAATGCGCTGTCCTGCCTCTGACATCTTTCATGCAGTCTCTCAACCTTTAAAACAGATGGCAGTGAGTTCATCACTGTAAAAAAAAATATTTTAAAAAAAGAAAACCACAAGTATTGAGGAAAAGCTGTTAAATTATTATTTCTAAGAAAAATAAGAACTTTGAAAACAGTCACAAAGCAACAATATCCCCACCAGGATATTGGATATTGCTAATAACAACCAGGAGTTGCCTAATACATTCCAAGTAGGACAAAACATTTCCAGTGAGGTGACAGTGAGAAAATACTGCTTTGTGTACCTCCCAAATGTGACATTGGCAGTGTAAAATATTATGACAGCAGAAGAATGAGACAAGGTCTTCATATGACTTAAGATTAAATCTGCCCTTACAAAGTTCCCTTCTGAAATGGATTCATATGAACCACTACTGTTCCAGCATACAAATAAGATAGGCCGACTGTGTCATATTTTACAAACCCATCTAAAAATGTCCAAAAGCCTTAAAGCTTGAATCCTTCATTGTGAAACTGTGATATTACAACAACAAAGAAGTTAACACAGTTTCTTTCCCCTCTGACATTGCACGAGCGATAGAAAAAATTGTATCACATATTCTGCTGTTCTATGGGTGACGCTCCTCACCTTCGCTTCGTCAACAAAACAAAAACAATAACAATGGCCATGGGGCGGAAGGTGGCGCTGTTTCCCCTACTGCGGATTCCATCTTTAAATCCCCTTTCTCTTTTGCAGGCGAAGACGATTTAAGTAGCTAGCGCTTTCAGTATTCCTTACACTGATGACAATATGAATTCTCCACACATATACAGGTTGTACAACCAAATTGATTAATAAATACAATGAATGAATGGAAGTGGGTAAATCCATGGTAACGGATTTACAGACTCAGATTTTTCACTTTAAAATGTATACCAAAACAAACAAACAATGATTTCTAAGTTTGACAAACCATAGAACTCTATTCACAAGTACTACTTTTAACAATTTCCACTGAACATTTTACAAAAGCACATTTACAGGATGGGGTTCCAAAGTCTGGAAACAAATAAAACTGAGTGAGAATTTTCCATAATTCTGTTACGAAACTTTGCACCTGTACAGTTTTTAAAGTAAAATGTTTTTTTATTTACTGTGAAAATTGTTCAAAGTAGTCATTGTGCATAGAATTGTATGGTTTGTTAAACTTTTAAATCAATGGTTTTTGTTTGGAATACATTTTAAAGTGAAGTCTCAGCGTAATTCTGCATTACTCTACTCGCACACACATAGCACATCAGTTTCACAGCATGCTCCGTCTCCATTTACCGGTAACCGCATGCCTGCCTTGCTATTAGGCTGACCACACTGATAAAAAGTATATTAGATGGGGAGGTTGTAAAGGACAGGACTCAAAGGAATTCCCAGAAACGACAGTGGTTGAGATGGCAAAGGGGAATTACCATGAATGAAGAAAGTGGGGTGGTATGAGGGGTTTGGATGAGTCAGTGTAAGACTTGAGCCCTTGAATGTGCTGCCCAAAAATGCAATTTAGGAGGGTGAGTCGTCACTGAATTTGATTTGCCCACTCTTCTCCTTTCTATTCCTCCCACTCAGTCTGTATCACAGTCACCTCAAAATATATAGGATATTCATAGAGGGGGGAAATTCTGGCCATTATCATGCTTCTAAAAGATTGAATGTTCAAAAAAATATGTTGAATTCATTAATAACCAAATTATTAATTAGTATCTGTTTGAAAAGCAGTTCAAACTGTATTCACTTCAAATTGAAAGATCCTTAGAATGAACCCTGGGGTGTATTTATTATGTCTTGCAACGGAAACACGTTAAAGAATCAAACGTACACGAACAGCGCAAACGATGAAAAACGGGGAGGGACCTACCTGAATTTGTCCAATAGAAACTAGTTTTCGTTGAACAAAAATGTTTGGAGTAAACGGTTAACGTTGCTAAACGTTTTGGAACAGACGTGGAGTTCCTATAAACACACCATTTTGTGAATGTTAAACTCAGTTGAAAAATAATGGAGTGGGTTGCAGTTATGCCAATAGTTTGCAATCTGTTCTGCTGTGGTGGTTGACAGCAACCAATATGTGCCACTTCACTTGATGCACCGTCTGTCTGACCAACTAGTTCGCTAAGCACTGAAAAACTAACGTTAAGCCAAAACATGGCTGGTAACTAACATTATCAACCAGTCACACAGTTCATCAGGTTTGAAGATGTATTAAAACAGTTAGTTATAACGTTACAATGTCTCGTTAACATTAGCTTGCTAAGTAGTTAGCAAGCTAACGTTAAGTAACGTAACGAACTAGTTAACATTAGCTACTGAATTTGAAATACTACTTAGCCACATATGGCTAACTTAGGGCTAGCTAACTAGTCAATTTACGTTAACTTTAGTTAACTAGGTAGCTGGTTCGCATTACACTTTTGACAAGTTAGATAAGATAGCAATCAACATCGTAGTTAACGTTAGATAGGTGAAATAAATAGAAAGACATTCAAACTCCAACAGATAAAGGCAAATCGTGGATACCGTTCATTCTTGGCTAGAGTTAGTTCGCTAAACTTCTATTGGTTTATCATTTTCGTATTTTTTGTTTACCCTCTTGACAAGCCCCGGGCCTGTACTTACTCCAGCTTTCCTCTCCTGCCTCCCCCTCCGACTTACCCTGGTAGAGGTGATGTCCATCATAACCTCCTGAAAAGCAGCAGTCTCTTCAGCCTGACGTTGGGTATGTAGAGCTATTTTCTCGCTAAATTTTCGAGGGTTTGATGCCCCGGACCCAGCACCCGAACTGGGTCCTGCTCCGGGTCCACAACCGCCTACATCCGTAGCAGACATATTTGCCGAACGACTTCACGCAGTGGGATGATCTGACTTGGTTGTCACTAACGTTAGTTGCTATAGCCACAAAGTGATACGGGCCGCCTATTTCTACAATTTATCTTCTTAAAATGTGATTTTAAACCTAACATTAACACAGTTAACCATAAGTGAAGACCAAAAAGTTATTTTTGTTTTCATGAATTTGTACGACACACAATTTCGACTTTGTAGCTGTGGTAACTAGCTAGTCGAAACCATCTGACTTGGTGGGGGGGAGGAGAAAGTGAGCGCCCAAGCCAATCTGGGGCATGTAGTTTTTTTAATTTTTTTATGTAAAGCTAGGTCAACACAGAAATTACAGTACTGTGTAATGGATATAGATTTTTTTTAAAACGTTAAATTGTTCCAAAATACAACTATTGTATTGGTTGGTTTTCTCAAAATAAAAAGGCTGCATATAAACCATGATTCAGTAGTAAAATACACTGCCAGACTGGTTGTCTGATCACTATCATACTCATCACTAATCCTATTGCTCTCCAGGTGAAAAAGAACTAGGAAACATGTTCAATTATTTCAGATTACTTTTAAATCAGTAAACCAGGTACAGATAAACAAGTGCTGATATAAAAGTGAACATAAAAAACAAGAGCAGCCATTTCAATTATTCAAACTCAAGTTTTACAAGAGAATATAGGACTAATTCAAAGCTCTCACCACATGGCAGTGAAATAAGGGCCTGACAAAGAGCAACCACTCCATGTATCTTTTTAAGCATTTAAAGTAGTAGCCAGCTGTATATGCTCTTATTTTTTTTTTTAGGGGCTAGGCAGTCATACTACTGAACAAACAAATGTGTACACAATTCAGGACACAGCTAGTCAGATTTCACAGCTAGCAAAACATTAGGTATGTTATAATATCAAACCAGGAGTTTTATAATGCTCATATTACCTTTTTTAAAATCAGGTAATTTTGACCACATCACGGTATACAGAAAGCCGTTTGTGAAGTATGTCATTGTTTATATAAAAAATATAGATACATTCAAATTCTCATATCTAAAATAGAAAACGTTATATGATGTTAATTTCAAAGCATGGCAGGATTAGCATATATCCTTTTTTAAATCTGAATGAATAACATTCATCTACATATTAAAACTAAAAGAATCAAGTTTCCAGTGTAAGGCAAACCAGCATTTTCCCTGCACCTTAAGAAAACTTGTTTGAATTAATGACACGCTTGAGTATCTTTTGGTCTCATGCTGTAAACATTGTTTAATGCTTATCAGTCCAAATTGCATTCTCACGGCAAAAGAGGAAATTTGTTTTTGTTTGTGATCGAATCAGACCCAAAGAATTGATCTACAGAATATTTACATTTTGATGAACAGCATCCCAGTGACCACTGCGAACCCAGTGAGAATCATGGCCACCTTGGGGATGCGGTTCTGCGGGGAGCTTAGCTCATGGGGCAGGATCTCCATGAAGGTGATATACATAAAGGTGCCAGACGCCAGGCCTTCTAAGGTGGACCTGGCCAGCTGGTGCTGGGGGGATGACTTGGTCTCGGTGAGGGCAATGCCCAGCCCAATGCCCATTGGGGACATGATGGCAAAGAGCAGGAGGCAACCTACCACGGCTGCCCGCCGCAGCTTGCCCTGGGCCAGCTTTAGGGCTAGACTGAAAGAGATGATACTCTTGTGGAGGAGTAGAGCAACACAGATCTCCAGCACCTCTTGACTGTCCTCCTGTAACCCCACAGCCAGACCCTCGAACACTGAGTGCAGAGATAAGGAAAATACTAGAATGAAGGCCCGGATGGCCGAGGTGGAGTTAAAGTCCACATGGAAGTGGGCATCCTCTCCCCCTAATTCCTCCCTACCATGGGAGTGTCTCCGGCCATCTCTGTCATGTGATTGGACGCTGGAGTCCACCAATAGTGCGCGTCTTTCTTCAGAGTGGCCCGCCGATCGGTCTCTGAGGGCCAAGACTATTTGCTCCAGCACCAGGACCAAGAAGAATCCCATGGCTATGATAAACTCAGGTAGAGGGAACTGAAGCTGGAAGGGGTAGATAGACAAGAGGATAACACACACTTTATAAGTTACTTGGAAGAACTAACTACCGCAAAGATAGCCTAATCAGTCAGATTAAGCTGACAAGTGTAGCATTTAAAAAATCTATTAAAAAAAGGTGTCTGCGAACAGAAATTGATGAGTCTACACAGTCATTCATCTATATTTTTCTCAGCATTCAAATTTGACAAAGATTAAAAATGTAATTCTGACATCAAGTAATACAGGGCAGGCCAAGATAACGCTGTACTTCCTAAATACTAATCAGATGTGAAATGACTAACCGAAGGGCAGAAACCAAAAAAAGACACCGCTAATGGGGACTTCCCCAAATTCTTACTGTGATGCCCAGGCTACTAAATGCTTCATTGATCCCAGATAGGTAGTCAGGCACCAGGTCCAGAAGGCAAGTAGCAAAGAACACTCCTCCAGCGAAGCAGCTCACCAAGCTCACTACCTTGTGACGCGTTTCTGTGGAATACAATAGACTCAACTCAGCCACAAATGTATCAGCCAGTCATGCAAGTCTATTGAAAGGCTCTACAACAAGTAAGGTCAATGTGTCCAAACTTTTGACTGGTACTGTATGTTGTAGCTTAGACCATATTTTTACATCTGAGGTTTTTGTGTTGTGCCCGTCATCGGTTGAGACGCAACATGCTCTTGAATACAGGGTGGGTGTCATTTCAATCATAGAAATATATTTCATAGAATGGACCTATCCCTTCAGACCTCTGCAATTTAGCTGGTACACCATTGACATTTTAATTTAAATGACATTTGTACTTCTAATTACTAACAAAGATTTCTGCTGGTCCACCCATTGTCGAATGTCAATTTAAATGGTCATGTCTATACTATGATCTATTTCTCAAAAGGTTTCCTATGGAGGATTGACAGTATAATATAAAACTACTGATATTCCCATCCAAGTCAACATTGTGTGTAATTGACATTTAAGGGAGAAAGTTCAAAAAACATGTTCATAAGCTTTTAAACATGTAAATCTCAACTGTTTTTATCTTTTCCAGTGATAAAGAGATGGATGTCTCATGGTATGGTGTGTATGCAAAATAGGTCAACTGAGTACTTTTTATCTCTTGACTATTTTGCCAATCAGGTCCAAAAAGTAACTTTCTGAGGACTTCTACAATGGGGAAAAAAATGTAAGGCAGGTTCTATTAAATTTAAAAGGGGTACTGTCAAATGTTTATTTAATGCAAATGGTTTTACCTTTAAATCACATTCTCAAAATTCATTCTGATCTAAAGTACCACTTACCTGGGTCTACATTGCACCTCCCTGCCCCCCTGACTAAGCACAAAGGGGCGAAGCCACAGACCAGTGTGATGGAGAAAAGAACAACCAGTGCTCCCAGCTTTACCTCCAGGCCAGGGACATAAGCTGGGTTCATCTGCACTTCAGATGGCCACCCGGAGAGGGCAACAGAAGATCCTTTTCTGAGAGCCATCTCTGCACTCCCTGCTTCTCTTTCACTTTTGAGTGAAACAGCAAAGAGTAGCTCTCAGACGCCCTCCATTGGCTTACAGTCGAATGGGGAGGGGTAGACCACCTGCATCAGAGAAGTTTGAGTAACATTTGCCTACATTCAAATCAATTCAAGACAAATAAACGCAGTTTGACATTTATTGCATACATTTTCATAGTGCCCATGGTTTAGGGTGAGAGACTTCTGTGACAATGTCACATTGTAGCATCTGCTCTGGGATCTTGGCAAACAAATAACATGAATTCCCAGATACAGTATGTGAAAGGATAGAAAACGTACAGTTAGTGAAGGAAAGGGGGGGCATAGAAAGCATGTGACTGATCTAACATCAGATAATATTAAATTGCTTTACCGGGACTGTTATAATATCCTGTACAGCTGTTTAGAAAGTTAAAAACTATCGCTAGTCCATAAAAAGTTTTAAACAATATGACTAAACGTATAGCTTTCTACCTATGGCGTCTCTCACATTACAAATAGCAAGCAATAAATAATGTACTACCTTCTGTCGTATTCTCTCATAAAAGGACAACCTTGGTGAGCAGCTTGTATTGGCACAGACTTAATAACAAGTGGGAAAAAGGCAGCAAAATTACATTACTGCTATGCCAAAAAACTGCACTCTGTACGGGAAGTGATGATTCAACTGATCAGAATGAGGCTGGGACGACCTCGAGGGAGGGGCATATCCCGGATTCATCAACGCTCAGTGAAATCTGATCTCGAGTCAGATCTGCGTTTTAGCTGTCGATAGTTCATCTCAAGATTGGGGGTCCGCTAAACAGGTCATTTATCAGTTGTTTCGGAGCAACTTCGAACTATCGCGGTCTATTCATTCGTGGACTTTTGATACAAGAAATTATGTACATTGTATCACTTATTAAATCGCACACAATTGCAACAGATGAAGGATTGAGGGGACATCATGTGCCATCTCTAGACTTTGTATCATTCCAGTAAATGTGCGAAATATGACAATCGCATGCGTTCCAGTACCACACCTCTGCTGCATTCCCTAACCTAGTAGGCTACATACTAGCTAAGCATTTACCGTCAGGCAATGTAATTTGGACGTCGTTTTTTCTGGTCCTGTGGTATTTATATATTTTTTTGTTGCGGTCCGGACTGGCCTTGATTTCAACGTCAACGGCTATGATCGGTTTAGATTTGATCTGGTCCAGGCTGGCATTGATTTGGCTACATACAGAGTTCTATGATTGGTCCGATAGGACCAAGAACCGAGTTTGTTGTTTGCTCCACTGGTGTCAGAAATGGGATGACAGCCATGACCATGAAACATGACGAGTAGACTAAGAAAAATGTTGGAATCTCTTTCTACTATCCCAAAATTCCACTGATCCTGCTTTTAGATTTGTGGGAAGTACTGTAGTGAACGAGTATAGGCCTACACTTCCCAACCAAGCATTTACAGACGTTGATGTCTTTAATTTTTTTTAATTTTTTTTTAATAGTGCTCTGTATTGTACCCTGCTTTACTCTAATATACTCTACCTGTACTCTATTGAATAAAACGTGACTGTCCTGTACCGGGCCATACCGTACTGTGCTAAACTGCCATACTCTAATGTGATGTTTAAACTTGTTAAACATACTGGCCGAGCGTACCACCCTCTGTAGAGCCATGAGGTCAGCGACTGTGGAGTAGCCATACCAGGCTGTGGTGCAGGGTCGAGTGTGTCAGGGACGGAGGAGGTGATGTGGTCTTTGACTAGCCTCTCAAAGTGTGAGTGCTACAGATTGGGATGATAGTGGACATCTTAAAGCAGGAGGGGATAACGGCCTAAGCTAGAGAGATGAAAATGTCAGAAAACACATCAGCTCTGAGGTTGCGGCTCGGGATGCCGTCTGGGCCGGCAGCCTTGCGAGGGTTAACACGTTTGAATGACTTACATATATATGTCTTCTGTGGAGACCTAAGCACGTAGCCTCCTTGGGGATCTCCTTGTGAGAAAAAGGTGTTTACAGTGCCTTGCAAAAGTATTCATCCCCTTGGCATTTTTCCTATCTTGTTGCATTACATCCTGTAATTTAAATGGATTTCAATTTGGATTTCATATAATGGACATACACAAAATAGTCCACATTGGTGAAGTGAAACGAAAAAAGGACTTGTTTAAAAAAAAAATTACTGAAAAGTGGTGCATGCATATGTATTCACCCACTTTGCTATGAAGCCCCTAAATAAGATCTGGTGCAACCAATTACCTTCAGAAGTCACATAATTAGTTAGATTGCACACAGGTGGACCTTATTCAAAGCTCATCACCAAGCTAAGGAACCTGGGACTAAACACCTCCCTCTGCAACTGGATCCTGGACTTCCTGACAGACCGCCCCCATGTGGTGAGGGTAGGTAGCAACACATCTGCCACGCTGATCCTCAACACTGGAGCTCCCCAGGGGTGCGTGCTCAGTCGCCTCCTGTACTCCATGTTCACCCACGACTGCATGGCCAGGCACAACTCCAACACCATCATTAAGTTTGCTGATGACACAACAGTTGTAGGCCTGATCACCGACAACGACAAGACAGTCTATAGGGATGAGGTCAGAGACCTGGCCGGGTGGTGCCAGAATAACAACCTATCCCTCAACATAACCAAGACTAAGGAGATGATTGTGGACTACAGGAAAAGGAGGACCGAGCACGTCCCCATTCTCATCGACAGGGCTGTAGTGGAGCAGGTTGAGAGCTTCAAATTCCTTGGTGTCCACATCAACAACAAACTAGATTTGTCCAAATACACCAAGTCGTGAAGAGGGCACGACAAAGCCTATTCCCCCTCATGAAACTAAGAAACTAAAAAGATTTGGCATGGGTCCTGAGATCCTCAAAAGGTTCTGCAACATTGAGAGCATCCTGACCGGTTGCATCACTGCCTGGTACGGCAATTGCTCGGGGCAAAGCTGCCTGCCATCCAGGACCTCTACACCAGGCGGTGTCAGAGGAAGGCCCTAAAAATGGTCAAAGACCCCAGCCACCCCAGTCATAGACTGTTCTCTCTACTACCGCATGGCAAGAGGTACCGGAGTGCCAAGTCTAGGACAAAAAGGCTTCTCAACAGTTTTTACCCCCAAGCCATAAGACTCCTGAACAGGTAACCAAATGGTTACCCGGACTATTTGCATTGTGCCTCCCCCAACCCCTCTTTTACACTGTTGCTACTCTCTGTCACTTTAACTATACATTCATGTACATACTACCTAAATTGGCCCGACCAACCAGTGCTCCCGCACATTGGCTATCTGCATTGTGTTCCACCACCCGCCAACCCCTCTTTTTACGCTTCTGCTACTCTCTGTTCTTTATATATGCATAGTCACTTTAACAATACCTACATGTACATACTACCTCAATAAGCCTGACTAACATGTGTCTGTATATAGCCTTGCTACTGTTTTTTCAAATGTCTTTTTACTGTTGTTTTATTTCTTTACTTACCTACACACACACATACCTTTTTTTCGCACCATTGGTTAGAGCCTGTAAGTAAGCATTTCACTGTAAGGTCTACCTACACCTGTTGTATTCGGCGCACGTGACAAATAAACTTTGATTTGATTTGTCACATGAACTCAGTAGATATACACCTGTTCTGAAAGGCCCCAGAGTCTGTAACACCACTAAGCAAGGGGCACAAACAAGCAAGTGGCACCATGAAGATCAAGGAGCTCTCCAAACAGGTCAGGTACAAAGTTGTGAAGTACTGATCAGGGTTGGGTTATAAAAAATATCAGAAACTTTGAACATCCCACAGAGCACCATTAAATCCATTATTAAAAAATTGAAAGAATATGGCACCAAAACATACCTGCCAAGAGAGGGCCGCCCACCAAAACCCACGTACCAGGCAAGGAGGGCGTTAATCAGAGGCAAAAAAAGACCAAAGATAACCCTGAAGGAGCTGCAAAGCTCCACAACGGAGATTGGAGTATCTGTCCATAGGACCACTTTAAGCTGTACACTTCACAGAGCTGAGCTTTATAGAAGAGTGGCCAGAAAAAAAGCCATTGCTTAAGGAAAAAAATAAGCAAACACCTTTGGTGTTCGCCAAAAGGCATGTGGGAGACTCGAGTGGTTAGAGCGTTGGACTAGTAACCGGAAGGAGCTGACAAGGTAAAAATCTGTTGTTCTGCTCCTGAACAAGGTAGTTAACCCACTGTTCCTAGGCTGTCATTGAAAATAAGAGTTTGTTCTTAACTGACTTGCCTAGTTAAATAAATGGAAGAAGGTAGATGAGACTAAAATTGAGCTTTTGGGCCATCAAGGAAAACGCTATGTCTGGCGCAAACCTAACACCTCTCATCATTTGGAGAACACCATCCTCACCGTGAAGCATGGCGGTGGAAGCATGTGGGGATGTTTTTCATCAGCAGGGACTGGGAAACTGCTGTAATTGCTGCAAAAGGTGGCTCTAAAAATTATTGACTTTGGGGGGATGAATAGTTATGCACTCTCAAGTTGACTTTTTGTTGTCTTATTTCTTGTTTGTTTCACAATAAAACATATTTTGCATCTTAAAAGAGGTAGGCAGGTTGGGTAAATCAAATGATACAAACCTCCAAAAAATACATTTTAATTCCAGGTTGTAAGGCAACAAAACAGCTCATCCGGTAGAGCGGCGTTGGTGTCTGTATAAGACGTCTTCTAACCTTTCATTCGGCACCTGAAATGCACGTGATGTCAACGTATGGAAAAGTATTTTCAAAGTAATTTTGCTCACTGGGTAATGTATGTTATTACTTCCTGTATAGAATAAAAATATATTGATTACATAGTATATTGTTCTGTGTTTTTCAAAAGATCACAACACAATTTTTTTATGTATTTATTGAGGCAGAAATTGCTGATGCCACAACCCAGTTCTTATGAGGTGAGATCATGTGAGATCATAAAGAGGCAAACCTTGCCTTGTATAAAAAAAGAGAAAAACAGGCAGGGTAGCCTAGTGGTTAGAGCGTTGGACTAGTAAATGGAAGCTTGCAAGTTCAAACCCCCTACCTGACAAGGCACACATCTGTCATTCTGCCCCTGATGCCATAAATAACTGTCCTATTTTGCCATAGTATACAGGAGATCCTATCCAATTGAAATTTTCCATAATACGAATAAACCACGAAATACAGTATAAAGGACATGAATATATTAAACATTTTGTCTGACATTTTGGCTAAAGGCCTGGTTTGGAATTTAGTATGTAGATACAGCTTTTGAATTTACGGTGTTATTATATGTACATGAATGCTCAACGACACAATCCGACACACCGGATCCAAGATGGCGTAGCAGTGGGATGTTTGTCTTTGTTTTATCCCGTATCTTATCCTGTGTAAATAGCCGGTCTATTTCGTATATATCTTAATCTCACTTTCTATCTACGAACTAAATAGACTTTCTTGCAACCCGCCTCACTCAATGTGGTACGGCTGGTCCGGCTCTGCTATTTTTATTCCTTATAACTGGAACTTCCATCAGGAGCTAGCCAACTAACTAGCTACTAGTCCTTGTTAGCCATGGCTAGCAGTCTTCAGTCAGCCTTAGCTCGGACAACACCTGTCAATCTGCACAGCGCGATATCAACCCAGACCATATCGGACTGCTTCTCTCTACCACAACACCGGATTCCTGCTGCTCTGGATCATTACACCGGATCATCGCAGCTAGCTAGCTGCAAACGAGTGGCTACTGTTAGCTAACACCTCTGTCCCGAAGCAAGCACCATCTAGCCTTGAGCTAGCCTCGAGCTAGGCCCATATAGCAGCTAATTCTAGGGATACAATACCTCCGCTATTCTGCATTCTTATCAGCAGACTCAACAGCCTTGGTTTCAAATGACTGCCTCGCCTGGTTCACCAACTACTTCTCTGATAGAGTTCAGTGTGTCAAATCTGAGTGCCTGTTGTCCGGACCTCTGGAAGTCTCTATGGGGGTGCCACAGGGTTCAATTATCGGGCAGACTCTCTTCTCTGTATACATCAATGATGTCGTTCTTGCTGCTGGTGATTCTCTGATCCACCTCTACGCAGACGACACCATTCTGTATACTTCTAGCCCTTTTTTGGACACTGTGTTAACAACCTCCAGACGAGCTTCAATGCCATACAACTCTCCTTCCGTGGCCTCCAACTGTTCTTAATGCAAGTAAAACTAAATGCTTGCTTTTCACCCAATCGCTGCCAGCACCCGTCTGCCCGTCTAGCATTACTACTCTGGACGGTTCTGACTTAGAAAATGTGGACAACTACAAATACCTAGGTGTCTGGTTAGACTGTAAACTCTCCATCCAGACTCACATTAAGCATTTCCAATCCAAAATTAAATCTAGAATCGGCTTCCTATTTTGCAACAATGCATCCTTCACTCATGCTGCCACACATACCCTCGTAAAACTGACTATCCTACCGATCCTTGACTTCGGCGATGTCATTTACAAAATAGCCTCCAACACTCTACATAGACTACATCCAATTTGCTATCACAGTGCCATCTGTTTTGTCACCAAAGCCCCATATACTACCCACCTCTGCGACCTGTATGCTTTCGTTGGCTGGCCCTCGCTTCATATTTGTTGCCAAACCCACTGGCGCCAGGTCATCTATAAGTCTTTGCTAGGTAAAGCCTCGCCTTTTCTCAGCTCACTGGTCACCATAGCAGCACCCACCCGTAGAACGCGCTCCAGCAGGTATATTTCACTTTGGGGATGCTGGCCTTCTAGGCAGAGTCCCTCTGTCCAGTGTCTGTGTTCTTTTGCCCGTCTTAATATTTTCTTTTTATTGGCCTCTTCACTGTTGACATTGAGACTGGTGTTTTGCGGGTACTATTTAATAAAGCTGCCAGTTGAGGACTTGTGAGGCATCTGTTTCTCAAACTAGACACTCTAATGTACTTGTCCTCTTGCTCGGTTGTGCACTGGGGCTTCCCACTCCTCTTTCTATTCTGGTTAGAGCCAGTTTAGAGCCAGCCTTCATTTCTCAGAAAAAGAATAGACTGACGAGTTTCAGAAGAAAGTGCTTTGTCTCTGGCCATTTTGAGACTTTAATCGAACCCACAAATGCTGATGCTACAGATACTCAACTAGTCGAAATAATTACAGTTTTATTGCTTCTTTAATCAGAACAACAGTTTTCAGCTGTGCTAACATAATTACAAAAGGGTTTTCTAATGATCAATTAGCCTTTTAAAATGATAAACTTGGATTACCTAACACAATGTGCCATTTTTTTTATTTTTTATTTCACCTTTATTTAACCAGGTAGGCAAGTTGAGAACAAGTTCTCATTTACAATTGCGACCTGGCCAAGATAAAGCAAAGCAGTTTGACACATACAACAACACAGAGTTACACATGGAGTAAAACAAACATACAGTCAATAATACAGTATAAACAAGTCTATATATGATGTGAGCAAATGAGGTGAGATAAGGGAGGTAAAGGCGAAAAAAGGCAATGGTGGCGAAGTAAATACAATATAGCAAGTACTGGAATGGTAGATTTGCAGTGGAAGAATGTGCAAAGTAGATACAGTAGGGGAAAAGGTAGTTGTTTGGTCTAAATTATAGATGGGCTATGTACAGGTGCAGTAATCTGTGAACTGCTCTGACAGCTGGTGCTTAAAGCTAGTGAGGGAGATAAGTGTTTCCAGTTTCAGAGATTTTTGTAGTTCGTTCCAGTCATTGTCCCGGAGAGAACTGGAAGGAAAGGCGGCCAAAGGAAGAATTGGTTTTGGGGGTGACCAGAGAGATAAACCTGCTGGAGCGCGTGCTACAGGTGGGTGCTGCCATGGTGACCAGCGAGCTGAGATAAGGGGGGACTTTACCTAGCAGGGTCTTGTGGATGACCTGGAGCCAGTGGGTTTGGCGACGAGTATGAAGCGAGGGCCAGCCAATGAGAGCGTACAGGTCGCAGTGGTGGGTAATATATGGGGCTTTGGTGACAAAACGGATGGCACTGTGATAGACTGCATCCCATTTATTGAGTAGGGTATTGAAAGCTATTTTGTAAATGACATCGCCGAAGTCGAGGATCGGTAGGATGGTCAGTTTTACGAGGGTATGTTTGGCAGCATGAGTGAAGGATGCTTTGTTGCGAAATAGGAAGCCAATTCTAGATTTAACTTTGGATTGGAGAAGTTTGATGCGAGTCTGGAAGGAGAGTTTACAGTCTAACCAGACACCTAGGTATTTGTAGTTGTCCACATTTTCTAAGTCAGAACCGTCCAGAGTAGTAATGCTAGACGGGCAGGCGGGTGCGGGCAGCGATTGGTTTAAAAGCATGCATTTAGTTTTACTTGCATTAAGAGCAGTTGGAGGCCACGGAAGGAGAGTTGTATGGCATTGAAGCTCGTCTGGAGGGTTGTTAACACAGTGTCCAAAGAAGGGCCAGAAGTATACAGAATGGTGTCGACTGAGTAGAGGTGGATCAGTGACTCACCAGCAGCAAGAGCGACATCATTGATGTATACAGAGAAGAGAGTCGGCCCAAAAATTGAACCCTGTGGCACCCTCATAGAGACTGCCAGAGGCCCAGACAACAGGCCCTCAGATTTGACACACTGAACTCTATCAGAGAAGTAGTTGGTAAACCAGGCGAGGCAATCATTTGAGAAACCAAGGCTATCGAGTCTGCCGATGAGGATGTGGTGATTGACAGAGTCAAAAGCCAGGTCAATGAATACGGCTGCACAGTATTGTTTCTTATCGATGGCGGTTAAGATATCATTTAGGACCTTGAGCGTGGCTGAGGTGCACCCATGACCAGCTCTGAAACCAGATTGCATAGCGGAGAAGGTGTGGTGGGATTCGAAATGGTCGGTAATCTGTTTGTTGACTTGGCTTTCGAAGACCTTGGAAAGGCAGGGTAGGATAGACATAGGTCTGTAGTAGTTTGGGTCTAGAGTGTCCCCCCCTTTGAAGAGGGGGATGACCGCAGCTGCTTTCCAATCTTGGGGAATCTCAGACGACACGAAAGAGAGGTTGAACAGGCTAGTAATAAGGTTTGCAACAATTTTGGCAGATAATTTTAGAAAGAAAGGGTCCAGATTGTCTAGCCCGGCTGATTTGTAGGGGTCCAGATTTTGCAGCACTTACAGAACATCAGCTGACTGGATTTGGGAGAAGGAGAAATTGGGAAGGCTCTGGCAAGTTGCTGTGGGGGGTACAGTGCAGTTGACCGGGGTAGGGGTAGCCAGGTGGAAAGCATGGCCAGCCGTAGAAAAATGCTTATTGTAATTCTCAATTATAGTGGATTTATCGGTGGTGACAGAGTTTCCTATCCTCAGTGCAGTGGGCAGCTGGGAGGAGGTGTTTTTATTCTCCATGGACTTTACAGTGTCCCAGAACTTTTTTGAGTTTGTGTTGCAGGAAGCAAATTTCTGCTTGAAAAAGCTAGCCTTGGCTTTTCTAACTGCCTGTGTATATTGGTTTCTAACTTCCCTGAAAAGTTGCATATCACGGGGGCTTTTCGATGCTAATGCAGAACTCCATAGGATGTTTTTGTGTTGGTTAAGGGCAGTCAGGTCTGGAGAGAACCGAGGGCTATATCTGTTCCTGGTTCATTTCTTGAAGGGGCATGCTTATTTAAGATGGTGAGGAAGGCATTAAAAAAAATAACCAGGCATCCTCTACTGACGGGATGAGGTCAATATCCTTCCAGGATACCCGGGCCAGGTCGATTAGAAAGGCCTGCTCGCTGAAGTGTTTCAGGGAGCGCTTGACAGTGATGAGTGGAGGTCGCTTGACCGCTGACCCATTACGGATGCAGGCAATGAGGCAGTGATCGCTGAGATCTTGGTTGAAAACAGCAAAGGTGTATTTAGAGAGCAAGATGGTTAGTATGATATCTATGAGGGTGCCCGTGTTAACGGCTTTGGGGTGGTACCTGGTAGGTTCATTGATAATTTGTGTGAGATGGAAGGCATCATGCTTAGATTGTAGGATGGCTGGGGTGTTAAGCATGTTCCAGTTTAGGTCACCTAGCAGCACGAGCTCTGAAGATAGATGGGTGGCAATCAGTTCACATATGTTGTCCAGAGCACAGCTGGGGGCAGAGGGTGGTCTATTGCAGGCGGCAACGGTGAGAGACTTGTTTTTAGAGAGTTGGATTTTTAAAAGTACAAGTTCAAATTAGAACACAGGAGTGATGGTTGCTGATAATGGGCCTCTGTACGCCTATGTAGATATTCCATAAAAAAATCTGCTGTTTCCTGTTACAATAGTCATTTGCAACATTAACAATGTCTACACTGTATTTCTGATCAATTTGATGTTATTTTAATGGACAAAAAATGTGCTTTTCTTTCAAAAACAAGGACATTTCTAAGTGACCCTAAACTTTTGAATGGTAGTGTATAATTGTAAATTATAAACTAGAGAATTGTAAACTAGAGAATGTTATATGTCAAATGACTGGGCCTCAGAACTGTGGCCATCAAGGACTACAGTTGTGCACGTCCCTGCTCAATACAAACCACACTGGCATGCAAACTATGTAGGCCTACCTCTTTGGCCAACAGGTGATATCTATACAGTTTTTCAGGTGTTGGGTCGTGTCCTCGGCACAGTCTTCAGGCAAGGGACCTGTGGAAAGTGACTGCAGGAAAACATTGTCACATATCTCTGGATGGCACCAGTAATCCCCTGGCCACTCACACTAGGAGCCACCCACAGCCCTTGCACCACAATGGTCTCCCCACCATCCACCAGCAGGACAGACTCTAACGCCACCTACAGGGTAAAGGGAATGATACAATTTCACAAAGTTACATTCAAGATCGCAACATTTGGCTGCCTTTTCCATTCTTGATCAGTCAATCAACTACAAAGAATGGTGAGACAAAAATATAAGTGTCTATTGTAAATAGATAAGTGCAAAGAGAGCAGTGAACACATACAAAGATTGACTCACCACCCTGCTATCCATTTTTGCAAGGAACACCAACCGACCAGGCTCTTCCAGCCATCATTGACGTGCCAGCCATGTATTACAAACCATCAACACTGCTTTGAGATATCATGACCTGTTCAAAGTCAGAACTCCAGATGGTGTGACAGACTTTTAGATTTTGCCATGATCCTTTGATTTTGCTCTAACTTTCCTACTGCAAAAACGTCTCCATAGAGAATGTTGGCAAAAGTCAAGGTCTTTTGAGTTCAATACGATACTGTAACTGTTCTTTTCCAGTATGTCCAGTACAATATCTAATTCACTGCTACATTGTGCCCACGAAGTATTCACACATAAATTGCCCTGCCGAATCAAAGGGGTAAAGTGGGAGGGACTTCGTTTTTTTGTTGACGTTTTATGAACTGTACAACGTTGGTGTAAATGTACTGATTTATAAAAAGGACATGTTTTTGCATTATGGAATAAGTAAGATACAGAGAGAAATCCACATACTCTATTAGTTAGTGATTTTAGAGCCAACGGTTGCGTACAGGCGACGCACATCCGCCGTGTCAGTATGGTTATTCGCCCTCTGGGATGATTGACATGAGAATTGCCAGCTGGATTTTTGGGAGAAATGCGTTTTACACTGGTTGATCTTTAAACACTACTCGTCTGCATTTTTCTCCTCGCGTTGGGCCTTCTATTGTTGTAATGCTCTTGAAGTAGACCTATATATATACTATATTCGGAAGAATCATCGTTTCTGAAAACAGCAGCAGACAAGTAAGTTGTTTGTGGTGTCATGAAGCTATAGTTGGAGAGTACAATGTAACACTTGTTTATCCTGCTTGACAGGGAACGGAATCCTATACATGACCCGAGGTGTCGTGTCAAACTCAACATCTAATACGAACCAAGAAGGCATTCGTTTGCGAATGTTGAATTTTAATGGATAAACTTTATTTAAGTTCCGACATTTAATAGCGTGAGATCATTATCTGAACACTTGGCTGAAATATTCAGGCAATAGCCTACGATATAGAAAACATACGTATAGACAGACTATAGTTTATTAAAGACTACTGGTGTGGGTCACGTGATATTATTATTTCTGCTAGCCTAACTAGTAGGCCTACATATTAAATACGAGGCCAAAAAAGGGTAACAGTTGTGATTTTATGAGGGGGTACAATTGCTATTGAGAAAGCCTATCAGTTTTTAATACAACTGTGTGTGTTTGTGCGTGCGTGCACCAGGATGCTGATATCCTCTTGCGAAAGGACTCCCACTGATCAAACAGTAATAATAGATATAGCTCCACCCTTTAACAGCTCTCTGAGCAGTTGCCACACCTTCTTCATGCTTTATAAATCTCCACTTACAACAACATAGATATGAGTTTCAAACACTTTAATAACAAAGAGTTGTAACATTGACAGTGCAATAAGAGAAGTACACAAAAGTGAACTGAATTGATAAATATTTTGTAATACTTCTAACTGCTGTTTTGTTTCTTCTAGGACATGGATGTAGAGAATGGAGAGCTGTTTTTCTGTCACAAAGAGGACAGTATGACAGAGGAGAGTTGGGGACTGGAAGGGCCATTTTCTTGCTCTGATGTTATCTATGCTGGCTCTGAAAAACCCCTAGATGAATGCACGGTAGACTCCCAAAGTGTGCGGATGGTTTCCCATTATGACTAGTTGTACAATATAGTGAGCCAAGTTGTAAAGACCTGGGGCAATATTTACTCAACTTTATTTATTAAAACATTATTAACATGTAATAATGTATTATACCCATTTGCTTAAAGTATTACCTAATTCCTCTCAATATGTTACAGGGTCTAAACGACAGCGAGCCAGAGGATGTGCTTTATGCCATCAATCCAAATGACGTCTTCCCTACCAGAGACCCAGTGGAGACCTCCTCAGAGAGCGACAGTGGCATCTCTGAGGAACCCTGCTCCAAGAGCCCCCTAACTGCCACGGTGGACCCCTCTCAGGTCCCCACAACTATCTATCAGGTGGTCTATGACATCAGCACCCTGGCCAACATCAAGACGGAGCCAGAGCAGCATAGTGTTGATGTCATTTCCATAGAACTGGGTGAGTGTGTGTGTGTGTGTGTGTGTGTGTGTGTGTGTGTGTGTGTGTGTGTGTGTGTGTGTGTGTGTGTGTGTGTGTGTGTGTGTGTGTGTGTGTGTGTGTGTGTGTTTGTGTGTGTGTGTGTACGCTAGCGCACACGTATCTCTGTGTGTGAGTCCATGTGTGTTGGGTGGGAGTTTACTCTCTTTTCCTATGTCTTCTGCTACAGATGATTGGAGTTCTCAGATGTTGATCTCGGAGTCCTGTATCGTCAACGAGTTACCCCTAGTATCCGCTGGTAGATTTGACCATGGTCATCTTTCTACCCACTCTGGTACCACCTCAGGTCCCACCAGTCCAGACAGCCCGCTGGTGAGACTTAAAAGGGGCAAGTTGACTCCAAAATAAGAGTTTTTGATATTTTCACACCACAAAAGTGGTCTTATGCCAAGATAAGTCCATATTCAATGGCATCTGTTGTGAAGATCTCGCCGTATGCATTAGGACAAAGCTGCAGGGCTCAATCCCAAATTAATAGGGAATGTTTTTACCATCTAATTAGATGTAATTACATAGTGACAATCTTTCCTGCTGATTTATACAGGAGGCCTGCAAATTTATTGTAAAGATGTGGTGAAATCCATAGGCCTCAATCCCTAATGAATGGATAAATAGGCACAATAAGAAGATAGTGGGGGAGGGGGATTGTTAGTCTGAGACCCCGGTGGTTGTTCAAGTGTCTCTCTATGGGATTATGGCGGTGAGGATTATAAACACAATATCCTCTTCTCCTGATCAGCTTTACCCTGACCTCACACTGACTGAGGAGGAGCAGAAACTGCTGAACCAAGAGGGGATCTCTCTGCCCAACAACCTGCCCCTCACCAAGGTCAGACACACACACACACAGTAGATGGTACACTATTCAATGTACCCAAATCCATTACTTCCCTGCATGCACTTGGATTACATTACTTTTGCATAACAACTTTGACATAACAAATGACTTTGCTGTATATTTTATATGATTTGACTGAAATTGACTGAAATTGTTTATCTCTGAGTTGAATTGCATCTAAATGTACTGGACTGAATTCCCTTCTAGGCTGAGGAACGGATTCTGAAAAAAGTGAGACGCAAAATACGCAACAAACAGTCAGCCCAAGACAGCCGTCGCAGGAAGAAGGACTATGTGGATGGGCTTGAGAGCAGGTGAGGCCTGAGGCTTCAATTAGGCTTCATGAAAATTGGACCCACTTTGTAGTCCAGGGTGGATAATATTCTCTATAAACAAGTCACTTGTATTTCCTTAGCATTTTCATTTGTGTTACAACAGTGAGGCATGTGCAGTAGGAAGTCCTGACAATGGGTCCTTCTGTTCTATTCTGCCACTGAGCTATTGTTGACTCTCCCCAATGGTGTGACACTGTCGGACAGTAGGAATACTTTTCTGTCAGTGACCCTAGGTATTTTCTGTGTCTCAGGGCAGCAGCTTGCTCAGTGCAAAACAAAGAGCTGCAGAGGACCGTGGAACAGCTGGAGAAACACAACATGTAAGTTAATTGGCTAACATCACCTTTTTGCACTGATGATGCTCAATGAAGATGTTTGTGTCTTGTTAGTTCTGGTGTTTTTATAATATCTCCATGCACAGGTCTCTCCTGGCTCAGCTGCGCAGACTACAGTCGCTGATCAAGCAGACGGTCACTAAAGCAGCACAGACCAGCACCTGCGTCATGGTGAGATCAACATGTCTTTCATCCATGCCTTTGGGTACTTTCAGGGTGATCTTAAAAAAAAGTTACCTGAACGTGTGTCTGTTGTTTCCCATCAGATTATCATCTTCTCTCTGGGCCTCATCATCTTCCCAAGTTACAGCCCCTTCCACTGGGGCGCCTCATCCATAGAAGAGGACTATACACCAAAAGGAGGTTAGTTACAGTGCCTTGCGAAAGTATTCGGCCCCCTTGAACTTTGCAACCTTTTATCCACATTTCAGGCTTCAAACATAAAGATATAAAACTGTATTTTTTTGTGAAGAATCAACAACAAGTGGGACACAATCATGAAGTGGAACGACATTTATTGGATATTTCAAACTTCTTTAACAAATCAAAAACTGAAAAATTGGGCGTGCAAAATTATTCAGCCCCCTTAAGTTAATACTTTCTAGCGCCACCTTTTGCTGCGAGTACAGCTGTAAGTCGCTTGGGGTATGTCTCTATCAGTTTTGCACATCGAGAGACTGAAATTTTTTCCCATTCCTCCTTGCAAAACAGCTCGAGCTCAGTGAGGTTGGATGGAGAGCATTTGTGAACAGCAGTTTTCAGTTCTTTCCACAGATTCTCGATTGGATTCAGGTCTGGACTTTGACTTGGCCATTCTAACACCTGGATATGTTTATTTTTGAACCATTCCATTGTAGATTTTGCTTTATGTTTTGGATCATTGTCTTGTTGGAAGACAAATCTCCGTCCCAGTGTCAGGTCTTTTGCAGACTCCATCAGGTTTTCTTCCAGAATGGTCCTGTATTTGGCTCCATCCATCTTCCCATCAATGTTAACCATCTTCCCTGTCACTGCTGAAGAAAAGCAGGCCCAAACCATGATGCTGCCACCACCATGTTTGACAGTGGGGATGGTGTGTTCAGGGTGATGAGCTGTGTTGCTTTTACGCCAAACATAACGTTTTGCATTGTTGCCAAAAAGTTTAATTTTGGTTTCATCTGACCAGAGCACCTTCTTCCACATGTTTGGCGTGTCTCCCAGGTGGCTTGTCGCAAACTTTAAACAACACGTTTTTATGGATATCTTTAAGAAATGGCTTTCTTCTTGCCACTCTTCCATAAAGGCCAGATTTGTGCAATATACGACTGATTGTTGTCCTATGGACAGAGTCTCCCACCTCAGCTGTAGATCTCTGCAGTTCATCCAGAGTGATCATGGGCCTCTTGGCTGCATCTCTGATCAGTCTTCTCCTTGTATGAGCTGAAAGTTTAGAGGGACGGCCAGGTCTTGGTAGATTTGCAGTGGTCTGATACTCCTTCCATTTCAATATTATCGCTTGCACAGTGCTCCTTGGGATGTTTAAAGCTTGGGAAATCTTTTTGTATCCAAATCCGGCTTTAAACTTCTTCACAACAGTATCTCGGACCTGCATGGTGTGTTCCTTGTTCTTCATGATGCTCTCTGTGCTTTTAACGGACCTCTGAGACTATCACAGTGCAGGTGCATTTATACGGAGACTTGATTACACACAGGTGGATTGTATTTATCATCATTAGTCATTTAGGTCAACATTGGATCATTCAGAGATCCTCACTGAACTTCTGGAGAGAGTTTACTGCACTGAAAGTAAAGGGGCTGAATAATTTTGCACGCCCAATTTTTCAGTTTTTGATTTGTTAAAAAAGTTTGAAGTATCCAATAAATGTCGTTCCACTTCATGATTGTGTCCCACTTGTTGTTGATTCTTCACAAAAAAATACAGTTTTATATCTTTATGTTTGAAGCCTGAAATGTGGCAAAAGGTCGCAAAGTTCAAGGGGGCCGAATACTTTCGCAAGGCACTGTATCCATTTAGGAATTAATAATGGATCATTTTTCTTCTGAAAATGATGAAAGTTAAATAGCCTTCCCTCTTCTTTACCATTTCAGTTATCTCCAGAAGCATCCTCACAGATCCTGCTTCATCCTTGCAAGCTGCTGAGGATGTGGACAACCGTATCATTCAGCCCGATTCCCTACCCGTTTCCCGTGACCTCAGCCAATCAGATCCCCCGGATGCTTCCAAAATACTAAAGCAACCAATAGAAAGTCCCAAAATCACTGACATTGAGGATGTGGCCCTGGAGGAGAGCCAACCAGGGAACAGCTCGACTCTGGATGAAGGGCAGACTGAACCTCTGGCCCTGGTGTCAGCAACAGGAAAAGGGAGCGCAAGCCTTGACCCCACCAAACCAGCCCACACTGATGAGATGTAGACATTGTTGATGAACTAGTTTGACTACATTCCTTTTGCTTTATAGAGCTCTTCAAAGCTCCTTGAATTCATTATGAACAATGGACAAGTCCAATATGCTGCCCCATTACCACATTGTTTTTCAACAAGACCCCTTTGGGTGCCTTCAATGCCTAACCATTGCCTTACTCTTTTTTGGTGCTGTGGTGCAAACAAAGTCTAATCTGGGATTCGGTGGAATAGTCCTCAAAATGGATTAAACATTTTTGACTGTTTTGACTTTTCTATTTAAGCACCACTTCTTAATGTTTGTATGGTAAAGATTTCAGTACATTTCTAACTTTGAACTCCGAGGAGTTAGTTAGTACATCCTGTGGGAAGGATGAAGGTTGTTAGATTGTAGCCTCAAAAACACCACAGATATGAATATATTGTTTTGGCTATGCATTCTTTCAGCAAGTCTTAGTGTACACCACACACACACTCCTTGAAAGTGAGCCTACACCGATGGATTATGTTTTGGACTAACTACCTTACTCGTGTGCAAACTGTTTGTGAAACTGCCTAGCTAGTTTCTGACTGGCGTCTGTGCTTAATGTAGTTTGCAGCTCCCATAATTGAATGCTGAGAGACTCATTTGGCACTGTAAGCAAACTGTCATATATTTTGCGTGCACTTAAAAATGTCCTTTGGCCCTCATTCAGTTAAGAGGTAAACAGTGTGTACAATCCAAACATGTCCTTATCTTAAGCATGGAATTGTGGTCCAAATGTATACTCTTCACAGAACTTGCTATCCTAATTTTAGTGGTTGCTGGTGTCCTATTTTATGTGCTTTACTTTACTTTTTATATTTATTAAATGGGAACAATACTGGTTTTGCTTTATGGTAATTAAATAGCCGACCTGAAGATTGAGTATTCAGAACATTGAAGAAATCCATTAAAAAATGTATTGACAACTGCCATAACTATGCTTGCCCTAAGGATAATCTCATGCTTTTGAATGCTGTTGAAGATGACGAGTTCCCCTCTTTACCGGTTACTCCATGCAAACCTCCACCCTCCAAAAAACCAAACATGGACTCTGACATCGTGGCTACCCTCTCCTTACTTATCAACTCCAGGTCTGACGCCATTGAGACAATGGTAGGCGCAAACACCGTGGTTATCAAAGGCTTGAAAAAGACTGGAGTTTGCATGTCTTGTAATCAAGGATGTCAAAATGGGAGTGGCTAAAGTTGAAAATGTGTGTTAAATGTGGAACAGAATAACAATGTCTACCATAGACGTCTCACTGATCTGGAGCAATACACAAGAAGATGGAACCTGAGACTCTATGGCGTGCCAGAGGTGGAGAATGAGGATGTGCGACAAGAGGCTATCCGCATTTTTTAAAAACCTTTATTTAACTAGGCAAGTCAGTTAAGAACAAATTCTTATTTTCAATGACAGCCTATAAACAGTGGGTTAACTGCCTGTCCAGGGGCAGAACAACAGCTTGGGGATTTGAACTTGCAACCTCCCGGTCACTAGTCCAACGCTAGGCTACCCTGGACAGTGAACTTACTGTATTCTTACTGTGAGGCTACCCTGCCGCCCCGCATCTGCCAATAAGTTATGCCTGCAGAGAAGAACAAAGTTGGTGATACCATCGACGTTGTGCATCACCTCGGCAAGAAGCAACAGCAAAACGATTCAAGACCAAGGGGTATCATCATCCTCTTCACTGCCAGATTCTATAGAAATACCGTCTGGAAAGCTGCTAGGAAGAACTCGTTCCTTCAGAGCCTAGTCTGCATAGTCTGCGTTTCGCCGAGCATCTCAGCCCGGTGGATGCTTACTTCGTCTGAGGACAAGGCTTCATCAACGGTTCAGAAATCTATTTTCATCCCTAGAATCTCACCAGAGGGAACAGATAGATGGTTTCAGCCATGGTATTCTCATTTTCCTTGTACTGATTAACGTTACCTAACAAGCCTCAGGTGACTCTTTTTCGGAACACTCAGGTACCTCAATAATTTATTAGCTTGTATGACCAGACCAGAAGAAGGTGTATTTTGTTTACAAACTCACGAAGAAGACTGAAAGTTGTATTTATTTTTTATGCATACAGTAACTAAAATACTGTTTTAAAGGGGCATTCAGGTCTGTTCTGACTTTACACAGTTATTGTTCTATTTAGTTATTAATAGTTATTGCCAAGTGAGAAAGGTCTTAGGAACATGTATATGTAAAACATTAAAAAATATATAAAAAAATCTGATCAGTTTTCATATGCACTTAAAATAGTAGGTACTCTTTTATTTTTTAAATTCATATTTTGTATTTTATTTTTATTTATCAGAATAGTGCCTGATAGCACTAAATAGGGGTTTTAGTCTCTCTTACTACAGAAAACCCTTGGTTTGGTTTTGAAAATAATTTTCTGTTAAGTTAAATTTCAAAATCCGGATAACAACTAGCTCAGAGTTTATGGTATAAGCTATTTTCTCTTTAAATTGACTTGGTGAAGTGGTGCAGATCTCGGTTCCTTATCGCTTATGTTCACTGCTGCAACGTTTTTGACTCATTCTACAGTTTATACTTTTAAATTGTCTTTGTTGTTTTGTCTTTGTCTATAGTTTCTCTTAATGCTAGGGGGTTACGAAACAATGTGAAGCGCAAGGTATTTATATTTATTTTTATTTGCTAAACAATTTCAAACAGATTTTTGCTTTTTTCACAATTTCTACTGATGCCAACTTCTGGAGGTCACAGTGGGACAACGATATGGATCTGAACGCTCCACTGGTGTCACTACAGTGAAAAATATCTTTGGTGGTAATATTCTAGACTCGGAATGTGACCCCTTTGGTCACTTTATTTGTCTTGTGATCAGTTACAATGACATTACGCTCATTACTGTAAACTTCTACGGGTACAACACCAAACATGAGAGTGATGAGTTACTTGAATCTATAGAGAAACATATACTTCATTGGTTATCTAAATTTCCCAATTCTTTATTATTGATAGGAGGGGACTTTAACATTACTATAGATAATTCATCTGATAGATGGCACCCAGGTAGGCCAACCAGTCAGAATTTGGGTTTAATACTTTGGGTTTAATACTTAATACTTTAATACTTTTATGGAAAAGTTTGATCTTACCGATATATGGAGAGAGAGGTTTCCGGCTGACAGATCGTTCACTTGGAGTAACAAAACAGGTTCCAGAGAGTCCAGAATAGATTTTTGGCTTATATCCAAATGTACTGATAGTGTGTTACTACAAATATTTGTGCTACTCCCCTCACAGTTCATAGGGCCATTTACATTGATATCAAAATATTTACCCTTGATACTGACCTTGATAGAGCATCCTACTAGAAGCTAAATAGCTCGTAATTAAATAATAATATAGTTAAGTTTGAGGTTAAAGATCTGCTCTCACACTTCTTGGGAAAAGACTTGTGAAGAAAAATCTTATTGCAAGAACTGGGAGCTCTTTAAATTTGAGGTTAAAGATCTGCTCTCACACTTCTTGGGAAAGGGCTTGTGAATAAAAGTCTTATTGCAAGAACTGGGAGCTCTTTAAATTTGAGGTGTCCAAATACCTTAGAAAATATGGTAGGAATCTTGCTACGACCAGAAGAGCTGAGGAGGAAAAGGTGATCATTAAGATAACTTCCCTTTCTCAGAGGTCCCCAGCCGGCCTATCGGGTGAGGAGAAGATTGAACTGATTGAGTTACAAAATAAACTGGATAATATATATAGATTAAATAAACTGGATAATATATATAGATTAAAAGCAGAAGGAGCCTTCATTAGATATAGGAAAAAATGGTTTGAGAATTTTTTATTTTTTATTTTTTTATTTCACCTTTATTTAACCAGGTAGGCTAGTTGAGAACACATTCTCATTTGCAACTGCAACCTGGCCAAGATAAAGCATAGCAGTGTTGTACAGACAACAACACAGAGTTACACATGGAGTAAACAATAAACAAGTCAATAACATAGTAGAAAATAAAAATCTATATACAGTACATTGTGTGCAAAAGGCATGAGGAGGTAGGCAATAAATAGGCCATAGGAGTGAATAATTATAATTTAGCAGATTAACACTGGAGTGATAAATGATCAGATGAACATGTGCAGGTAGAGATACTGGTGTGAAAAATAGCAGAAAAGTAAATCAAATAAAAACAGTATGGGGATCCTAGTTCTTTAGACGTGAGAAATTTCACTCTACAAATAACACTATCCATAAATTAAACATTGATGGTGTTATTACAGATTACCAAAAATGAATCACTAAATACTGTAGCAATTTTTACAGGAAATTGTATAGCTCTATGTACTCTCAGGAGTCCACATATATGTTTTTTGACTCACTGAATAATGTTCACTCTATCAGTGATACAGAATCTAACAGTGTGATGAACCCATCAAAGTTGAAGAGATTATAGTCTTTCAAACATCGAAAGAACAATAAATCCCCAGATGTTGATGGAATTACATCAGAATTTGACAAATTATTTTCTGAACAAGTAGCTCCCTTCCTACTTGAAGTCTTTTTAACGAGTATTAAAAACAATGTTCTCCCTCCTACAATGAGTCAGAGGTTATTAACACTGATACCTAAGCCTAAAAAAATAAATACTGCTCATCGATAACTGGCGTCCAATTTGACTTCTCAATAATGACTTTAAGATATAAGCCTTACTACTTGCAAAAATAATTAAATAAGTCCTGGATGCAATCATTGATGAAACACGGTCTGGCTTTATGAAGAACAGTCATATTTCTAACAAAATCAGCCTAATATTAGACATACTTGACTACTCAGACCTAATAACCGAGGATAGCTTCATATTATTTTTGGATTTTTATAAAGCATTTGACACAGTAGACCATCAGTTCCTCTTCCACTCCCTTGAGAAATTTGTCTTTGGGGATTTTTTCTGTACGGCTATTGAGACTCTCTATAGAAATGGTAACTGCTCTGTCAAACGGAAACATGGCACCTCACCTAGATTTGAGTTAAAGAAAGGAATTAGGCAAGGTTGTCCTATCTCTCCGTATCACCCAACTTCTTACAAATGCTTTAACTAATAGTCCTGTACAAGGTATTTTTAAAAGCGAGCTGGCTGGCAATACTACACTTTTTCTGAAAGACGCTAACCAAATTCCCATATCAATCAATGTGATACTATCCTTTTCCAAAGCGTCTGGTCTAACATGAATACACGTGAACTCATGGCTGTCAAAGATTGTGACACCTTCATATTATGGTATTCCAGTGAAAGAAGAACTTACATATTTAGGCATTTAGGCATATATCCATTACTAAGGATCAGAAGTCTAGAGGCTTACTACATTTGAACCCTCTTATTAAAAAACCCCAGAAGAAGCTAAATCAATGGCTACAGAGTGACTTAACTTTGAAAGGAAGAGTCCTAATAACTAAGGCTGAATGTATCTGTCACACCCTGACCATAGAGAGCGGTTTATTCTCTATGTTGGTTGGGTCGGGGTGTGATTTAGGGTGGGTTATCTAGGGGAATTGTATTTCTATGGTGGCCTGATATGGTTCCCAATCAGAGGCAGCTGTTTATTGTCTCTGATTGGGGATCATATTTAGGTAGCCATTTCCCATTTGTGATTTGTGGGATCTTGACTATGTTTTTGTATTGCTGCTTTTGAGCCCTACAAGGCTGTACATTCGTTTGTTTGTTTTATCCTCTTTATTGTTTTTGTTGCTGGTTCACATTCTAATAAATTATGATGAACCCAAATCACGCTGCGCCTTGGTCTACCCATTTCGACGAGCGTTAAAGTATCTCTAGGCTAACATATGGCGCTCTATCTTTATCTCTTGATGGTAAAATAAGCAAAGAGATAGAGCAGATGCTTTTCAACTTTCTGTGGAGAAACCGTACCCAATACATTGGGAAAACTGCTAAACTGTTGTAATGAACACTTATGAGTATGGTGGAATGAATTTTCTGGACTTTACTACCATAAATAATACTTTTAAGATCAATTGGAAATAACAATTCCTAAGAAGAACCACTTCTATGTGGAATTTTATTCCTCATCATGTCTTCTCTACTTTTGGTGGCCTTAACTTCATGTTGATTTGCAATTATAATATTGACAAAGTTCCAGTGAAACTCTCTGCTTTTCATTTGCAGGTTTTCTTGTCATGGTCCTTAATTTATAAGCATAATTTTTCTCCACATAGATATTATATATGGAATAATCGGGATATATTGTATAAAAAAACTTCTTTGTTTTTAGAATATTGGTTCCGAAATAATAAATATCTTATTGGTGAGCCAACTTGTAAATGCAGAGGGTTTTTTCTTCGTTATAATGAATTCTTCTTACTTTACAATATCCCTGTAACACCTAAAGATTTTGCAATTGTTTTAGATGCCATTCCCTCAGGTTTTGCTTTATTATTCAGGAACGTGTCAAGAGCTGACCCTCAGAACCTTGTTGACTCATTAGTAGGAAAGATTTGTTTCTCTTTTGGTCCATTCAACAACAGAGTGATACGAATCTTGTGTCAGCAGGATGTTGACCTTATGTCATGCCTTATTGGAACGGTTTTGTTGATAGTATCTGTTGGAAAAGGTTTGGATGTTGCTACACACATACCTACTCGTTAACAAAATTAAAGAAGTTTCCTTTAAAATTATTCATAAATATTATCTTGCCAACCACTATATGAAGAAGTTTAAGAAAAACATAATATCAAATTGTACCTTTTGTAATGACCATCCAGAAACGGCGTTGCATCTTTTTGGCATTGTATTCATGTAAGGAAACTGTGGCAAGACATCATTAGATTTATAATTGAACACATTTATGAAGATTTTACACTATTGTGGAGAGATGTACTGCTTGGATTATTTACCTACGATAGAAATAAATTGAAACAATTTTATGTAATTAATTTCATTATTCTTTTGGCCAAATTTCTACTCGCAAATGTACATTGACAAACAACACACCACATTTTCTTACCTTACAAAAAGAAATTGAACTGTATTTTAAGACAATTAAACACTCTACTAACAAAAAATATGTTAGAATTATAAGTGTATGTATGTCCCATCAGGTCCTTGTGTAATGTGATATTGTACCCCCTAGCCCAATTATCCTTTGTGTGTTATTTATATATACTTATATATACTCATGTACTTTCTGTACACCTTATAGGATGTAGTCTGCCATCAAAATCCAAAGAAGAAGAAGCCGCTGTCAACAGGAAAACACAAGTGAGAAGATGGTGGAACTGGATGTTCTGTTTGAATCAGATGGCGTGTCGAGGGGAGAATTTTTTTTCCACCTTTATTTAACCAGGCTAGTTGAGAACAAGTTCTCATTTGCAACTGCGACCTGGCCAATATAAAGCAAAGCAGTTCGACACATACAACAACACAAGAGTTACACATGGAATAAAACAAACATACAATCAAAAATACAGTAGAAAAATCCATATACAGCATGTGCAAATGAGGTAGGATAAGAGAGGTAAGGCAATAAATAGGCCATGGTGGCGAAGTAATTACAATACAGCAATTAAACACTGGAATGGTAGGATGTACAGAAGATGAATGTGCAAGTAGAGGTACTGGGGTGCAAAGGAGCAAGATAAATAAATACAGTATGGGGATGAAGTAGATTGGATGGGCTAATTACAGATGAGCTATGTACAGGTGCAGTGATCTGTGAGCTGCTCTGACAGTTGGTGCTTAAAGCTAGTGAGGGAGGTAGGAGTCTCCAGCTTCAGAGATTTTTGCAGTTCGTTCCAATCATTGGCAGCAGAGAACTGGAAGGAGAGGCGGCCAAAGGAGGAATTGGCTTTTGGGGTGACCAGTGAGATATACCTGCTGGAGCGCGTGCTATGGGTGGGTGCTGCTATGGTGACCAGTGAGCTGAAATAAGGCGGGGGTTTACCTAGCAGAGACTTGTAGATTACCTGGAGCCAGTGGGTTTGGCGACGAGTATGAAGCGATGGCCAGCCAACGAGAGTGTACAGGTTGCAGTGGTGGGTAATATATGAGGCTTTGCTGACAAAACGGATGGCACCGTGATAAACTGCCTCCAATTTGTTGAGTAGAGTGTTGGAAGCTATTTTATAGAGGACATCACCGAAGTCGAGGATCGGCAGGATGGTCAGTTTCACGAGGGTATGTTTGGCTGCATGAGTGAAGGATGCTTTGTTGCGATATAGGAAGCCGATTCTAGATTTAATTTTGGATTGGAGATGCTAAATGTGAGTCTGGAAGGAGAGTTTACAGTCTAGCCATACACCTAGGTATTTGTAGTTGTCCACATATTCTAAGTCAGAACCGTCCAGAGTAGTGATGCTGGACGGGAGTGCTGGTGGGGGCAGTGATCGGTTGAAGAGCATGCACTTAGTTTTACTTGCATTTAAGAGCAGTTGGAGGCCATGGAAGGAGAGTTGTATGGCATTGAAGCTCGTCTGGAGGTTAGTTAAAACAGTGTCCAAAGATGGGCCAGATGTATACAGAATGGTGTCGTCTGCGAAAATCACCAGCAGCGAGAGAGACATCATTGATGTACAGTGAGGGAAAAAAGTATTTGATCCCCTGCTGATTTTGTGCGTTTGCCCACTGACAAAGAAATGATCAGTCTATAATTTTAATGGTAGGTTTATTTGAACAGTGAGAGTGTCACGTTCTGACCTTAGTTCCTTTGTTTTGTCTTTGTATGGTCAGGGCGTGAGTTGGGAGGTTGTCTATGTTAGTTTTTCTATGATTTTCCATTTCTGTGTTTGGCCTGATATGGTTCTCAATCAGAGGCAGCTGTCAATCGTTGTCCCTGATTGAGAACCATATTTAGGTAGCCTGTTTTCCAATGTGTTTTGTGGGTGATTATTTTCAGTCTTCGTGTGTCTGCACCAGACAGAACTGTTTCGGTTGTTTCTTTGTTGTTTTTGTTGTTCAGTTTTGATTATTATTAAATAAGATTAACACTAACCACGCTGCGCTTTGGTCCTCTCCTTCTTCCACCCAAGACAACCGTTACAGAGAGACAGAATAACAACAAAGAAATCCAGAAAAACGCATGTCAAAAATGTTATAAATTGATTTGGATTTTAATGAGGGAAATAAGTATTTTACCCCCTCTCAATCAGAAAGATTTCAGGCTCCCAGGTGTCTTTTATACAAGTAACGAGCTGAGATTAGGAGCACACTCTTAATTAAAGGGAGTGCTCTTAATCTCAGTTTGTTACCTGTATAAAACACACCTGTCCACAGAACCAATCAATCAATCAGATTCCAAACTCTCCACCATGGCCAAGACCAAAGAGCTCTCCAAGGATGTCAGGGAAAGATTGTAGACCTACACAAGGCTGAAATGGGCTACAAGACCATCGCCAAGCAGCTTGGTGACAACAGTTGGTGCGATTATTCACAAAAGGAAGAAACACAAAATAACTGTCAATCTCCCTCTGCCTGGGGCTCCATGCAAGATCTCACCTCGTGGAGTTACAATGATCATGAGAACGGTGAGGAATCAGCCCAGAACTACACGGGAGGATTTTGTCAATGATCTCAAGGCAGCTGGGACCATAGTCACAATTGGTAACACACTACGCCGTGAAGGACTGAAATCCTGCAGCGCCCGCAAGGTCCCCCTGCTCAAGAAAGCACATATACATGCCCGTCTGAAGTTTTCCAATGAACATCTGAATGATTCAGAGGACAACTGGGTGAAAGTGTTGTGGTCAGATGAGACCAAAATGGAGCTCTTTGTCATCTACTCAACACGCCGTGTTTGGAGGAGGAGGAATGCTGCCTATGACCCCAAGAATTCCATCCACACCGTCAAACATGGAGGTGGAAACATTATGCTTTGGGGGTGTTTTTCTGCTAAGGGGACAGGACAACTTCACCGCATCAAAAGGGACGATGGACGGGGCCATGTACCGTCAAATCTTAGGTGAGAACCTCCTTCCCTGAGCCAGGGCATTGAAAATGGGTCGTGGATGGGTATTCCAGCATGACAATGACCCAAAACACACGACCAAGGCAACAAAGAAGTGGCTCAAGAAGAAGCACATTAAGGTCCTGGAGTGGCCTAGCCTGTCTCCAGACCTTAATCCCATAGTAAATCTGTGGAGGGAGCTGAAGGTTCGAGTTGCCAAACATCAGCCTCAAAATCTTAATGACTTGGAGAAGATCTGCAAAGAGGAGTGGGACAAAATCCCTCCTGAGATGTGTGCAAACCTGGTGGCCAACTACAAGAAACGTCTGACCTCTGATTGCCAACAAGGGTTTTGCCACCAAGTACTGCAAAAGTCATGTTTTGCAGAGGGGTCAAATACTTATTTCCCTCATTAAAATGCAAATCAATTTATAACATTTTTGACATGTTTTTCTGGATGTTTGTTGTTATTCTGTCTCTCACTGTTCAAATAAACCTACCATTAAAATTATAGACTGAACATTTCATAGTCAGTGGGCAAACGTACAAAATGAGCAGGGGATCAAATACTTTTTCCCCCTCACTGTACACAGAGAAGAGAGTCGGCCAGAGAATTGAACCCTGTGGCACCCCCATAGAGACTGCAAGAGGTCCGGACAACAGGCCCTCTGATTTGACACACTGAAATCTATCAGAGAAGTAGTTGGTGAACCAGGTGTAATATTCATGTGTAAACATACTGAATTATAATTGGATGCATTTTACCGCCGTATCATACTGTGCTATGATTGGTTAAGACCACCCGGATGGTTAGGTCATGGTCAGTTGATCATGGTTGGAGATACGTAGCTATAGCTATAGCTAGCTAATAAAGAGCTACGTTAAGAAATATCCTGTAGTACTGCATTTTATTATTTTGTACAAAGCGTGCAAAACAAGACACCAGGCGAGGCAATCATCCTCAACACTCAAGGCTGTTGTGTGCCAATAAGAATGTGGTGATTGATAGAGTCGAAAGCCTTGGCCAGGTCGATGAATACGGCTGCACAGTATTGTCTTATTGATGGCGGTTATGATATCGTTTAGGACCTTGAGCGTGGCTGAGGTGCACCCATGACCAGCTCGGAAACCAGATTGCATAGCGGAGAAGGTACGGTGGGATTCAAAATTGTCGGTATCTGTTTGTTGACTTGGCTTTCGAAGACCTTAGAAATGCAGGCTAGGATAGATATAGGTCCTAATGGGTTTAGATTGTCTCCCCCTTTGAAGAGGGGGATGACCGCGGCAGCTTTCCAATCTTTGGGGATCTCGAAAGATGATACGAAAGAGAGGTTGAACAGGCTAGTAATAGGGGTTGCAACAATTTCAGCAGATAATTTTAGAAAGAAAAGTAAAGTGGTAGTAGAAGCTAGTAAATCCAAGCCTAGTTCTGATATTTTTTTGGTCAGAGTGAGGGTTTTGGATTAATGGAGTTACCTGGGAGATTTGTTTTAAGTCTATGAAAATCGTGAATTTGTTGGAGAAGGTGAGCGTAACAAGAAGTAGGCTTATTTTGGTTTTCTGTGTATCAGTAGAACAGACAGAGTATGCTCTGTACTTCAAGAAGATATCGGATTTTAGTGTGTGGCTCTTCGAAGCAGGGCGCCTATCAAGTGGGTTATGTCTGGGGTGGTGCTAGAAGTGAATGCAAAGGATATAACTGAATAATTGGATCAAGTGTTTGGTGCTCACCATCTGACCCACGTGCTTGATACGAGTGAGGAAGCCCACTCAATCCATTCTATTGTTTTTTGAAGAAGAGTTTCTCCCTTCTCACGTGTATTTGAAAAACCTTCATGCCCAAACCCATGCAGTGTGATAAATGCAAATTATTTGGTCAAGTGTGTATTGATGGGAGGAGTATCATATGCCAGCAGAGCATAAATGCTGCAATTGCAGTGGTGAACATGGGCCTAAATTCTTGAAGTGCCCTTTTAGTGTGAAGGTGGCAAGAATAACGGCTGTCCGGCATGACTCCTATCCAGAGCCGGTGAGAAGAGTGGAAGACATAATGGTAGTAAGAATAGAGACACCAGTGAATATTCCTTGTCAACAGAGGGATCCTGACCTGTTGCATGTTAAGGTGGACTCTGTAGCGTTTATTGCATTGGTTATCAACTGCACAGTGCAAATCTGAGAAAATAGGCATCGTTGTGAGTGCGGCTGAATGTGTTTTGGGACTTATGGATTTTGCCCCTGAGGCTGTGTAGGGATGTTATTTGAACTGTGACTGAAGGAGTGAGTTTGTTTTTTATTTAGTTATTGTCTTTTGTATGATGTCGGGGTCCCCCCCACACACACCTTTCCCGCAATATAATATTTTTGTCTCACTACCTCTTACAGTAGGTGGCGGCAATATACAGTAGGTTGTAGTCTGCCATTAAACCTCAAAGAAGAAGAATCCACACACACTAACAAGCCAACGTAGCCGGGTAGAGGGCCACTTTATGTTTACGTACCCTACATTACTCATCTCATATGTATATACTGTACTCGATACCATCTACTGCATCTTGCCTATGCCGTTCTGTACATTCACTCATTCATATATCTTTATGTACATATTCTTTATCCCTTTACACTTGTGTGTATAAGGTAGTAGTTGTGGAATTGTTAGGTTAGATTACTCGTTGGTTATTACTGCATTGTCGGAACTAGAAGCACAAGCATTTCGCTACACTCGCATTAACATCTGCATGTGTATGTGACAACAAACATTTGATTTGATTTAGAACACTTCTAGCAGCAGAAGTGCACATTTTCCATGTAGATTTCAAGGAAGTTTCCACAACGTCTCACACAATGAGGTAAAGTACATATATTTAGATAGCTTTCAATAATAAATCACCAAACGCATTTCACCACTAGTTAAAACTTTGCTTGAGGTGTTCTAGCTAGCTGACGTTAGAGTTTAGGGAACTTTCTAGCTATCTTGTGCTAGAGCACGCCCCTTATATGTTTATTAATACCTCACTTTTTTTTGTTTTTTTGTAGAATTTTACCCCTACTATCCAATAGTTTTTTTTAATAGCTACTATCTTGTCTCATCGTTACAACTTCCGTACAGGCTCGGGAGAGACGAAGGTTGAAAGTCATGCGTCCTCCGATACACAACCCAGCACACATCCAACCCGGAAGCCAGCCGCACCAATGTGTCGGAGGAAAGACCGTGCACCTGGCAACCTTGGTTAGCGCGCACTGCGCCCGGCCCGCCACAGGAGTCTGGTGCACGATGAGACAAGGATATCCCTACCGGCCAAACCACCCCCACGGACCTCCCAGTCGCGGCCGGTTACGACAGAGCCTGGGCGCGAACCCAGAGTCTCTGGTGGCACAGCTGGCGCTGCAGTACAGCGCCCTTAGCCACTGCGCCACCACTTTCAACGTTGTTTAATTTTACATCATACGTTTCTTTGTGTTCAACACTTTAAATCAAGTTTATGGATGTGTTGTCACTTCTTCATTTGCCAGAGGCGAGAGGGGTCGAGGTTATGATGGCCGTTTTGGGGCTCGCGCGGGAGGACCTGTAGGTAAGCACCTTCTGAACACCACACTGAACATTGCAAAGTGTGCGCCCTTAGTAATGTTTGAGGTACATTTATATTTAATCTCAAACCAACTCAGGAAATGCATTGAAATTTGAATGCATTTGGCATTTAGTAAATTAATCTGTGAAATGGCCATGTATGATCTCCTCCATTTGTAGATTTTGCCCATTTGTCCCTTGCATCCCTCGCATGACCTCTACTTGGTGAGTATTCTTGTTCAGTTTCAAATAAATGCCATATGTTGTTGTATTAAACACCAAAGTTGTGGTTAATATTACCATCCTTGAGCTTCCACATTTCTTCTCACCACCCTGCTCCACAACACTCTTTAGATGCAGAGTTTCCTTCTACTAGAAATAATTGGACTGATGGGAAGATGTTGCTACTTACATAATACTTCATGATGTGTTAATAATTGTGTTAATAAATATCTATTTCCCCTTGTCTCAGTGTGAAATAGCCTGCCTGAAGCCTGAAGCCTGCCCCTGATGAGACAGCCTTCAGTGAGGCCCTATTGAAGAGGAACCAGGACCTTGGCCCCACCTCTGTTGCACAGGTCCGTGACTAAGCGCACACGTGTTTACATAACCATTTACTATTTTAAGCATGTTCACAAGCAGCAGACTGTACAACTGGAGTAATTCAAGTGAGGTGGCCTGACCAGACACTACAGAAGCAAGTGTATTTTTTTAGTTATGTGTCTGTAATATAAGCTGGGAATAATATCCACTTATTGTAATGGTCGCTTTCCTGCTGAACTAGATGCGCCGGCGCAGCAATACATCAACCAATGGTTGCATGCCAAGTCAATCGACTGGGCATCAGTTGCTATATCATATGATGTGGTTAGCTGTTTAATAGTGTAACTAGAATTTCCATGTGAAGAAAAAAAGCAGGTAGCCATTGATAAAATCTCTGGTTTATTACAAGTTGCAAAGGAGAGACACCTCCAGAACAGGAGCAGAGAAAATGTCTAACAAGCCTTCTCTGAGAAGGCCCTTCTATATTAATCACACCTTACCAAATGTTCTTTAAACACAAGCCCGAGAGGCTTGTAAGAAGTCACAACATCAGGGTTGTATATTCATACTGTTTTGCAATGGAAACCGTTTACCTTCAAGAAGCAAATGGAACCAAATGGGGAGAGGCCTACTTGAATTTGTCAAATATAAACTCATTTTTTGTTTGGAGTAAATCGTTTTTGTTGCAAAACATTTAGCAGCAGAATCATCGTAATGAATACACCCCTGCTGCTACAGAATCACAGTTACCAGGTTTCCATCCTACCTTCTTATGTAAGTAAAGTCCATGACGGATAAAAACATGTTACTACGACAGGTCTGATGGAAACAGCAAATTTGTTAACTTTACAAATGTCGACAAAACAAAATACGCTAGACGAGGTGGGATCTTTTTGTGTCAGTAAAATTAAGTATGTGAGAGATGGCGGTGGAAATGACTTTATGTGCAAATATTTATATACTAACCATATCAAAATAAACTGTGATTCACACAAAAAAAAATTGTGCTCCTCTCACTACGACTCGGGAAAACATGGTTTATTTGTCTACAGATGAAATATGCTATGAACTTTACAGGGAGGTTAAGTGCACAGTGATGAGCTTGATGTTCCTTTCCAATAAATATCCAGGGTCTTATTCTGATGACATGATGATCCATGTTTGGCTGCCATTTAACAAACAAATAATCTCTCATCATGTAGACTAGCCTGCCCCCACTATTTGTGAGCTGTTGGCTAGAGTGCATGTGCCAAGACCAGAGATTTGCTGTATAATGCAACATTTCTTCTTAGAAAACCAACAGTTGAGTTAAGAATGGGATAGAAACCCATTTAACTTGTATTTTTGTATTCAGTACATGAGAATTGAACCACAAAAGTTATTATGTGCACTACGTCATCACTCAGAGACTGTTATCCGTAACAAGTCAATTTGATGGAAACACATCTCTGATGAGAAAATTGATTTAGTTTGTATGCAGATTTTAGAATATTCACATGAAAATCTGTTGCCAATTGGATGGAAGCCTAACTACTGTCAGTAAAAACTAAATGCACAACATTCAACACTTGGCAGACATTTGATACAGGTCAAAGGTAAGATCATCAGTACATAGTTACATCAGATAATGAAAGAGTAACAGGTGCCAAACGGCTTCATTAAATATGGTACTTAAACATTCATGGTAAACTCCTTTTTCCCTTCCCCAAGGGAATGCTTCGGTCTGCATCTCCCCACAGATACAATCTACTGCAGCCCTCATCCTCCACATACAGTCTACTGCAGCCCTCATCCTCCACATACAATCTACTGCAGCCTTCATCCTCCACATACAATCTACTGCAGCCTTCATCCTCCACATACAATCTACTGCAGCCTTCATCCTCCACATACAATCTACTGCAGCCCTCATCCTCCACATACAATCTACTGCAGCCTTCATCCTCCACATACAATCTACTGCAGCCCTCATCCTCCACATACAATCTACTGCAGCCCTCATCCTCCACATACAATCTACTGCAGCCCTCATCCTCCACATACAACTCCCGTTCTGCCAGTCACATTCTGTTAAAGGTCCCCAAAGCACACACGTTCGTCCCTGTGTCGCTCGACTTTTCAGTTCGCTGCAGCTTGCGACTGGAACGAGCTGCAACAAACACTCAAACTGGACAGTTTTATCTCAATCGCTTCATTCAAAGACTCAATCATGGACGCTCTTACTGACAGTTGTGGCTGCTTTGTGTGATATATTTGTAGTCTCTGCCTTCTTGCCCTTTGTGCTGTTGTCTGCCCAATAATATTTACCCTGTTTTGTGCTTCTGCCGTGTTGTTGCTACCATGCTGTGTTGCTGCCATGCTATGTTGTCTTAGGTCTCTCTTTATGTAGTGTTGTCTCTCTTTTCGTACAAATAACTAATTGTTGTAAGATCTGGCATGTGTCTGCAATGTTTACGGGCAAGAACTGTTGTGGCTGTGATGTGGATTTCAAGTGCTCAAGAAGTTGTGTGTGTTTATGGCAGTTTGATTTCAGACACTTGGTGGCAGCCTACTCAATAGTTTAGTGGTGCCCGATGTGTTACTTCACTCCAGCTGTGTGCTTCATAGACCCGTGTTTCTTAACCCATTTTGAACCAGTATCCAGGATGACACCAATTAAACTAGCACATTAGAACTGCCATCAGACAGTAGTTTTAAAACCTTTTCTCTCTCTCTCTCTTCTAGTCATCCATCTTGTCACTGGTCATCAAAATCACCAACGTCATTGACAACGTCATCGTTTCAGCTGGGGCTGAACGTACCACCGTGTCAGATTTGATCTCAACAGAGAAATAGTTTGGTGAATCCTCAAATGCAGGGATATAGGAATTTCAAACAAGTTAGTTGAGTTGAATATGACATTGTTTTCATACTTTTCTAACTCTAGGAAATTGAGGAAATGAGACGGGTGGGCTCCTACAAGAAAGGCACCATGACAACAGGACACAATGTTGCTGTCACCTTGCTGTCATTTTGAAGAATTGCCTTCTGGTAAGTTTTTACCTCAATGCATTTATATGTCCCTATTACTTGATAATCACTACTCTGAGGAAATGGGGTAGTGGATGGAACACGGTCAAAACTGACCATTAGTATGTCTGTTTCTCCCAGTGGAGACAGAGACCGCTCTGGCAACCAAGGTGGTGGAGACCCTACGCACACAGGACCCTTTGGAAGGTAAATGCACATCACTTTTCTTTACATTATCATCATCTCCCCTCATATCCTCTCAGAAACGAATCAAGTATCTGATGCAATTACGCACAATTTTAGGTCTGGATGTCTGAGATTATGACATTGGTAATCTACAGTATGTATTTGAATATGTTTCCCCAGTACTCTCCATGCTGCTTAATGAGACGGGCTTTGAGATCAGTTTAGCTGACGCCACTGTGAAGATCCTCATTGCCACCGTGCCCCACAACATGCGCAAGCTGGAGCCTGATGTGCACAGTACATATAGTTTAGCGAGGATTAACAGTCACACTCTCACAATGAATGGAAGGATGAAGGGTGGATGGAGGCAGCCAGAGATATGGGGATGGTTTAGCTGTTAACCTTTCACCTCTACCGTCTGTACCCTCTGATCAAAGAAGCCGGTCGCTGAAGTATTGCTATTATAGCTGACGTGAGGGACTAAAACATCCATGTCAGGCAGGTTTAGCCAGATATATTGAGTGATTTTGTCTGCCTCCCTTCTCCACAGTCGATATGAAGCTCTTGCAGAACTCCCTGGCTGCCGTTCGCCACGCTCGCTTGTTTGAAAAAAATGCCTCCCACTCCACGTGAGCTGCCACTGCGAACACCCACCCACCCACCTATGGCTTCATCAGTAGTTTATTTTTTTCCCGGTCAATTTTGGAATGAAATATTATTGATTAAGTGTACCTATCCAAACATGTCAATTTGTGTGTGTGTGTGTGTGTTTGTGTGTGTGTGTGGGGGGTGGTGTAAGTCCCCTGGAAGTTGGATTTACTGGTGAGCCCCATGCACAGCTGTCTGCATACACTCAATTTATCGATTTTATGTTGTATGTCTGTCCTGACCCTATTTTAGCAAACTGGTTGTCTTCGTTGGAGAGTTTGCATGTTGAACCTGAAGAGTGTCCTCATTAGACTTCAGTGTGGGCATAAAATGTGGATTTCCTGGACCTCATGTAGTGGGCATGCTCCTGACAAGCTTAATTTGGAGGAGAGGTTTTGGTTTGCTCAGCAGTTGAATATGCACTCAAGAGTCTCTGGGTGTCATTCATTACCCAAGCAAACTGCACTTTACAAGGCCGAAGAAATGGCCTTATGCGTACTATATATATGCGTACTGGCACAAGATGCTGCCTGCCAGCTTAGTCTGTTTTTCCGTGGTGAAAATTATCGGTTTCTCTCTCTCTTTCTTTCTGTCCAGGGTCACTCTGCAGTCATGAACAACCCCAGCAGACAGCCACTAGCCCTCAATGTGGCCTTCAGGCGGAGCCTGGAGATGCTGTCATCAGGGCTTTTCTTGCTTGGTTCAGCTGGGATCGCAGACCCCTGTGAGAATGGACACTACCGTGTATTCACTGTCATGAACCTGGAGCAACCTGCCGGCCTCTCCATTACATTTAAATTTTTTGTAATCTTATCCAGAGCGATTTAGCAGGAGCAATTAGGGTTGAGTGCCTTGCTCAGGGGCACATCCACAGATTTTTCACCTAGTCGGCTCTGGGATTCAAACCAGCAACCTTTCGGTTACTGGCTCAGCACTCTAAAGCACTATGATACCCGCCAGCCCGTCTCTTATCCTATCTTGTAAGAGTGTAAACCTGCACTTTCTGAACGCAATCTTGAATTATTGTTTGATTTCTGTTTTTTTTGCTGGTCTAAACGGTAGTCTGCAAGACTAATACTAAGGTATCAAACAATACATTTTCAGAGTGTTCCTCACATTATACCAAGATGCTGACATAATATTTGCTCTATCCTGGACATGGTGTGCCTCACTGCTCAGACCCTGGTGAGGTTGCTGTCTCATTGCGGCTACATGAAGATTCTGGGTCTGGATGGAGACACTAGCCGTAAGTCAACTCACCTGAACACGAGGCATTTGCAGCACTTTTATTAATGATTGAACTTTCTCCCCCACGCACATTTACCTGTTCTGTCCTCTCTGGTCAGATCTGGTGGTGGAGACATCCACGTGGGATGGAGTGACAGTGAAGCCTTCTGAAAAGGTGTATGAGAAGATGCCGGAGTTGGAATTGGAAGTGGATGATGTTGATGGTGATGTAGAAATAGAGGGCATGGACGCTAAAGAGGGCATGGACGCTAAAAGAGGGCATGGACGCTAAAAGAGGGCATGGACGCTAAAAGAGGGCATGGACGCTAAAAGAGGGCATGGACGCTAAAAGAGGGCATGGACGCTAAAGAGGGCATGGACGCTAAAGAGGGCATGGACGCTAAAGAGGGCATGGACGCTAAAGAGGGCATGGACGCTAAAAGAGGGCATGGATGCTAAAAGAGGGCATGGATGCTAAAAGAGGGCATGGACGCTAAAAGAGGGCATGGACGCTAAAAGAGGGCATGGACGCTAAAAGAGGGCATGGACGCTAAAAGAGGGCATGGACGCTAAAAGAGGGCATGGACGCTAAAAGAGGGCATGGACGCTAAAAGAGGGCTAAAAGAGGGCATGGACGCTAAAAGACGGCTAAAAGAGGGCATGGATGCTAAAAGAGGGCATGGACGCTAAAAGAGGGCATGGACGCTAAAAGAGGGCATGGACGCTAAAAGAGGGCATGGACGCTAAAAGAGGGCATGGACGCTAAAAGAGGGCATGGACGCTAAAAGAGGGCATGGACGCTAAAGAGTGATTGCGGTAAAGGGCTTTATTCAGTTTGTCATTCGACTGTGTTGCATGATCCCCTTCTGAGGAGGGATGGGGATTTATATTTTATTTTTGTACCGTCTCCTACCCGCGCCCAGTTTAAGGGCTTGTTTTGTTTTCAGACAAACCTGATACTAGGAACACAAGGTGTGGCTTCCTATGTTTCATTTCATATCAAATCTTGTTAACAGAAATTGAACTATTTTCTCTTGGCTTATTGTATGTCAAAGATTTTGATTTAAAAAAATGTTTCATTGGAAAATCTTATTTCTATGGTCACTCCCAATTGATGGTGCTCCAGTGTACAGTTTCTCACTGAGCTGGCTGTCAAAAATTGATAGATCATGTCAGTTTGGTGTCTGAAGATACTGAGCAGCCAGTGGAGACCAGACGTCTCTGTTTATGCTGTCTGGACTATTACATACAGCGGTGGTGTTGTCAGTAATAACTGGGCTTTAATCAATGAACCCAATTACGGAGTCCTTTGACAGAAGAACTGCAAAATGTCATAGTCAGTTAGAGGAGCTGTGAAGGGAGGGGGAGGCAGTAAGCTCAGAGCACTCAGCAATTAAACCCAAGGCTGGCTTATTGAGGTTTTCTCTGGCTAGACGGAGATTGAGCCATGGCTGATAGTATATCATCTATTTTGTTTGATATGAGTGCACAAAATACTATGCTACTGGTATGAAATCAGTGCTTTCGTAAGCCATTAAACTCAAGGATTTATTATGCCCCACTTATCGAACAGAGCGTTTTCAATATTTAAACTTTTTCTTGAACAATTAAGCTGAAAAAACATGCCGTAGTTATTGTTGATACTCCAGCTGACTAACCACATCCTCTTCAAATGGAATGTTGCAACTGTGGTATTGGAGTACTTGTCCTCAGACGGCAGAGGTTTAAACTTTTGCATCCTTCTGGGGGTTCCAACCATTCCGAGAAAAAAACATAGTTGGATAGACTACTTTTGTGTCAAAATAACAAAAGTGATGCTGGTGTTTTTCTCTCTGACCTTGACTATGGTTAGCTTTTCAATGGGTTGTTTATTTGCAGTATTCGTCCACTCGTACCTGTATGACAGACAAAATGAGGGGAAAAAATCCAGAAAATCACATTGTAGGATTTTTAATGAATTTATTTGCAAAATATGGTGGAAAATAAGTATTTATTATGGCAGCTATTTTATTTTCATGACGGTCTTCATCCTTAATCGTTGATTATACAATTATACAGTAATTGTGTCAGCCTGTAAATAAAAAAAGATCTGATGCTTTTCAACAAAAAAACAACCTGACATCTCATCCCAAGCTTTTGAACATGGCTGTCTGCTATCATCATGGAGCCGTGACTTTTCCTCTGGTACATACTAGCCTACATCCCCGTTTCCACCAGGTTAGGTCTCACATTCTGAAATGGAATTAAAAATTAATGCTTTGGTTCAAGTAAAACATTTTAACAGTTGATTATTCTACTATTTATTTTTAGTGCGTGCTGGCTTTGTGACCCTAAACTCGTTTTTAAACTTAGAAAACTGACTTATCTTTTTATTTCAAAAAGTAGGATTTCTTTCCAATCTACTACAAGAGTTACTGATCGTCGTGTTATTGAGTATAGTGTCAAATGTATATTCTCATAAAAATAACTAAAATTATGAAGCACAGAAAGAAGATGAGAGAATGTCAAATTCCCTCAACAGCAAGCATTAATATGTTTTGTTGACGTTCAGGGACACTGATGAGCATCTTGCCCTGAGCCGATGGGGAGGGTATAGAATGTGAATTTTGCACACAATCTGCTGAGACAGATTGAGTGAACTGAGTTGTTCTTTCACTCAGGAACTCTCTTCTTCCCTCCCAGTCAGCATCCCATGGGAACAACGGTGAGACGTAACAGAAACCTAATTTGCAGCAGGGTATACTGCTGTCCCAGTGCCATATTCATTTTGCCAACCAAATAATCTGTTCATGCTGCACAAAATGCACCTTTATATGAGCTTCTTTTGTGGTGATCTTCTGGAAAACGGCCACACATAACTATTGTAACATGAAATGTTTAGTCTTCTACTGGCAGCCCGGTGAATGTGATATGGTCATTGATATAGATCTAATTAATTACATACAGTTGAAGTCGTACGTTTTCATACACTTATGTTGGAGTCATTAAAACTTGTTTTTCAACCTCTCCACAAATTTCTTGTTAACAAACTATAGTTTTGGCAAGTCGGTAGGACATCTACTAATTTTTCCTGCAATTGTTTACAGACAGACTATTTCACTTATAATTCACTGTATGACAATTCCAGTGGGCCAGAAGTTTACATACACTCAGTTGACTGTGCCTTTAACCAGTTTGGAACAATCCAGAAAAGGATGTCATGGCTTTAGAAGCTTCTGATAGGCTAATTGACATCATTTGAGTCAATTAGACTCAAGGACGTGTACCTGTGAATGTATTTCAAGGCCTACCTTCAAACTCAGTGCCTCTTTGCTTGACATCATGGGAAAATCAAAAGAAATCAGCCAAGACCTCAGAAAATGTTTTTTTTTCCCCAAACGCCTGAAGGTACCACGTTCATCTGTACAAACAATGGTATGCAAGTATAAACACCATGGGTCATACCGCTCAGGAAGGAGAAGCGTTCTGTCTCCTAGATATGAATGTACTTTGGTGCGAAAAGTGCAAATCAATCCCAGAAAAACAGCAAAGGACCTGGTGAAGATGCTGGAGGAAACAGGTACAAAAGTATCTATATCCACAGTAAAACAAGTCCTATATCGACATAACCTGAAAGGCCACTCAGCAAGGAAGAAGCCGCTGCTCCAAAACCACCATAAAAAATACAGACTATGGTTTGCAACTGCACATGGGGACAAAGATCGTACTTTTTGGAGAAATGTCCTCTGGTCTGATGAAACAAAAATAGAACTGTTTGGCCATAATGACCATCGTTATGTTTGGAGGAAAAAGAGGGAGAATTGAAAGCCGAAGAACACCATCCCAACCGTGAAGCACGGGAGTGGCAGCATCATGTTGTGGGGGTGCTTTGCTGCATGAGGGTCTGGTGCACTTCACAAGATAGATGGCATCATAAGGTAGGAAAATTATGTGGATATATTGAAGCAACATCTCAAGACATCAGTCAGGAAGTTAAAGCTTGGTCACAAATGGGTATTCCAAATGGACAATGACATCAAGCATACTTCCAAAGTTCTGGCAAAATGGCTTAAGGACAGCAAAGTCGAGGTATTAGAGTGGCCATCACAAAGCCCTGACCTCAATCCTATAGAAAATTTGTGGGCAGAACTGAAAAAGTGTGTGCGAGCAAGGAGGCCTACAAACCTGACTCAGTTACACCAGCCCTGTCAGGTGGAATGGGCAAAATTCACCCAACTTATTGTGGGATGCTTGTGGAAGGCTACCCAAAACATTTTACCCAAGTTAAACAATTTAAAGGCAATGCTACCAAATACTAATTGAGTGTATGTAAACGTCTGACCCACTGGGAATGTGATGAAAGAAATAAAAGCTCTACTATTATTCTGACATTTCACATTCTTAAAAAAAAGTGGTGATCCTAACTGACCTAAGACAGGGAATTTTTACTAGGGTTAAATGTCAGGAATTGTGAAAAAATGAGTTTAAATGTATTTGGCTGAGGTGTATGTAAACTTCCTACTTCAACTGTATATACCATATATATCTTGGCTGTATTGGGTACTCCTATTTATCCTACAATAGCCCAATACTGGAAACTACATTACATGGAAAAATGACCAAAGCCGCACTTAGATTTGCTTAGCATGGAGCCCTGAGGAGTGGTGCAGTAATCTGTTCTTGGGTACTCCTTCCTCCACTTTCCCTGATAAGGAGAGAGAGGTGCAGGGCTAGAAGACACCAGAGAGGAAGCTGACATGACAGACTCTCACACTTTGTTAACCCACTAATGGACATCCCTCCCCACCACTAACCCCTTCATTGCACGGACTTGTCTGTTTTAGCAAAACTGAGGAAGGAAATATAAGACAGGAACAGATAGGTCAAAATTGGTCTACTCTGGTTTTGGCACGTGCACTCTAGCCAACAGCTTGCAGATACAGTGCAGGTAGGCTAGTCTACATGTTGAGATTATTATGGATAAGAGCAAGAATTGTTTTATTTGTTAAATGGCAGTCAAGCATTGTTCATCATGTCAAGACCCTTGGTATTTATTGGAAAGGAGCATCAAGCTCATCATCGTCCACTTTCACAACCCTATGAAGTTCATCATAACTTATTTAATCTTTAGCATAATAAATGGTATAGTTTCCTGAGTCATAGACCAACCGCCATATTGAATGACTCTAAGTTTGCTTCAATATGATGGTTCTTATATCAATATTTGTGAATAATGGCAATTCTACCGCTATTTCTCACATACTTAATTTTACAGACACAAAATGATCCCACCATGTCAAATGAACAAATTCTGTCGGCATTTATAAAATTGTACTGAAACTTCCTGTTTCCATCTAAGCTGTTGTGATTTTTTGTTGTTGTACGATATGACTTTACTCTTAAAACTGTGGATGGAAATGTGCCAACAGAGACAGAGGAAATAATGTTTAATGCTATGGTGGCACAGTGCCAGAGCTCTCCATGATTTCCCTCGTCTGTAGTGGAACAAGAAAAGGTTTTCTTGTTACCGTTTGGCTTTGATCTGAAGGTCATAGTTAAATATGAAATATTCAGTGATCAAGCAAGTGAAAAGGGTATATAGCAGCATCTGCTAGTCTATGCTAGCACAAAATACAGTGCCTTCAGAAAGTATTCACACCCCTTGACTTTTTCCACATTTTGTGTTACAGCCTGAAATTAAAATTGATTAAATATAGATTGTTTGTCACTGGCCTAGACACAATAACCCATAATGTCAAAGTGGAATTATACTGAACAAAAATATAAATGCAATATGCAACATACATAGGCCCACTCATTTGGGAGCCAGTCCCAGCCAATCAGAATTAGTTTTTCCCCACAAACGGGCTGTACCACAGACAGAAATACTCCTCAGTTTCATCAGCTGTCCGGGTGGCTGGTCTCAGTCGATCCCGCAGGTGAAGAAGCCACATTTGAAGGTCCTGAGCTGGCGTGGTCACACGTGGTATGCGGTTGTGAGGCCGGTTGGACATAGTTCCAAGTTCTCTAAAATGACGTTGGAGGCGGCTTATGGTAGAGAAATTAACATTTACATTTGTGCAGTCAGCATACCAATTGCACACTCCCTCAACTTGAGACATCTGTGGCATTGTATTGACTGACAAAACTGCACATTTGAGTGGCCTTTTATTGTCCCCAGCACAAGGTGCACCTGTGTAACGATCATGCTGTTTAATCCGCTTCTTGATATGCCACACCTGTCATGTGGATGGATTATCTTGGCAAAGGAGAAATGTTCACTAACAGGGATGTAAACACATTTGTGCACAAAATTTGAGAGAAATAAGCTTTTTGTGCATATGGAACATTTCTGGTATCTTTTATTTCAGTCGGTCCCATGAAACATGGGACCGACATCCTTACATGCTGCGTTTATATTTTTGTTCAGTATATGTTTTTAGATTTTACATTTTTAAATTAATATAAATATATAGCTGAAATGTCTTGAGTCAATAAGTATTCAACCCCTTTGTTATGTCAAGCCTAAATATGTTTAGGAGTAAAAATGTGCTTCACAAGTCACAAATTTCATGGACTCACACTGTGTGCAATATTAGTGTTTAACATTATTTTTGATTGACTACCTCATCTCTGTACCCAGACATACAATTATATGTAAGGTCCCTCAGTCGAGCAGTGGATTTCAAACACAGATTCAACCACAAAGACCAGGTAGGTTTTCCAATGCCTTGCAAAGAAGGGCACCTATTGGTAGATGAGTATACATTTTAAAAGCACACATTGAATATCCCTTTGAGCATGGTGAAGTTATTAATTACACTTTGGATGGTGTATTAATACACCCAGTCACTAGAAAGATAGACAGGCATCCTTCCTAACTCAGTTGCCGGAGAGGAAAGAAACTGCTCAGGGATTTCACCATGACTAATGGTGACATGAGTTTCATGGTTGTGATAGAAAACTGAGGATGGCTCAACAACATTATAGTTACTCCACAATACTAACCTAAATGACAAGAGTAAAAAGAAGGAATAATAAAAAATAAAAACAAAAACATGCTTCCTGTTGTGACGCACTTAGGCGTAGTGGGTGCGGAGATTGGCGCAGGAGGCAGAAGGTACAGAACAATGCTTTAATTTCCAGCATAGAGACATTAGTACACGCCAATACAGGGCACACATAAACGACCGGCCCAAAAACAGGACCTAACCAGTCTGGAGAAAAAACAAAACTGAAACGCACTACCACACACAAAAAACAGGGGGAATAAAAGCCCGCACAAAGAGCAGGCGGGCCTTACCGGCTTAAATAGCCCAACTAAAAACCTAAACAAGAAACAGGTGTAACCAATAAGACATAACCAACAGAAAAGGGAAAAGGGATCGGTGGCAGCTAGTAGACCGGTGACGACGACTGCCGAGCTCCGCCCGAACAGGAAGAGGAGCAACCCTCGGCGGGAGTCGTGACACCTGTTTGCAACAAGGCACTAAAGTAATAGAATAAAAATACATGGAAAAGCGCTACGCACAGGCAAAATCATATAGGAAAACCTAGTTCAGTATGCTTTCCAACAGACATTGGGAGACAAATTAATCTTTCAGCAGGATAATAACCTAAAACACAAGGCCAAATATACACTGGAGTTGCTTACCAAGACAACATTGACTGTTCATGAGAGGCCTAGTTACAGTTTGGACTTGAATCGGCTTGAAAATCTATGACAAAACTTGAAAATGGCTGTCTAGCAATGATCAACAACCAACTTGGCAGACCTTGAATAATTTTTGTAATAATAATGTGCAAATATTGTACAATCCAGATGTGCAAAGCTCAGAGACTTACCTAGAAAGACTCACAGCTGTAATCGCTGCCAAAGGTGATTCTAACATGTATTGACTCGGTGTGAATACTTTTGTAAATGAGATATTTCTGTATTTAATTTTCAATACATTTGCAAACATTTCTAAAAACATGTTTTCACATTATGGGGTATTGTATGTAGATGGGGAAACAAAATCTATTTAATCCATTTAGAATTCAGGCTATAACACAATGTGGAATATTTCAGAGGTTATGAATACTTTCTGAAGGCACTGTAATTGGGGATGTGTTCTCAAACCACAGCCTTGGAGAGTAATTTAGGGATGGAAGAAAAAGGGACAGCGATTCTGGGGGAGAATTCGATAATGAGTGTGTTTAGATATAGATATGAGGAAATAAAGGGAAATCTAGAAAGGAGAGAAGTGTGTGTTAATAGGTTATAACTTTTGCATCCTGTTAAGTTGTACTTTCTCTGCATTTTACATGTGCTCTGTCTCTGCATGTCTATAAGTGAGCAGGGCAGAGGGGAGGGAAACCGACATGGCACAGCACTGGTGTCATCTTGGCCACAAGGGAGATAAACCTCTTGGTTGAAAGCCAGTTCATTGGCAAATGTGATTTACGTGGGGCGTCTCCCTTTCTTGTTTTTCTCCTAGAATTATTTGTTTGTTTGTCAAAGGGATTTGTTGAGTTTATTGATATGTAAACTGCTGTTGGATAAGAGGGCATAGAAGAGAGGAAAGATAAGCTGAGGAAAGAATAAAACAAAAATGTGAGGGGGAAGGAAGACAATGGGGTGAGGAAAAGACTGCAGGATTCAACAGCTCTTCAGGGAACAGAGGCAGGATTAGAGCGGCCACAATGTTCATGGCTTTCACATGGAAATGTACAGAATGTATTTTACACTCAAAACGGCATTTTGCTTCACCTACACAGCTATAATGTACGAGGTCCTAGCTTTATTTTAAATTGAATATCGGAAGGCAATAAATGTTATCTGCCCACACCAGGTCTCAAGAAATGTCTCTCTGCTATTACATATGCCTGATGATGAAGAAATGGCAGTAGGTTGTCAGTCAGTCACCAAGCAACACTTTTGTCTTGACACAATGAAGATGGGTGGAAAATATTTTTGAAAAGATATGACAATCATACATTTTACACGAGTGAGAGTTATGACGACATGCACAAAAGAGGGAAAGTCAGGTCAGGTAGGTCAGTTGTACAACTGAATGCTTTCAACCGAAATGTGTCTTCTGCATTTAACCCAACCCCTCTGAATCAGAGAGGTGCGAGGGGATTCCTTAATGGACATCCACGTCATCAGCACCCAGGGAGCAGTTGTTAACTGCCTTGCTCAAGGACAGAACAACATTTTCCCACCTTGGTGGCTCGGGGATTGGAACCAGCGACTGGCCCAACGCTTTTAACCACTAGGCTATCTGAGGCGGAGAGACAGTGTTTCCGTTTTAAATCTAATAGCTGTAATGATCCCGCGGTGAGGGAATCAGCTCAGTGGCAGTTTGACCACGAAGAGATTGGGCACTCATACAGCACAGTTTGTGCCTGCTGTCTCATGCCTCCAGAGATTAGGGACTAAAATACTGCCTAGTTTAAAACCGTTCAACTGATGTCTCCTCACTGGACAGATGTGCTGCTCAGAATGAATGAATGAAATGTGAGTTCTGTATATGCTGTATAATACTAGTCTATTTTATTAAGCACTTCATTTAAAATGTTTTTTAGATGGCCATGAGGTGTTTTTGGATTTTGAGTTCCTGCTGTGTGCATTTTGTTTTGGCCTTTTCATTTTTTACCAAACGGGGATGCAGAGCACGTACCCCGGGGCCCCGGCCTCCAGGGTCAGGGGCCCCCAGATAGCATATGATAGAAAGATGTGTAGCATTGCAGGAAATTAGCTTTAAAACTGCAACATTTTGTCTCAGCCTCATTGCAAAATGTAAACAAAAGCATGAGATGAGCTGTAAAACAGCACATTTTTCCCCTGGCCTGTGGCAACAGTGTAGAATTGCAGGAAATGTGCTTTGAAACTACATTTTTCTCTCTGCACCATTTCAATATGTGTTGAAATGCAGGAAGTTAGCTGATTTCCTGACCCCCTCAGTGGGCCCCTGGAGGTCGTTGCCCCGTGGTCCAAAATGCAGTAGTCAGGCGGCCCTGATCATGGCCTTCACATGTCACAAACAGTTGGTCTCAGAAAATATATTCGCTCACATCATGAGTATGGTTACCTGCACACAATAATTACATTATTGTGGATAGTCAGATTAATATAACAGTTCGACTAAAATGTTATGTTAGTTAACCTATATGTATTGCAAGAAGAACGATTCTCCCTAATAATCCTGTTTACATGGACACATCTGAAATCAGGCTTGATGGCACTCTGATAAACGCAGAAAATCGGCAATCAAAATAAACGTTCTACAACAGCGACTGTGGTATTTTTGGGATGCATATTTGATTCTGAGTTCGGACATATAACGTTTGTTTGTTAAAACTACTAAACGCATACATTCAGTTGTTCGGAACTCACTTCAAAGAGGTAGGCTCTCTAAACTAGTGCTAGCACATCCACAGATCAAATGCACAGCTGGAACGCCGGTGTTTAGATCTGCATAATTCGAAAGATTGCTGGTGTTTTAGTTGGCGTATGCTTACTTCGATTTTGACTTTACGCCGATGAAGATAAACAGATGTTTTTTACATGATTATTGCATAATCTGCCTACTGCCATAATCAGTTTAATCTATAATTATTACTGTGCATGTAAACGCACTGGGTGTGTGTAACCTGATATACATGTTCAACCCCTGATATTTTATGAGAAAGATGCATGCACTCAACAACAACATCAACAACATAGACTGTTGGACATGCTTTTAAATACAGATCCTCTGTGGTAGAATTATTTACCACTGTGCTAATTGCTTGATAAGAAATATGTGTGTGGCATTGGCAATATGTACATTGTTACGTCATGCCAATAAAGCTAATTGAATCGAAATATTTGTATAATAGATCCACTCCTCCTCTCTCGCATTATCTCTCTCCTCCCTCCCTCCCTCCCGTTCCAGTGGAAACGAAAGCCTACCCCTGTGCCGGAGTAAGACGGCGCCACGAGATGAACACACACACTTTCATACAAGCACAGACAAACTGTTCCAGCGTCAGGCAGTCAGTCTCTACTCGGACTGGCCAAGGCTGCCTCAGGCTATCCAGCGCAACACTGAAATAGACAGACAGAGTACAAGGAATACTGTCATGAAACCAGACATACACACACAAACAATAGGGGGTCACAAACACGGATCTACAGCTGTGTGAGAAGCCGAACACACCCTCAGACCAGACGAAGGGAAGCAGAGTGTGTGTGCGCGTGTTTCTTTGACCCGTGGCTGTAGAGGATTTTCCTGGTGTCTAACGGCACACTACTTTTGTCATCTCGCTTTCTCTACCTGATGCGGTGGGATTTCCTGACCCTGGAGTTCAACAGCTGACCCACGCAGGCCTAGAATCAGCTTCCCTGAGTTGGAAACCTGCTACACAGCTAAAGGTGCTGAGCAGTGCTGGTACTTTGCTAGCCTTTCCTTGGACTATTTTCTAATTCAGGCAAAAAGTTACACCTTCTCATGCTACAACTATGAAACAACAGGCACATTTTCTGCAGAGATAGGCTACTTTGTCTGACACAGCAAATAACCGACTGTCATGGCTTAGCCTAAAATAATTGAATCGGGAAAGCCAACGTCAACTTTGTCCAGTCTGTTTTCTTTGGTAATAAGAGGTGGGAGCTAGTACCTCTCAAATTACTGACTGTGGCTGTACATTCATTCTGTTGATTTTCCAAATTGATTTGTTTCTTATTTCTTTGGGCGCAACTAAAAGGAAAAACATAATTTACGTTTTTAATGGTCATTATCCCCTGCTTTCGTGAACCACGCGTTGCCTTTTCGCGGGTTTCGCATGCCCATCAGTACATCTGCCCACACAACTCGAGCCTCGCAGCTGATATTTCACCTCAGTCACTGACAGTCACACGTGCCAAGACGTCGTAATAAACCAGAGTTTGACATGGAGGGAGAAAACTCAATTTAAGGTAATTGTATTGTATTTAGGCAGATGTCAAATATGTTTTTGTAGCCGCAACAAATTTGAATCCATGTTAAATTATATCGGCTACAGCCAGACAGTGCACCACGTTTTCCAAAATGACTTGATGTGAGAACAAATATTTAGGCTTAATATAAAGCTAATAGCTTTACAAAACCAGTCATACCGTCCTTATAACGTTTTAGGTTTTGTTATGTATACATTTAGTAGTTTTAAATATGTGTTATCTCCTAGAAAAAGCCTTTATCTGATTTCAGACATCAGTTTATCATAACCCTATGCGCCCTATTACTCAATTGTTTTTGATAAAATACTTTATAAACAAGATGTAGCCTATAGCTTCAAATGAATCAAAGTAATTGACCTCAGATTGAACACTGTTCTATCTAGCCTACATGCATGTGAAAATGGCATGCAAGGCAACATCGATTATTGCTAAATTGTTTCGGTATTTGGTGGTGTACCAGGCTTTGATGCTAAACAAATCTTAACGAGTGCAGTTTAACAGTTACATCAATGCATATCATGTCATGGGCAAGCTTAAGGGTCTACCAGTTTGATAGAGGCAATTAACAACCATGTAATTGTCTAAGAAAGTTCACCTTCACTATAACTTACTAAAGGAAGCTGTGACAAGTATTTTGTCACACATGTTGACATTCTTTGATGCATGGTTAATTATTCCGTTTATATTCTCAACTCCTGAGTATATATCTGATTTGAGGGATCAGAACTGCCCAGTAACTCAGTAACTCCAGTCTGGTATAAGGGAGTCACCCTCTCACAGATGTTCTATAACATGGTAGTGCAAAGGCCACTCAAACGTGACATGAAGAAAAATAGTTTGAGGGAATTCAGTTGTGACGAAGCAAAACAGCTCTTTGAACAGAGTTGAACAGATATGCAGAGACTCCAAACTGTGTGTGTGTGTCTGTGTGTGTACAAATGTTTCCCTATGTTTCCCTCTTTAGCTCTACATGATAAATAATTCACAAGGACATTATTCAGCAGCCTAGCAGGATGAGGATGGAGGGAGTAAAACTGTTGCTGGTTCTTCTTCTGCTGCTGGGTGCCTGTCTCCAGTGGGTCCAGTCTGGCATGTCCTCCCGGCACCGTGATTCACACCGACGCCCCAGAGAGCACCGGGTCCATCGGCAGCACGGGAACATCACGCTGGCCATCATCCTACCACAGAGAAACACTGCCTACCCCTGGGCCTGGCCCCGTGTGGGTCCGGCTCTGGACCGAGCCATCAACACCATCAACGCTGACCCAGCGCTCCTCCGCGGCCACCACCTGGGTTACGTGTTTGAGAACAGCGAGAACGAAGAAGGCATCTGCTCTGAGTCCATCGCCCCACTCATGGCTGTTGACCTCAAGTTCGCCCACGACCCTTGGGCTTTCATTGGGCCGGGCTGCGACTACACCTCCTCCCCAGTGGGCCTCTTCACCACCCACTGGGACATCCCCATGGTAACGGCGGGCGCCCCAGCCGTGGGCTTCAACGGCATCAACATGTACCCGTCCATCACCAACACGGGCCCCACGCACAAAAAGCTGGGCAAGTTCGGCCTCCATATCTGCAAGCACTTTGAGTGGAAGGAGCAGGTGCTGCTCATGTTCAGTGATAACAAGAAGGATGACCGGCCGTGCTACTTCGCTGTGGAGGGCCTCTACACAGAGCTACACTTGAACAACATCACCTCGGTGGACCTGGTGTTTGAGGAGAACACTGGACCTGTCAACTACTCTGACCTGCTCCACAACATCAAGCAAGATGGCCGAGGTGAGTCCCCTATGTTCACTACACATTATTCACAGCTCTGTATTCTACATATTGTGAGAGCAAATCCGTTAATGTTCAGTTGGTTGGCACAGTGGAACTTGTTTCATTATGGTTAGGCTTGTCAGCCTAAGAACAGCCTAAAAAGAACCTTCTTGGAGCATGTTATTTATTCAGCCAAAGCCCTCATGACATAGATTTCTTTGAATTTGTTGACACAGCTGTACAAAAATAGCTAAGCTGTATGTGCTTGTTTTCACATTTACGATTGCGTGTGTCTCACTTATTACCTATGATATTTGTTGTCTCTTGCCCTCTGAATGATTCGTAGCAGCATGGCTTGTTAAGCGTGGATATTAGCTTTTGATCATTGCTGCAGGGCATGAATGCACCGGCAGCCTGAGCAAGAATTATGAGCTCAATCGATGCTGTGCAGATCAGACAACTCACTGCTGCAAATGGCCTGTCCTCAGGACAGACGGAGATAATAAGATCGGCGTCCTTAGATGTTGCAGCAGTTTTATGGACCCCTCAAATTTTGTCCACCGAATGAAAAAATAAATATATATTTTTTTAAATATTTTTTATTAAAAAAAAATAAACAATTCCACTGTATTTTGGTTCAGTTTACCCTTCTGCTGCCTTTGAGGAAATGGGCACAGTGAGTACTGTACAAAGCAAATATAATTCATTGCTACTCCAATCAATCACTTTCTTTGCAAAGTCAAGTGAGTCAACAAATAGATAAGCCACTCGATTGGTTCCCTATGAGCTTCCCTCTCCCGTTCCCACACGGGTATAAAAACGTCTCCAGAGAAGACATTTATTAACAGAGGTCAAGAGCTGTCCGACCTTATAAGGGAGCTGCAGTCAACATATCAGATCTGTAGGTATTTCCTGCTAAACAGACTCCGTCATTGGGCTAATTTCCCTGGCCCTTTGCTTTTTGTTGGTCTGCAGTTCATCATATTTAACCAGAGGTGAGCAAATTATGGATTTAGTCAAATTAGGGATTTGTTCAAACAAAACTGGTAATCCATGTCCTGGAATTTCTGTTCAACAAGAAAGCATGTGTGACTTAACATGTTTCTTTTTGTTTTCACACTGTGAACTTTGTTGTTTTGGTTACATGGATCCAAATGTGTACTTTATGGAGCGCCAGAATACTGTTGTCTTTGGTTTATTTCAAATTCACAGTCAACTGGGTGTGATTGATTAGGGCTTTTAGTTAAGGTTGTCTGACTGAGATCTGGTAGAATGGCCACACTAATTTGCATTTTGATGGAGTGCAGTTGACCTGTGTGCGCAGAACTTATGAGTTGTTTTATGTATTTAGGTTAAAGGGGCAATCTGAAGTTGCTACATCCATGTTTGAACTTATAAATTAATTATATGTACTCATTGATACTTGAAGAATATAACTTATAAATGCCTCATATATAAGCAAGTAAATATAAACTATATAGCCTCAAAACATGCTTAAATCTATTATTTTGATATCATGGATGGTCAGTCCTTGCATCCATAGCTCTGTCAATGAATTTGAGAGTGGTTACATTTCTCCAGCCCCATCCCTTAGCTTTTTACCGAAACAGGGACCGGAGATTACTTTATTGTTTTAACTACTGATTGCCACTTTTTAAAGTGTCTGTTTGGCATTAACAGTCAGGAAATGTTTAACCCAAAGACCTTCGTAGACATGTTTTTTTTATTGCTCATACACCTGCCTGGGAAAAAGCCATCATAGGGGATGCAATGGTTCATTAGATTGGGACCAGTGTAAAATATAAATAATATCTGAATAAAAAGGCCGTTTCCTGAATATAACCTCCGCCATGGCCCAGTTAGGAATCAAAATAAACTAAACTCCCACGGTATTTATCAGAAAATCTTCTATGCTTGAAACAGCCATTTGTACAACTCCATTTAGAAGAATACCCATGGAAGAGTTATAGTGGAAATATGACTGACTCAAAGAAGAAAAGACTAAGTCATAAAGTAGCAAGTGGAACATTTGGGTTAGCCTACACAGTATATGAGAGTACAAGAATACTTCCTGATTGTAACTCTGTTCTGTCAGAGCACACAATCAGCAGCTAATTTACATGTTGTTGTGGTGGTTGTCAGTTTGTTTCAGAACAGCAGATGGTTTGAGGATCAGACAGACCTGCTTTACATTTAGATTTCATGCATTGCTTTTCTCCGTGTGTGGAAACTCTTTTCACAGCTCAGAGACAAGTAATACCACAACAACACCAACACTCATCTCATGCTATGGTTGGAGAGAGTGAGGGGCAGGAGTGCTCAATGTGCAAAAAAAAATAAAATGTGTGTGGTGCGAAAAGATAATGTAACAACCTACCCAGCCCACCGTAACACATAGACACACATCTGTCACACTCACCAGCAGTAATGTGACCTTTTCCTCAGCACTCATCAAGAGAGAGGAAGCCTTTCACAATATCTCCCCCCACCTCACCACCCACTGCCGCCATCCCCAGGGACCAATAAATAAATACTCACCCAATTATGATGAGGAAATGACGCCAGAGACGGTTTACGTGCTGCAAGGACCTCAGTCTGTTGTTTGGGTGCATTCATTGTCTCACCAACAGTTGCTTCTCTCAATTGCCTTTTTTAATTAAAAATAACATGGCTTGGATTGTTTTGGACTGGTTTCATTCTTGCTTCAGGGGCCTTAACAATAATCCAGGAGAAAAAGACAGAAAGTGTGGTCTCTCATATCAAAAAAGTGTATATTTTTTTGAACTCAGTCGAGGTCTCAACTTACTTGAGTTAAAATACTAGAATATACAAGGTGCAATTTCTAAATATGGTTGTGGATCAGCCGTTTTTCTCTTGTTTTGTCAGTCACTGATAGCCAGTCAATTAGCCCATGTCAGCTCAAATTATTTTAGATTGCTAAATTAAGAGAGTTTACAGTCTAACCAAACACCTAGGTATTTGTAGTTGTCCACGTATTCTAAGTCAGAGCCGTCCAGAGTAGTGATGCTGGACGGGCGAGCAGGTGCGGGCAGTGATCGTTTGAATAGCATGCATTTAGTTTTACTTGCGTTTAAGAGCAGTTGGAGGCCATGGAAGGAGAGTTGTATGGCATTGAAGCTCGTCTGGAGGTTAGTTAACACAGTGTCCAGAAGTATACAGAATGGTGTCATCTGCGTAAAGGTGTATCAGAGAATCACCACCAGCAAGAGCAACATCATTGATGTATACAGAGAAGAGAGTCGGCCCGAGGATTGAACCCTGTGGCACCCCTATAGAGACTACCAGAGGTCCGGACAACAGGCCCTCCGAATTGACACACTGAACTCTATCAGATACAGTAAGTAATTGGTAAACCAGGCGAGGTAATCATTTGAGAAACCAAGGCTGTTGAGTCTGCCAATAAGAATGTGGTGATTGACAGAGTTGGAAGCCTTGGCCAGGTCGATGAATACGGCTGCACAGTAATATCTCTTTTCGATGGCGGTTATGATGTCGTTTAGGACCTTGAGCGTGGCTGAGGTGCACCCATGACCAGCTCTGAAACCAGATTGCATAGAGGAGAAGGTAAGGTGGGATTCGAAATGGTCGGTAATCTGTTTGTTAACTTGGCTTTCGAAGGCCTTAGAAAGACAGTGTAGGATAGATATAGGTCTGTAGCAGTTTGGGTCTAGAGTGCCTCCCCCTTTGAAGAGGGGGATGACCGTGGCAGATTTCCAATCTTTGGGAATCTCAGATGATACGAAAGAGAGGTTGAACAGGCTAGTAATAGGGGTTGCAACAGTTTCGGCAGATAGTTTTAGAAAGAGAGGGTCCAGATTGTCTAGCCCGGCTGATTTTTAGGGGTCCAGATTTTGCAGCTCTTTCAGAACATCAGTTATCTGGATTTTGGTAAAGGAGAAATGGTGGGGGCTTTGGCGGGAGGGTGCCGGGCAGTTGACCGGGTTAGGGGTAGCCAGGTGGAAAGCATGGCCAGCCGTAGAGAAATGCTTATTGAAATTCTCAATTATAGTGGATTTATCAGTGGTGACAGTGTTTTCTAGCCTCAGAGCAGTGGGCAGCTGGGAGGACTTTACAGTGTCCCAGAACTTTTTTGAGTTGGTACTATAGGATGCAAATTTCTGTTTGAAAAAGCTAGCCTTGGCTTTCCTAACTTCCTGTGTATATTTGTTCCATATTACCTGAAAAGTTGCATATCACGGGGGCTGATCGATGCTAATGCACAACGCCACAGGATGTTTTTGTGCTGGTCAAGGGCAGACAGGTCTGGAATGAACCAAGGACTATATCTATTCCTATTTCTACATTTTTTGATTGGGGCATGCTTATTTACGATGGTGAGGAAGGAATTTTTAAAGAATAGCCGGGCATCATCTACTGACGGCATGAGGTCAATATCCTTCCAGGTCAATTAGAAAGGCCTGCTCGCAGAAGTGTTTTAGGGAGCGTTTGACAGTGATGAGGGGTGGTTGTTTGGTCGCAGACCCATTATGGATGCAGGCAATGAGGTAGTGATCGCTGAGATCTTGATTGAAAACAGCAGAGGTGTATTTGGAGGGCAACTTAGTTAGGATGACATCTATGAGGGTGCCCGTGTTTACGGATTTGGAGTTGTACCTGGTAGGTTCATTGATAATTTGTGTGAGATTGAGGGCACCAAGCTTGGATTGTAGGATGGCCGGGGTGTTAAGCATGTCCCAGTTTAGGTCACCTAGTAGTACGAGCTCAGAAGATAGATGGGGGGCAATCAATTCACATATGGTATCGAGGGCACAGCTGGGGGCAGAGGGAGGTCTTGTTTCTGGAAAGGTGAATTTTTAGAGGTAGAAGCTCGAATTGTTTGGGTACAGACTTAGATAGTAATACAGAACTCTGCATGCTATCTTTGCAGTAGATTGCAACACCGCCCCCTTTGGCAGTTCTGTCTTGGACAAAAATGTTATAGTTAGCGATGGAGATTTCAAGGTTTTTGGTTGTTTTCCTAAGCAAGGATTCAGACACGGCTAAGACATCCGGGTTAGCAGAGTGTGCTAAAGCAGTGAGTAAAACAAACTTAGGCAATAGGCTTGTTAATGTTGTTTCCGGTCAGAAATTGTGTTTCTGGGAGTAACAAAGCTCTGTCTCTGTGATGGTAGTGTAACAGTGTTGCTTCCGTCCATCTCCTTACCCCAACCTGGGCTCAAACCAGGGACCCTATGAACACATCGACAACTGTCACCCAGGAGGCATTGTTACCTATTGCTCCACAAAAACCGTGGGCCCTTGCAGGGCAAGCGAAACAACTACTTCAAAGTTTCAGAGCGCATGACATCACTAATTGAACGCCATTTCACATACGCTCCAGTAGGAGTAGTTCTCCTCTGAGGAGGTTGGCCTACATAGACTAATTGATGAATGAATGCTGTGTGTGGAAGGACCACAGTTTATTTCAGGACAGCTCTGTTTGGTTAGCTGTTTTTAACATCTGGAGTAGTAATCTTGTGTGTGTGTGTGCGTGCGTGCGTGCGTGCGTGCGTGCGTGCGTGCGTGCGTGCGTGCGTGCGTGCGTCTGCCATCATTATCAACCAACCCAATTGACTACGCTAAAAAAGAGCAACAGCCAAAAACATTTGGCAAAGTCTGAATTTTTTATCTACTTTGCTGAAATGGTTGGACAGAACACAACCATACATTTATCAATGTTGTCACCTTTTTGCACAATACCTGGTATTATGAAAGATTCTCGTTTAGTTACACAAGCCATGGAATCATGTGAGTGGGGTGTTTATCAACACAGTCCTGACCTGAGTTTCTGAGGTGACATAGAAAAAGTGTGAAAGTGACTTTTCATTTGGACTTTGATATTAGCAAATATATTTGAGCAAAGGTGAAATGTATCACTAAATGATGGACCCGTGTGGACACAGCTCTCCCCTTGCCACCCCCTCTCTGCCACACCTCTATCTTGCCCTTCTCTTTGCTCTCCTCACCCCCACCTTGGTATGCTAATCAGTTATATTTTGGAACAGGCTGTTTTAATCAAGGACGGTGTAGCTCCACGGGTGGTTCAGTATCAGTCCCATTCATCTTATTGATGAGAAACTCTATCTTCTGTCAAAGCCATACAGTAAAGATAATCACTTCCAAAGAAAGCCGAATCAAAGAAAGGCTGAGTTATTTTCCTTTTCACTACACACACCCACATGCCCAGTGATTACATAACTTCTATAGGTTAGTGAGTGTACAGTATGCGAGTAGCAAAACTATGCACTGCGCATCCAAAAGCAATGCATGGCTTGTTAATCATTAGTTGAGGAATTATACAGCACCCAATTGCTTGACGAGATAGGAGCACTCAATTCATCCCAATGGGATTTCCTGTCTATAAAGAAATGTATTTTACGCTACTGCTAATCTCTGTTCATCATATATGCATAGTCACTTTAACCATATCTACATGTACATACTACCTCAATCAGCCTGACTAACCGGTGTCTGTATGTAGCCTCGCTACTGTATATAGCCTCGCTACTGTATATAGCCTGTCTTTTTACTGTTGTTTTATTTCTTTACCTACCTATTGTTCACATAATACCTTTTTTGCACTATTGGTTAGAGCCTGTAAGTAAGCATTTCACTGTAAGGTCTACTACACCTGTTGTATTCAGCGCACGTGACAAATAAACTTTGATTTGATTTGAAATGTCTATACACAGTTCCAAGAACATCACACTACCTGTGAAAGGGAGGGGGGGATTTTTCAATTACCTTTCATGGTGGCAGATCTTTGTAGAAAGTGTTGATGAGCGAGAGAGTTTTGACAGTTGAGCTTGTTAACAGTGTTAAGAGGGTTGTTGACATCACCCTTGCCTCGACATGACTCCTTCAACCCATAGCTTGGACTTCCCAAAAGGGGTGACGCAAGACCCTGGAGCTTCCATCTCACCTCCTCCTAACGCTATGGTTGCCGAGGCAGAAGGTGGCCATGCTGAACCTAACTACCCACAAGGCCTTGCCTTTCCCTTTTCTCCCCCTTAGCCCCCCCGGCCCCGTCCATCTGGCTTTAGTTAAAAATGTATATTCTGGAATCCTGGAGAGGCAAGGAGAAGGAGGCGAGCCAGACATGTAGGCCTTTAGTTTTCCTTAGAGCCTGGGGGACATCGTAGTGATGATGGTTTTGGTTGGTTTTAGATTTGTTGGTTTGCATGAATACACACAGATGAGTCAACACACACGTTTAGTTATCTTGGTGAGTTTAGGCCTGCTGTTCATCACAGGTGGAGTCTGGAGTCCCGGGAGGGACGGAGGCTGCTTCTGCCGTAATGGTTCAGCTTTGAACACACTCCTATGCTAATTTAACATTTAACAAAGCTTTTTATAGTTAGACATTGTATAATTGGATGTTTTCTGTATGATGTTGGATGTTCACTCTTAGAAAAACAGGTGCTATCTAGAACCTAAAAGGGTTCTTGTCAGATGGTGAGTGTAGCTGGTGCATGAAGTCAGGCGCAGGAGAGCAGACTGAGTGAGCAACGTACTTTACTCAACAAGGCACAAGGTAACAATTACACTTGACCAAAACGGTAACGCACGGGTGAACACAGCACCCGTCAAAAAAAAACAGCCATCAAAATAAGCCTAACTGAACATGTAATAATCCCGCACAACACCATGGGGGAAACAGAGGGTTTAAATACAGGAACAAATAATTGTGAAATGGAAAACAGGTGTGTGAAAACAAAGACCAAACCAAAGGAAAAAGAGAAGTGGATCGGCGATGGCTAGTAGACCGGCGACGCCGAGCGCCGCCCGAACAAGGAGAGACACCGACTTCGGCGGAAGTCGTGACAGTTCTTCTGTTGTCCCCATAGAATAACCTTTTGAAGAACCCTTTTGGTTCCAGGTAGAATATTTGAATCCAGAAAGGTTTCTATATGGAACCAAGAAAAGGTTATCCTACGGGGACGGCCAAAGAACCCTTTTGGAACCCTTTTTTCTAAGTGTTTAGATAAGAGAGCACAGCTCTAAACTAGACACTGAATTGTAGTTTAGTCATGGCTAGTAATTCCATGCTGGGGACAAATCTACAGACTTCTCTACCATGCGTGGGGACCATTAGCTTCCAGGGAGTGAAAACATTCCCGAAATACTTTTAAGTTGTTTGTTGAAATGAAAAACAACGTTGGGGTTTTAGGCTGGGTTTCTGTACAGCACTTTGAGATATCAGCTGATTTGATTTGATTCAACCAGTTTTTTCCCAGTGAGATGGTGACTGCATGGACACATAGAGGGGTTGTTTGGAGTGAAGTACACAGTGACATACTGGTACATACTGTTACATCATTCTCATTTATTTTGCCAGCTTCGGGTCCCCATACACTAGTCTTCTTGCTATCATCCAAATATCCCAATAGGTATGCCTAGCAGCAATGTTTCTAAGTAATATCCCGCATAACAATATTAATCGGGATTCACTTCCACTGTTTGCATATCGCAATTTGTAATTGTAATGCAATTAGATAATGTAATGGTTAATCAAGAACCATGGAAGTCTGCTGTCTCTATCACTTGACTGCGCAATTGTCTGTGTGTTCAGGAGGAAGTTGACAGGTCCTACATCACAGTAATTCAAAGACTTAATCAAGTGTCTTTGTTTCTCTGGAATGTTTTGGGAGATTACACTGACACAGAGGGATTGATTATGTTATCACTTACCAATTTATAGGAAAGGAAGAAGTTGTGTGGGGTAGTGAGAGACAGAGTAAAGAGGGCTACAGAATTCAACGTGGCGAACATACATCCGTGACTCGATAACAGCCAATTAAGTTATTAAATAAAACATTTTAAAAATTTTGTAAATATATAATAATGGTCCATCAGCCTGTCACTACTCTGCGGTTGTGGACTCTGAATTAAGTTAAGAAAAATAAATGAAGGTGGAGGGAGAGAAAGAAATAGAAAAAGAAAGAAATGTTCTTATTCCTTCATTTCATCACCCTCCCTCTCCTTCTAACATCCCCCTTATCTCTCAATGTCACCTTCTGCTAACCTTGTGTGAAGGTAAGAAAATCAGACAGGATGGTGTGGTGATGTGTGACAGACATTCTATTCGCTATCTCCACCTCACTCTTGCTCTCTCACCCTATCGTCATGGTATCAGCTGGGCTATCCACAGTGAAACCACTACATCATCAGCTCTTCTGAGGTTCGAAGTTCAAAGGAAGTGTCAGATCGCCTGAAGATGATAGTGGAAGTGTGTGTGTGACTGTGCACTTATCAGGCATGAAAGGTATGTAAAGTCACAGTGTTTGCTCCGCCTGGTGCTGGGATCAGGGGTCAGGCCTGTGCTTTGCCCCCTTGTACCGCTCTACACTCCTCTAGCCGTGATGCCATCCTGGTTTGTTTCCATCCACTCATGTTGCACATTGGGTCAGCATTCATAACAAAATCAAGGGTGTCAACAGCTTGTCTTACACCAAATGTTATATATCTTGGTGCCACTAGAAGTTGAGTGTGGCACCAAACAACTGGTGGCGCCATTGTTTGTAGTGGATCCAGATATAGATGGAGTCTCACCAGGAGGAGGGCACTCAGACCCTCCTTCTACTTATAAGTCTCCTGAGCCCAGGGCGACCCGGGACATCCCTTTTAGTCTCCTTAGGTTTGTTGGTTTGGTTCCACTGCTCAATTCCTGACCAGGGCCATTTAACCCTGAAACAATAGAGCCGCCAGGACAGGAAGTGCGTGCTACAGGAATGTCATCACGTCCCTGGAGACTTCCTGTGCCACTCTTCCAAGCCACATGGTGCCAGACCAGACCACAATAAACTAGATAAGACCCTAAATAGACCATAACACAATAACCCATCAGACTAGACCAACCAGAACACAATACACTATGACATTGACACGTTAGAATAGACTAGACTAGATCAGCCTAGCCCTACCTGTACTAGAACAGGCCACACAGGATCACAGCAGCACAACCTGCTTATGGGGTATAGGGCTTAAGGGTTGTTTTTGGACCAGGCAAAACTAACACAATGGCGCACAGAGAATGCTGAACACGGTTTGACATCCACACACACTTACCGTGTGCTGCCATGGCAGTGCCAGGTACTTGGCAGCCTGCAGTAATTACCCAGGCTAATGAAGGGTCTGACTGAGGTAGTTAGCCTCTGGCTGGGAGCAGAGCTGATCATAGAGCTAATAAAGCCCTGTTTCAGATCACTGTCTCTGACACACCGCCACAGGCACTACTATACCCCAGCACAATTAGCCTGTGGACTAACATTGAGTGTCCCCCCTCCTTTCTCTCATTAACCCTATTTACAGTACCTTCAGAAAGTATTCATACCCCTTGATTTATTTCACATTTTGTTGTGTTACAGCCTGAATTTATAATGGATTCAATATATATTTTCTCTCGCCCATCTACACACAATACCCCATAATGACAAAGTGAACACATTTTTTGAAATTTAAGCAAACTTATTGAAAATGTAAATTGAATTTACATTTCTACATTGTAGAATAATAGTGAAGACATCAAAACTATGAAATAACACGTTACTAAAAAGTAAAAACAAAAATATATTCTTCAAAGTAGCCACCCTTTGCCTTGATGACGGCTTTGCACACTCTTGGAATTCATTAACAGATGTGCCACACTCTTTGGAATTCATTAACAGATGTGCCTTGGTAAAAGTTAATTTTTTGAATTTCTTTCCTTCTTAATGTGTTTGAGAAAATCAGTTTTGTTGTGACAAGATTGGGGTGGTATACAGAAGATAGCCCTATTTGGTAAAAGATGACAGTCCGTCATTACTTTAAGACATGAAGGTCAGTGAATCCAGAAAATGTCAAGAACTTTGAAAGTTTCTTCAAATGCAGTCGCAAAAACCATCAAGCGCTATGATTAAACTGGCACTCATGAGGACTGCCACAGGAAAATAATAACCAGAGTTACCTCTGCTGCAGAGGATAAGTTCATTAGAGTTAACTGCACCCCAGAAATCGGCAATTAACTGCACCTCAGATGCACCTCACAGAGTTCAAGTAACAGACACATCTCAACATCAACTGTTCAGAGGAGACTGCATGAATCAGGCCTTCATGGTCGAATTGCTGCAAAGAAACCACTACCAAAGGACACCAATGACAAGAAGAGACTTTCTTGGGCGAAATCTGTCCTTTGGTCTGATGAGTGCAAATTAGAGATTTTTGGTTCCAACCGCCGTGTCTTTGTGAGATGCAGAGTAGGTTAACGGATTATCTCTGCATGTGTGATTCCCACCGTCAAGCATGGAAGAGGAGGTGTGATGGTGTGGGGATGCTTTGCTGGTGACACTGTCTGTGATTTATTTAGTATTCAAGGCACACTTAATCAGCATGGTTACCACAGCATTCTGCAGCGATACACCATCCCATCTGGTTTGCGCTTAGTGGGACTATCATTTGTTTTTCAACAGGACAATGACCCAACACAGCTCCAGGCTGTGTAAGGGCTATTTGACCAAGGAGAGTGATGGAGTGCTGCATCAGATGACCTGGCTTCCACAATCACCCGACCTCACCCAATTGAGATGGTTTGGGATGAGTTTCAGAGTGAAGGAAAAGCAGCCAACAAGTGCTCAGCATATGTGGGAACTCCTTCAAGACTGTTGGAAAAGCATTCCAGGTGAAACTGGTTGAGAGAATGCCAAGAGTGTGCAAAGCTGTCATCAAGGCAACGGGTGGCTACTTTGAAGAATCTCAAATCTCAAAACCCTTTTTTGGTTACTACATGATTCCATGTGTTATTTCATAGTTTTGATGTCTTCATTATTATTCTACAATGTAGAAAATAGTACAAATATAGAAAACCCTTGAATGAGTAAATTTGGACTGGTACTGTAAGTATTCACACCCCTGAGTCAATACTTTGTTGAAGTATTTTTGGGTAAGCCTCTAAGAGCTTTGCATACCTGGATTTTTCTTGATTTTTTTTTCAAGCTCTGTCAAGTTGATTGTTGGTCTTTGCTAGACAGCCATTTTCTTGCCATAGATTTTCCAGACAATTTAAGTTGAAACTGTAACTAGGCCACTCAGGAACACTCAATGTCACCTTGGTAAGCAATTCTAGTGTAGATTTGGCCTTGCGTTTTAGGTTATTGTCCTGCTGAAAGGTGAATTTGTCTCCCTGTGTCTGTTGGTAAGCATCTTGAACCAGTTTTCCTCTAGGATTTTACCTGTGCTTATAGCTGTTTCTTTTTATCCTAAAAAAACTCCCTAGTCCTTGCAGATGACAAGCATACCAATAACATGCTTGAAAATATGAATAGTGGTAGTCAGTCATGTGTTGTGTTAGATTTGCCCTAAACATGTTTTGCAGTATTACTTAAGTGCCTTGTTGCAAACAGGATGCATGTTTTGGAATATTTTTTATTCTGTACAGGCATCCTTCTTTTCACTCTGTCATTTAGGTTAGTATTGTGGAGTAACTCCAGTGTTGTTGATCCATCCTCAGTTTTCTCGAATCACAACCATTAAACTCTGTAACTGTTTTAAAGTCACCATAGGTTTTCGTCCTCTGAGTTAGGAAGGACGCCTGTATCTTTTTAATGACTGGGTGTATTGATACACCATTCAAAGCCTAAATAATAACTTCACCATGTTCAAAGGGATGTTCAGCGTCCGTTTCTTTCATCTTCTACCAATCGGTGCCCTTCTTTGCGAGGCATTGAAAACCTCACTGGTCTTTGTGGTTTAATCTGTGCTTGAAATTCATTACTCGATTGAAGGACCTTAGAATTATCTGTATGTGTGGGGTATAGAGATGGGGTAGTTAAATCGTGTTAACCACTATTGAACACGGAATGAGTCCATGCAACTTATTATGCGGTTTGTTATTTTGACTCCTGACCTTATTTAGGCTTGCCATGAAAAAGGGGTTGAATACTTATTGACTCAAGACATTTCTTTTTTACAAACAAAATTCTACTTTGACATTATGGGGTATAGTGTGTGACACAAAATCTACATTTAATACATGTTAAATTCAGGCTGTAACACAACAGAATTTGTAAAAAGCAAAGGGGTGTGAATACTTTCTGATGATTCTGTATCTCCACACCGCAGTAAAGGCCTGGTGACTCATTATTATTTTATATTTTTTTTAATTGAATTTCACCTTTATTTAACTAGGTAGGCTAGTTGAGAACAAGTTGTCATTTGCAACTGTGACCTGGCCAAGATAAAGCATAGCAATTCGACACATACAACAACACAGAGTTACACATGGAAAAAACAAAATATAGTAAATAATACAGTAGAACAAAAGAAAACAAAAATCTATATACAGTGAGTGCAAATGAGGTAAGATAAGGGAGTTAAGGCAATAAATAGGCCATGATGGCGAAGTAATTACAATATAGCAATTAAACACTGGAATGGTAGATGTGCAGAAGATGAATGTGCAAGTAGAGATACTGGGGTGCAATGGAGCAAGATAAATAAATACAGTATGGGGATGAGGTAGGTAGATAGATGGGCTGTTTACAGATGGGCTATGTACAGGTGCAGTGATCTGTGAGCTGCTCTGACAGCTGGTGCTTAAAGCTAGTGAGGCAGATATGAGTCTCCAGCTTCAGAGATTTTTGCAGTTCGTTCCAGTCATTGGCAGCAGAGAACTGGAAGGAAAGACGACCAAAGGAGGAATTGGCTTTGGGGGTGACCAATGAGATATACCTGCTGTAGCGCGTGCTACGAGTGGGTGCTGCTATGGTGACCAGTGAGCTTATTGGTATAATATGACTTCCGTGGTACATAAACCAACATTTTTTTTAATGATTCTTTACTTGATGGACTTTACAAGCCTGAAGTGGGTGCGTCTTTGAAGAAAGTATGATTTGAAGTGCCTATTAGGTGTTGGTCTGTCTGTTTGTCTATTTGTTTGTCTGTTTGTCTAGACGTCATGTGTAGGGTTGCACATTTTGGGGAATATTCAGAGGTGGAAACTTTCTGTGGGAATTAACGGGAATATATGGGAAGTAACTGAAATGTATGCAAATGAATATTAATACCATTTCAATGTAGATGTTTTTTGCATTGGATATATTTACCATATATGGAGAAAGAAACATAAACCTTTTACCTTATCATAAGTAGACATAATTGCAAATGATTAAATCCTTCCAATAGAAAAAGAAAACAATTATTTAATTACGAATGGAACTTTATTTAAATGAGTTGACTCTTCACATGGGATGATTTCACTGAACAACAAAAGGGAATATTGAATGATTCCCAATGATCCATCGCATCTCCCAAAAACGTTTTCAACATACATCTGTAAAATGATAGTCTAGAAGCTAAAGCGCTGGCTGTCTTCCTCTCAGGCTTCTAAGTCTTCTCCCTTAATGTCCACCTCTTGAACATAGGACTCTGAGGCCTCATCTTCACTGTCACTTTCCAACCTTGTTGAGGACGGCTCAAAATGCCTCAAATTTGCCCGGATGGCCACCGATTTTTCAACCCTTGTATTGGTCAGCCTGTTGAGTACTTTAGTGTGTGTGTTCCCAAACAAGGACCAGTTGGGCTCTGAGGTGGCTGATGTCAGTGAGATTTGGAGGACGATGGAAGCAACAGAGGAAAGAGCCTCAGATCCACAAAGTTCCTTCCACCAGGTGGCTGTTGAGATATGTTGGCACTACTGCCATATTGCATCTCCATCCCAAAGCCCTTGCTTGGAAGTCTACTTTGCCAGACTGTCAAGAACCTTGCCCTCATCCATGCCAAGGTGGCGAGACACGGTATTGATGACACCATACTGGGGTCCAACATGTATGCTGCGGCATATATGGGCTTCAGGCAGAAGTCTTCACGCTTTATGATGTATTTCAGAACAGATGTTTCCTCTGCTTGGAGCAACAGTGAAGTGGGCAGGGCAGTATGAATTTCTTCTCTTACATCTTCAAGCAGAGTGAACATCCAACAGGATGGTGTTGTCTCCTTCAATCCGTGCAATGGCTACTGCTATAGGTTTCAGGAGTTTCAGGCTGCTTACCACTCTCTCCCAAAATACATCATCCAGGAGGATCCACTTGATGGGGCTGTCCATATCAGCAGACTGTGATATGGACATTTCTTGGAGAGACTCCTTCCCCTCCAGGAGACTGTCAAACATGATGACAACACCACCCCAATGGGTGTTGCTGGGCAGCTTCAATGTGGTGCTCTTATTCTTTTCACTTTGCTTGGTGAGGTGGATTGCTGCTATAACTTGATGACCCTTCACATACCTAACCATTTCCTTGGCTCTCTTGTAGAGTGTATCCATTGTTTTCAGTGCCTGATGTCCTTGAGGGGCAGACTCAATGCCTGAGCAGCACAGCCAATGGGTGTGATGTGAGGGTAGGACTCCTCCACTTTAGACCAAGCAGCCTTCATGTTCGCAGCATTGTCTGTCACCAGTGCAAATACCTTCTGTGGTCCAAGATCATTGATGACTGCCTTCAGCTCATCTGCAATGTAGAGACCGATGTGTCGGTTGTCCCTTGTGTCTGTGCTCTTGAAGAATACTGGTTGAGGGGTGGAGATGATGTAGTTAATTATTCCTTGCCCACAAACATTCAACCATCAGAGATGATTGCAATACAGTCTGCTTTCTCTATGATTTGCTTGACCTTCACTTGAACTCTGTTGAACTCTGCATCCAGCAAATTAGTAGATAAAGCACGTCTGGGTGGAGGGGTGAATGCTGGGCGAAGAACATTCAGAAATCACTTCCAATACACATTGCCTGTGAGAATCAGAGGTGAACCAGTTGCATACACAGCTCGAGCAAGACATTCATCAGCATTTCTCTTAAGTTCCTCAATTGAGTAAAAAAAACTGGACCATGAGCTGTTGCTATCGATAAGGTGTCTGATTCATCATTTTCACCTCAAATAGAAGTAGAGGGACATTTGTCAGAGGTTGCTTATTGTGAGCGCTGAGGAAACTTTATGCACCTGACCAGATGATTCTGCATCTTTGTTGAATTCTTCACATATGATTTGGCACAATATGTGCAAATGTACATAGCTTTTCTTTCTACATTAGCTGCAGTGAAATAGTTAGTTTAACCAAAATATGCCACAAGACCTATAATTTCCATTTGTGTATCCAACAAAAAAGGTTGACTGTTTTTAGCTAACTTTTTTGATGAATTTAAGCAGAATTCCCGGAAAAATTCCACAAAATTCCATAAAGATGCCAACCCTTTGCAACCCTAGTCGTGTGGCCAGTGGCTGTTGTGTAAGGAAAATAAATAGATGGTCATCTATCCTCTCATTGTACTGGGTTGGTATACTGAGTCACCAAGGTGTAGTAGGGTCAATCCGATTAGGATATTGATCACTTATGCATTGTAAATGGGTGGTTGACACAATAAGCCCTTGGACTAAGCAGTGCACAACTCCTGGTTCCAAGGATTGGCGTGTTTCCTCGTTTAAAATGCATTAAGTGTGTTATTTCTCATCATACAGATGTAAGATCTTAATTTGATCACCCTGTTGCAGTGGATTTGAGCATTAAAAAGGCTTCTAAAGTTTGTAATTTCCACTTTGAAATTTCAGACTTGATTATCTCTTACGAAAAATGTATCAAAGACTACAAAATTGTCCATTAATTTTAATCCACATAATAATTTACATTTCCTGTTGCTGCCGGATTATTTTCCTGCTGTAGGAGACTGGCTAAAATTAGCTAAAATCATACATCTGTATGATGATAAGTGTGACTAGGCTGACCAGAGTGACTAGGCTAATAAAGCATTTCAAATACAATTAGGAGATTCTTAACCTGATCTATTTATGTGTTTTTGCTTTCCTCATTCTGCTCACACAACATTGGCCTGCAGGTTGAACTAAATTGAAGACCTGTCACATTGTTACAGATGTAGGATCTTAATTTGAGCCAGTTTGCTACAGCAGGAAAAAAACACTGCAGCAACTGGAAATGTGATTTATTATGTGTATTATAATTAATGGATTTTTTTTGTAGAGGTTGATTCATTTTATTTTAGGGCAAATCAACTCTGAAATTTTGAAGTGAAAATTACAAACTTTAGAAGCCTTTTTAAACCTTGAATACACTACAAGTTTTCTGCTGTGCAGGAAAATACTCATCAACAAAATAGTGATAAAATTAAGATCCTACAGATATGCTCTGTTTAAAGGATGGTTTTTAAGATGCTTGTTGAATACACTTGAAAGAAATTTGACATATTACCTTACATGCTTTTGCTTCAGAATTGGTTGAATTGCTCATTAATTTACAAGATTGTTCTTATTCCTACATGTATTAGACAGGTCTATAATTCAGGACCTTGGTTGTTGTGTATTTTGCTAGAAAAAAACAATATTTGACCATATGTGCAATAACTATCATTACTCTCCTATTGTCTTTACTCTCTTTTTATAACCCTCTCTCTCTGCCCCCGTAGTGGTGTTTGTGTGTTGCTCTCCGGACACGTTCAGGCAGCTGATGGTTCATTTCCAGCGGGCAGGCCTTCCTCAGGAGGAGTATGTTTTCTTCTACATTGACATGTTTGGACGCAGCCTGGACTCCCAGAATGCTCAACCCTGGGCCAGAGGGGACCAAGACGACCTTGTCGCCAAGGAGGCCTTCCAGGTAAGCCTTGGATCAGAGTCAAGTGTATCATCTCATTCCTCATCTCATTCCCATCATTACCTTGGAAACAGGTATGTGCTGTATTCTCCGCTGACTTACACAGCAGGCCCTGAAGCAATCATATTTTGATATCCCTATGTTTCCCCATGGCTGTCATTGGTGTTAAGTGTGCTGCAAGGGAGATGAGATGACAAATCTAATCTTGTTTATTTTCCATTCTCTCACTGTGAAGTACTTTCATTTTCTTCTCAATTCCCTAGTGAGTAACAGACTCTACAGCGAGGGGAAGAGAGGCAACATAACTATATGTTTTGTAACATCCCGTCAATGTGTTGATATCAGTCTCATCTCACAAAGCCTGAAAGAGCAAAACAAATGGGCCAGAGGTTTAAAAATGTAACTGATGCACGTACTGTACTGGTGGGTCGTGGTCATATTTCTTAGGTTGAATCGGATTTTAAGTGGGTTCTAATCGTCTGGGAACCAATGCCATAACCCATACGTATGAACACTTCTCTCACTGCTGTGTTTTTACAAGTTATCCTTCTCAGACCTTAGTTTTCTGCTTGAATGAGGTTGGGCATGTATCTACACAGAATGTAGGAATGGGAGGGAGGAGATGAGATCATTTGATGAAAGTTATTGGGTGTTTTGGAGGATGTGTTCTGGATGACTGGTCGTTTTGACAACATATAATAGAGCAACTAGGCTCTAATAACAGTTGCCTGTTTATAAAAGGGACAGCCTGGGAAAGAGGAACATACTGTTAATTTCTACCACAGCAGTGGTGTTTCTCACACCTGTGGTTCATTCATTCATTAGCAGAAATCATCATGTGGTATGATTCTGTATAAATCAGTGAAACCTTTGTCTTATGAATCACAATCACTTTTTTTCTTTGTGTCTGTCTCAGAGTGTGAAAATCCTGACCTATAGAGAACCCCAGAACCCTGAATATAAAGATTTTGTGAGGGACCTGAAGACAGATGCCAAGAGAATGTTCAACTTTACGGTGGAGGACTCACTGGTAAGGGGCTGCACTGTGTGTGTGTGTGTGTGTGTGTGTGTGTGTGTGTGTGTGTGTGTGTGTGTGTGTGGTGGGGCTCTCTTAGAGAGAGAGAGAGAACTGAGATCAAAAGGTGTATTTATAAAAGGAGACAGAACTTGATCTCAATGTGGCACAGACTTGAGGCAATATGAAGGTGAAGACTTATGCTAAGGCATGAAGACTACTACACAAAATAAAGCTCTGTATAATAATCTATACACTGAGAGTACAAAACATTATTAACTTGACATCGGCTGACCAGGTGAATCTAGGTAAAAGCTATGATCCCTTATTGATGTCACTTAAATTCACTTCAATCAGTGTAGATGAAGGGGAGGAGACAGTTTAAAGAAGGATTCGATCTACCCATCCCGGATCCGGGATCGTGAATACAGACTCAAGCTCATTACCATTACGCAACGTTAACTATTCATGAAAATCGCAAATGAAATGAAATAAATATGCTAGCTCTCAAGCTTAGCCTTTTGTTAACAACACTGTCATCTCAGATTTTCAAAATATGCTTCTCAACCATAGGAACACAATCATTTGTGTAACAGTAGCTAGCTAGCGTAGCATTTAGCGTTAGCATTTAGCAGGCAACACTTTCACAAAAACCAGAAAAGCATTCAAATAAAATAATTTACCTTTGAAGAACTTCAGATGTTTTCAATGAGGAGACTCTTAGATAGCAAATGTTCAGTTTTTCCTGAAAGATTATTTGTTTAGGAGAAATCGCTCCGTTTGGTGCGTCACGTTTGGCTACCAAAAAAACCTGTATCCAGGAGTGTACAGTGCCTTGCGAAAGAATTCGGCCCCCTTGAACTTTGCGACCTTTTGACACATTTCAGGCTTCAAACATAAAGATATAAAACTGTATTTTTTTGTGAAGAATCAACAACAAGTGGGACACAATCATGAAGTGGAACGACATTTATTGGATATTTCAAACTTTTTTAACAAATCAAAAACTGAAAAATTGGGCGTGCAAAATTATTCAGCCCCCTTAAGTTAATACTTTGTAGCGCCACCTTTTGCTGCGATTACAGCTGTAAGTCGCTTGGGGTATGTCTCTATCAGTTTTGCACATCGAGAGACTGACATTTTTCCCCATTCCTCCTTGCAAAACAGCTCGAGCTCAGTGAGGTTGGATGGAGAGCATTTGTGAACAGCAGTTTTCAGTTCTTTCCACAGATTCTCGATTGGATTCAGGTCTGGACTTTGACTTGGCCATTCTAACACCTGGATATGTTTATTTTTGAACCATTCCATTGTAGATTTTGCTTTATGTTTTGGATCATTGTCTTGTTGGAAGACAAATCTCCATCCCAGTCTCAGGTCTTTTGCAGACTCCATCAGGTTTTCTTCCAGAATGGTCCTGTATTTGGCTCCATCCATCTTCCCATCAATTTTAACCATCTTCCCTGTCCCTGCTGAAGAAAAGCAGGCCCAAACCATGATGCTGGCACCACCATGTTTGACAGTAGGGATGGTGTGTTCAGGGTGTTGCTTTTACGCCAAACATAACGTTTTGCATTGTTGCCAAAAAGTTCAATTTTGGTTTCATCTGACCAGAGCACCTTCTTCCACATGTTTGGTGTGTGTCTCCCAGGTGGCTTGTGGCAAACTTTAAACAACACTTTTTATGGATATCTTTAAGAAATGGCTTTCTTCTTGCCACTCTTCCATAAAGGCCAGATTTGTGCAATATACGACTGATTGTTGTCCTATGGACAGAGTCTCCCACCTCAGCTGTAGATCTCTGCAGTTCATCCAGAGTGATCATGGGCCTCTTGGCTGCATCTCTGATCAGTCTTCTCCTTGTATGAGCTGAAAGTTTAGAGGGACGGCCAGGTCTTGGTAGATTTGCAGTGGTCTGATACTCCTTCCATTTCAATATTATCGTCTGCACAGTGCTCCTTGGGATGTTTAAAGCTTGGGAAATCTTTTTGTATCCAAATCCGGCTTTAAACTTCTTCACAACAGTATCTCGGACCTGCCTGGTGTGTTCCTTGTTCTTCATGATGCTCTCTGTGCTTTTAACGGACCTCTGAGACTATCACAGTGCAGGTGCATTTATACGGAGACTTGATTACACACAGGTGGATTGTATTTATCATCATTAGTCATTTAGGTCAACATTGGATCATTCAGAGATCCTCACTGAACTTCTGGAGAGAGTTTGCTGCACTGAAAGTAAAGGGGCTGAATAATTTTGCACGCCCAATTTTTCAGTTTTTGATTTGTTAAAAAAGTTTGAAATATCCAATAAATGTCGTTCCACTTCATGATTGTGTCCCACTTGTTGTTGATTCTTCACAAAAAAATACAGTTTTATATCTTTATGTTTGAAGCCTGAAATGTGGCAAAAGGTCACAAAGTTCAAGGGGGCCAAATACTTTCGCAAGGCACTGTATTTATCCCGGCAAGCTCATTAGCATAACGCAACGTTAACTATTCATGAAAATCGCAAATGAAATGAAATAAATATGCTAGCTCTCAAGCTTAGCCTTTTGTTAACAACACTGTCATCTCAGATTTTCAAAATATGCTTCTCAACCATAGGAACACAATCATTTGTGTAACAGTAGCTAGCTAGCGTAGCATTTAGCGTTAGCATTTAGCAGGCAACACTTTCACAAAACCAGAAAAGCATTCAAATAAAATAATTTACCTTTGAAGAACTTCAGATGTTTTCAATGAGGAGACTCTGTTAGATAGCAAATGTTCAGTTTTTCCTGAAAGATTATTTGTTTAGGAGTAATCGCTCCGTTTGGTGCGTCACGTTTGGCTACCAAAAAAAAACGAAAATCCAGTCATCAATTACGCCAAACTTTTTTCCAAATGAACTCCATAATATCGACTGAAACATGGCAAACGTTGTTTAGAACCAATCCTCAAGGTGTTTTTCACATATCTCTTCGATGATATATCCTTCGTGGAAGTGTGCGTTCACTTCTGAATCCCAGGACAAAAGGACCGCAAATGGAGATTACGCACGATTTTAGACAAAGGCCACCAGGCGGACCCCTGGAAAATGTAGTCTCTTATGGCCAATCTTCCAATGATATGCCTACAAATACGTCACAATGCTGCAGACATCTTGAAGAAACCACAGAAAGCACATGGTCGTTCCTGCTGCATTCACAGCCATATAAGGAGACATTTGAAAACAGAGCTTCAGAGATTCTGCTCATTTCCTGTTTGATGTTTCATCTTGGTTTCACCTGTAGAATGAGTTCTGTGGCACGCACAGATAATATCTTTGCAGTTTTGGAAACATTAGACTGTGTTCTTTCCAAAGCTGTCAATTCTATGCATAGTCGAGCATCTTTTCGTGACAAAATATTGCGCTTAAAACGGGCACGTTTTTTTATCCAATAATGAAATAGCGCCCCTATAGGCTTAACAGGTTTTAAGCATTGAGACATGGATTGTGTATGTGTACCATTCAGAGGATGAATGGGCAAGACAAAATAATTAAGTGCCTTTGAACAGGGTATGGTATTAGGTGCCAGGCGCACTGGTTTGAGTGTGTCAAGAACTGCAACGCTGCTGGGTTTTTCACACTCATCAGTTTTCCGTGTGTATCAAGAAAGGTTCACCACCCAAAGGATATCAAGACAACTTGACACAACTGTGGGGAGCATTGGAGTCAACATGGGCCAGCACCCCTGTGGAACGCTTTCGATACCTTGTAGTGTTCATGCCCAACAAATTGATGCTGTTCTGAGGGCAAAAGGTGGTGCAACTCAATATTAGAAAGGTGTTCCTAATGTTTTCTACACTCAGTATAGGGCTATCATATTTTAGAGAACATCTCATTATGGAACATTTGATTGAGCCACGTCTGACAGGCAAGCAACACATACAAAGAACTATCAGTAGTACTAGTTCATTTAGCTAGCAGTAGTACTAGTTTATTTAACAATAGTACTAGTTCATTGGGGTTTGCACATCTGAGAGTGTGTTTGTGTGTAGAAAGTGAAGATGGAGAGGCTGCAATAAGTAGGCTTATACGTAATTGGCTCGCCTGCAATGCTTGGACAATTGATTCAATTTATTTTGGAAGAAAAAGCTGATTTAGTTAGTGGAGCTTATCTTCTTATTATGTTCCCTACAAAGGTGTACAATGATGATATTCTACACACTTCTGCAGCTAAATCATTGGTGTCTTGTTTAGGAGATGAGAGAGACACACACGTATGCGCGCACACACACACACACACACACACACACACACACACACACACTCACAAAGATTGGCATGATACATCCACCTATCCTCAATATGGCAGATTGACTGCATTCAAGTCCATCTTTCATCTCTGACTCCGGATGGAGGTGTCTGTCCTTGCATGCATGTGTGGGCTTTCGTGTCAGTGACTATTTAGGAAGCAAAATAAAAACAAAGAGCTTGACAGGCCACGTCATCTAACTGCCCTCCCCGTTCGACACACACAAATACAGAATTGTACGCCAGGGCTTCTATTCCATCCCCGGGATGAAGGGAGGCTTGCCATTGGTCCTGGTTTCAGACAGGGCTGTCTGGCACCCCTCACAAGCCGATGAATCACTTGTAGCAGACAGCTAAGTGCAGTCAATGTGATAAATAGACAGGTCTGAGTCTGGAGGATGAGAGAGAGGCACAGAGCATGAGAGCTCTGCCCTGGTCTACCTGGTCCTCATTCACCCTGCCTGCACATTGTGTCTGTACGTTTCCAATTGATGCAACTGAACTGAGTGAATTGTTTGAGTGGGTTATTGTCCTCATATTCCATTTTGTGATTGACGTGGACAGTTCTTTTGGTTTGGGGCCATTGTTTGGAGAGATGATGAGATAGAAGAGGAAATTGTTTCTCAGGCAGAATTGTGAAATTAATAAAGGGGTAGAAATAGGTACAGAGATGATAGGAAATAGTTATCGTTGAAAGAAATAGAAAGTGGTATTAACTTGAAATATATCAAACACTGTAGAAAAGCTTGTAGAAGAGACAAGTAGCAGAAGAAGTTATGTTCTCCATGGCAGTGGCACAAATATACAGTTGAAGTCGGAAGTTTACATATACCTTAGCCAAATACATTTAAACTCAGTTTTTCACAATTCCTGACATTTAATCCTTGTAAAAATTCCCTGTTTTAGGTCAGTTAGGATCACCACTTTATTTTAAGAATGTGAAATGTCAGAATAATAGTAGAGAGGATGATTTATTTCAGCTTTTATTTCTTTCATCACATTCCGAGTGGGTCAGACGTTTACATACGCTCAATTAGTATTTGGTTGTATTGCCTTTAAATTGTTTAACTTGGGTCAAACATTTCGGGTAGCCTTCCACAAGCTTCCCACAATAAGTTGGGTGAATTTTGGCCCATTCCTCCTGACAGTGCTGGTGTAACTGAGTCAGGTTTGTAGGCTTTCTTGCTCGCACACGCTTTTCAGTTCTGCCCATGTAACGGCTCTCGTTGGTGGTAGAAAGAGTAGACCAAGGCGCATCGTGGAAAGTGTTCATGATTTTAATAAAAAAAACACTCAAACAAAATAACAAAATCGAAAACGAAAACGCAAAGTTCTGTCAGGCAACAGTAACTAAGATCCCACAACCTAATGGTGGGAAAAAGGGCTGCCTAAGTATGATCCCCAATCAGAGAAAACGATAGACAGCTGCCTCTGATTGGGAACCACACTCGGCTAAAAACAAAGAAAAAACATAGAATTTCCCACCCGAGTCATACCCTGACCTAACCAAACATAGAGAATAATAAGGATCTCTAAGGTCAGGGCGTGACAGCCCACACATTTTCTATAGGATTGAGGTCAGGGATTTGTGATGGCCACTCCAATGCCTTGACTTTGTTGTCCTTAAGCCATTTTGCCACAACTTTGGAAGTATGCTTGCGGTCATTGTTCATTTGGAAGACCCATTTGCGACCAAGCTTTAACTTCCTGACTGATGTCTTGAGATGTTTCTTCGTTATATCCACATAATTTTCTTGCCTCATAATGCCATCTATTTTGCACCAGACCCTCCTGCAGCAAAGCACCCCCACAACATGATGCTGCCACCCCCGTGCTTCACGTTTCGGATGGTGTTCTTCGGCTTGCAAGCATCCCCCTTTTTCCTCCAAACATAACAATGGTCATTATGACCAAACAGTTCTATTTTTGTTTTATAGACAGTGAAATAATCTGTCTGTAAACAATTGTTGGAAAAATTACTTGGGTCATGCACAAATTAACTGACTTGGCAAAACTATAGTTTGTTAACAAGATTTTTTTTTGGAGTGGTTGAAAATCGAGTTTTAATGACTCCAACCTAATTGTATCTAAACTTCCAACTTCAACTGTAGCTAGACATACGCAGTAGCTTTCTAATTATAGAAAATAATATCTATTGGATGAGGGTAATAGATGTACTATTAATACATGTGTGGTATGGTTGATCTAAGCGATCTCATAAAAAATAGGTGATGATAGATTTAATGACTATTCTACAATTTCCTCTTGCTTCCCTGCAGATGAACATAATCTCCGGAGGGTTCTACGACGGGCTGATGCTGTACACCCATGCCCTGAACGAGACCATGACCTCACCAGAGGACAGACCTGTGGGGAAAACCGTAACAAGGAGGATGTGGAACCGCACCTACAACGGTCAGTCCATTCCACGCACCTCAGTTCATAACCTGGATCTTTATTCCATTGAAACGGGGGTCCGATAGGTTCTAGGTTTTTTTGGAACATGTGTGAACATGCTTTCAGTCTAGCACTAGCTCTGTGCTCTGTCTCTGGTAACTACAGTGGTCTGCGTTTTGTCACAGAGACAATTTCAAAAGATTTGTGTGAAGACAAAATGTTCCATGTCACTGGATTATCTCTGAGCTCTGGTTTACGATCTCTTGTCAGTTTCCACCTTTGAGGAGGTAGTTCTGTAACAACAACACATTCAATGTCTTCCTTGCAATTTCGCTGTAGATTAATTATTGAGTGATTTGTGGCAGAATGAGAGAGAACCAGCACGATATAACAATACTCGCCATTGACAGAGGGTCACCTATTGGGTGCTTTGTGCCTTTAAAATGAGATGTACACCTCTTCAAGAGCTCTTCAAGACAAGACATTGATTTAGTTGCAGGCCATAAGAAGTCATAGGGCTCTCAAATGCCTGTTGGACATGTAAACTACATTACCAAAAGTATGTGGACACCTACTCAACATAAAATTAATCATAGGCATTAATATGGAGTTAGTCCCCCTTTGCTGCTATAATAGCCTCCACTCTTATTGGAAGGCTTTCCAGTAGATTATGAACATTGTTGCAGAGAATTTCTTCCATTTAGCCACAAGCACTATTGAGGTTGGGCACTGATGTTGGGCATTGGACCTGGCTCTCAGTCGGCGTTCCAATTCATCCCAAAGGTGTTTGATGGTGTTGAGGTCAGGGCTCTGTGCAGGCCATTTAAGTTATTCCACACTAATCCCGACAAACCATTTATGTATGGACCTTGAAGTATCCACTTCACAATAACAGCACTTACTGTTGACTGGGGCAGCTCTAGCAGGGAAGAAATTTGCCTGAACTGATTTGTTGAAAAGGTGGCATCCTTTACAACAAGTTAGTTCATCAAATTTCTTCTTGTTGGAAAGGTGGCATCCTTTCCAACAAGTTAGTTTGTCAAATTTCTTCCCTGGAAGGGTTTGGCCAGCAGGGATGTTGGGGGAGGGTTTGGCCAGCAGGGATGTCCTTGTCCCATCACGCACTAGCGACTCCTGTGGCGGGCCGGGCGCAGTGCATGCTGACCCGGTCGCCAGGTGCAAGTGTGTTTCCCCCCATTGGTGTGGCTGGCTTCTGGGTTAAGTGGGCATTGTGTCAAGAAGCAGTTCGGCTTGGTTGGGTTGTGTTTCAGAGGACGCACGGCTCTCGACCTTCGCCTCTCCCGAGTCCAAACGGGAGTTACAGCGATGAGACAAGACTTTAACTACCGATTGGATACCACGAAATTGGAGAGAAAACAGGGTAAAAAAAAAAAATATATATATATATATATAGATTTCCCTTCACCGGAACTAAGGGGCCTAGGCCGAACCATGAAAAGCAGCCCCAGACCATTATTCCTCCTCCAACAAACTTTACCATTGGCACTATGCATCAGGGCAGGGAGCATTCTCCTGGTATCCGCCAAACCCAGATCCGTCCGTCAGACTGCCAGATGGTGAAGCGTGATTCATCACTGCAGAGAACGAGTTTCCATTGCTCCAGAGTCCAATAGTGACGAGCTTTACACCACTCCAGCTGACACTTGGCATTGCGCGTGTTTATCTTAATCTTGTGTGCGGCTCTCGGCCATGAAAGCCATTTCATTAAGCTCCCAACGAACAGTTCTTGTGCTGACATTGCCTCCAGAGGCAGTTTGGAACTTGGTCGTGAGTGTTGCAACCACTCGCCAGTCCCATTCTGTGTGCTTGTGTGGTCTACCACTTCGCAGCTGAGTCATTGTTTCTCCTAGAAGTATCCACTTCACAATAACAGCACTTACAGTCGACTGGGGCAGCTCTAGCAGGGAAGAAATTTGACAAACTGACTTGTTGGAAAGGTGACATCCTATGACAGTGCCACGTTGAAAGTCACTGAGCTCTTCAGTAAGGCCATTCTACTGCCAATGTTTGTCTATGGAGATTGCATGGCAGTGTGCTCGATTTTATACAGCTGTCATCAACGGGGCTGGCCGAATCCACTACTATTGTATTTACAGTATAGTGTAGGTTTCCACAAGTGGCGGTCAGTGCCTTTTAACATGAGGGAGGACGATTCTTTTTTTTAATGAGCATGGCCGTATTTCTATTAAAGCACATTAGATGACTGTCATTCATATTCCATTCAACCAGCTCAATGTAACGTTGATAGGTTTAGGCTACTACATGATACTAAAATTTTCCCTATACCCATCTTGAGGTTGCTACAACCTAGCCTATGAATTAGGTGCACACACAGGTCGAGAGAAATGTTTGTAATCAATGTGACAGATAATCTTGCCTGTCTAGCTGATCTAGGGTGTAATCATTATTCCAACAGTTGCAAGCGAGTTTCTGTTGGACAAATTCTGGTATGTTTATTCCTGTTTCGTTCCATTTGCTTCCGTTTAAGAAGCGTTTTTCAACAGAATCGGCAGAATGAATACACTCCTAATCACCACAAACACAATTCACTTTCATAGCAGCCACATACATACAGCATGATCCCTTTGATCGTTGGATTATTCCTTATCGCATCTATGCTCTCTCCTCCTCTAAGCTTTTTCCTTCGATTCTGGACTTCAATGCACAACACATCAGCTGTCTGTGACCAGGCAAAACAACTTTTCCAAGTCAAACTTTCATAACATAACTGCTAACCGCTACACACAGCCTACATCATTGTCACCATATTAGCTAACGTCAAGACAACATAGCTACTAGAACTAACCCCTTAGTAAACCCGCTACAATCATGCAGTACAGTGTACAGTTAGCAATAAATTATTAAAACCAAAAGCTTACCTTGACTTGGAAGAGTTTGAGTATGGAATAGCCATAGCCAGCTAGATAACATAGCATCCCTCTCTTAGCCGGGTGTTTGAGTAGGCTAAACTAGCTAGCTGCATTGGCTAGCTAAGTAAGTGAAAGGTAAACAAATAAGAAATATAGCTAGCTCTCTCTCTCTCTTTCTCTCTCTCTCTCTTGCTTCTCCTTCATTTTTTAAGAAATTAATTTGTTCAAAACTATTGTCTTTCTCTCTCTTTGAGTCAACTACTCACCACATTTTAAACATTGCAGTGCTAGCTAGCTGTAGCTTATACTTTCAGTACTAGATTAATTATCTGATCCTTTGATTGGGTGGACAACATGTCAGTTCATGCTGCAAGAGCTCTGATAGGTTGGACGACGGCCTCCTGAAGTTGTCAAAATTTCTGTGTAAGTCTATGTAAGGGGGTGAGAACCACCAGCCTCTTAGGTTTTGTATTGAAGTCAATGTACCCAGAGGAGGACGGAAACTAGTTGTCCTCCAGCTACACCATGGTGCTTGTCACACCAGCCTTCACTTTGGCTCGCCCTCTTGTCCATCTCAGGCGTTTGGCGTCGCCGGCCTTCTAGCTGCTGCCGAACCTACTGCAGTCAAATGCGCTTCACTCATCAACCCCGGACTTGTCTCGTCATCATTACACACACCTTGTTCCAATCCCCACTCTATCACTGTATATACAGTGCCTTGCGAAAGTATTCGGCCCCCTTGAACTTTGCGACCTTTTGCCACATTTCAGGCTTCAAACATAAAGATATAAAACTGTATTTTTTTGTGAAGAATCAACAACAAGTGGGACACAATCATGAAGTGGAACGACATTTATTGGATATTTCAAACTTTTTTAACAAATCAAAAACTGAAAAATTGGGCGTGCAAAATTATTCAGCCCCCTTAAGTTAATACTTTGTAGCGCCACCTTTTGCTGCGATTACAGCTGTAAGTCGCTTGGGGTATGTCTCTATCAGTTTTGCACATCGAGAGACTGACATTTTTTCCCATTCCTCCTTGCAAAACAGCTCGAGCTCAGTGAGGTTGGATGGAGAGCATTTGTGAACAGCAGTTTTCAGTTCTTTCCACAGATTCTCGATTGGATTCAGGTCTGGACTTTGACTTGGCAATTCTATCACCTGGATATGTTTATTTTTGAACCATTCCATTGTAGATTTTGCTTTATGTTTTGGATCATTGTCTTGTTGGAAGACAAATCTCCGTCCCAGTCTCAGGTCTTTTGCAGACTCCATCAGGTTTTCTTCCAGAATGGTCCTGTATTTGGCTCCATCCATCTTCCCATAAATTTTAACCATCTTCCCTGTCCCTGCTGAAGAAAAGCAGGCCCAAACCATGATGCTGCCACCACCATGTTTGACAGTGGGGATGGTGTGTTCAGGGTGATGAGCTGTGTTGCTTTTACGCCAAACATAACGTTTTGCATTGTTGCCAAAAAGTTCAATTTTGGTTTCATCTGACCAGAGCACCTTCTTCCACATGTTTGGTGTGTCTCCCAGGTGGCTTGTGGCAAACTTTAAACTACACTTTTTATGGATATCTTTAAGAAATGGCTTTCTTCTTGCCACTCTTCCATAAAGGCCAGATTTGTGCAATATACGACTGATTGTTGTCCTATGGACAGAGTCTCCCACCTCAGCTGTAGATCTCTGCAGTTCATCCAGAGTGATCATGGGCCTCTTGGCTGCATCTCTGATCAGTCTTCTCCTTGTATGAGCTGAAAGTTTAGAGGGACGGCCAGGTCTTGGTAGATTTGCAGTGGTCTGATACTCCTTCCATTTCAATATTATCGCTTGCACAGTGCTCCTTGGGATGTTTAAAGCTTGGGAAATCTTTTTGTATCCAAATCCGGCTTTAAACTTCTTCACAACAGTATCTCGGACCTGCCTGGTGTGTTCCTTGTTCTTCATGATGCTCTCTGCGCTTTCGACGGACCTCTGAGACTATCACAGTGCAGGTGCATTTATACGGAGACTTGATTACACACAGGTGGATTGTATTTATCATCATTAGTCATTTAGGTCAACATTGGATCATTCAGAGATCCTCACTGAACTTCTGGAGAGAGTTTGCTGCACTGAAAGTAAAGGGGCTGAATAATTTTGCACGCCCAATTTTTCAGTTTTTGATTTGTTAAAAAAGTTTGAAATATCCAATAAATGTCGTTCCACTTCATGATTGTGTCCCACTTGTTGTTGATTCTTCACAAAAAAATACAGTTTTATATCTTTATGTTTGAAGCCTGAAATGTGGCAAAAGGTCGCAAAGTTCAAGGGGGCCGAATACTTTCGCAAGGCACTGTAAGTCATCAGGGACATCTCATCAGGCAAGTACCCAGGTTGTTTACTCTGCACTCCTCTATTCTTCCCTCTTTCACCCTGCTTTCCCATTTCCCGTTTATTCCCTCCATTACTGCCCGCCTGCTCCCTCTTTTTCCTTTAATCTCCTTGGCTGACCTCTCTTTACAAATGCCATCCTTCTCTCCTCAATCACTATGAGTTGGACCAGAGCACACAAACAACAGAGATGAACACTTCAGACAGACAGTGGGAGGGCAGAGCGGGCAGCAGCCAAGAACAGATGGAGTCTCCTCACACTGATTCTGTTAGCCCATCCGAACATAGGCATTGAAAGGCTGAGGGGTTTGTTTGGTTGCATGCGAGGACACAGTTGCATACTGAAACGTAAGCTGTTTGGTAGCTTTAGTTCATTGTTATGCTTCCGATTCAGTGCTTTTTAGTTATATTCTGTGTTATATTTTGTTAGAAAGTGAAGACAGCTTTAAGTTGGTCTAATGAAATACAAAACCTTCATCTGAAACTTGACCTCAGCATTTAAACTACAGTATATGACTCATGAGTAATTGTACGTTGTAAACTTGTGAAAGTGTGTGAAAATAATATTTCAATGTCAGAGGTGGATGTCCTGCTGTGTACACCAGCTAGTTAATGCCAGTCTCCCTGTCTTTTCTATCAGTCATTGTCCTTACTCATCGTCATTCCTTCACACCTTCTTCTCATCTCATTATTTCCTGGTCTAGCGCTCCTCTCCTCTGCTCTGCTCTCAATCCTCTCCTCTGTGAACAGTTCTCTAATTCCATCCCACGGGATCTGCCTTCCTCTTTTTCCTTCCTCCTCACTTCACCAATCTGTCCATATTTTCTCTGTCTCATCAAGGTGTTCCTCCTCACTTCACTGCTCTGTCATATTTTTCCTGTCTCAATGTGTCTTATCCTCCTGAACTCTTATTTTACCCTCTTCTCCTCCTACATGACCTCACTGTCTCCTCTAAACTCTCTGTCCTCTGCCATGGAAAGATCTCATTTCTCTTTTGGCTGTCATGTTACAAAAAGTCCCCCTGGAAAAAAAGAGGAAATCCCCAAAATAGGAGAGTAATCTAATCAGGCGAAACCAGAGCTCCTGTGGCCGTGTCAGTAGGAGCCATCTCCCTCTGACGCCAGCCTCCACCCTCCGCTCATCCCTCTATCTCTCTCTGTCCATCTGTCTCCACCTCCTTCTCTTTTCCCTTTCTCTTCCCACCATCCATCATTCATTGTCCTTTTTCTCTGCCTCTGTCTTCTGTGCAGTGGCCCTGGTCACTTAGGCAGCTGGTATTTCCAACAGTAGGTCTGGCCTGGGTCGAGCTGATAATGAGCTGTGTGAATCTGAAGCCTTGTCATCCGAGCCACAGTGGAGCGCAGGGCTGGAGTGTGGAGTGCACTGTAAAAAGGAGACAGGCAGACAAGTGGGCAGAGGGGGATAGGAACAGAGAGAAAGAATGAAGCACTGTTGTGCTTGTGCCCTTTGGTTCATCATGTGTACTGAAACTCTACAGCTACATGGTACATGGTAGGTCCCCATTGTTCCAGAAGTATTTGGTAACTGGGGAATCTTGTCAATGCTATTAGTGGGCAACGGAGTGCCTGTAAAAAGGATTGACAGAGACCCTACAGATCTTAGTCTAATAGCATTTAGCGATAGAGACCCTTTCATGTCATTCATAACTAGAGGTCTTGCTCTCTTTGTCTTTTTCTTTCTCTCTTTCTCTCTCTCCCTCCCATACTCCCTATCTCTCCATCGGAGTCTAAGAAAAAATCCCATAATGAGTCCAGATGAATACTGAATACTATACATTATTCATAAGTAAGTCCTAGGGTAGTACATTTTCCCATCCTTAGTTACCTATATATTTCATGAAACAACTGTTGTTTATTTATTGACTGTTGTTGACTGATGTGATAAGGTTCAAGGTAATCAAAGTAAACGCATAGATTGCTGTACAACAGGTGTGTGCCATCCTTAGTTAGTTAGGCAGGGGCTGTTACAGTTGAAGTCAGAGGTTTACATACACCTTAGCCTAATACATTTAAACTCAGTTTTTCACAATTCCTGACATTTAATCCTAGTAAAAATGTCCTGTCTTAGGTCAGTTAGGATCACCACTTCATTTTAAGAATGTGAAATGTCTGAATAATAGTAGAGAGAATTATCTATTTCAGCTTTTATTTCTTTCATCACATTCCCAGTGGGTCAGAAGTTTACATACACTCAATTAGTATTTGGTAGCATTGCCTTTAAATTGTTTAACTTGGGTCAAACGTTTCGGGTTTCCCACAATAAGTTGGGTGAATTTTGGCCCATTCCTCCTGAGAGAGCTGGTGTAACTGAGTCAGGTTTTGTCGTCCTTGCTCGCACACGCTTTTTCAGTTCTGCCCACACATTTTCTATAGGATTGAGGTCAGGGCTTTGTGATGGCCACTCCAATGCCTTGACTTTGTTGTCCTTAAGCCATTTTGCCACAACTTTGGAAGTATGCTTGCGGTCATTGTCCATTTGGAAGACCCATTTGCTACCAAGCTTTAACATTCTGACTGATGTCTTGAGATGTTGCTTCAATATAGCCACATAATTTTCCTACCTCATGATGCCATCTATTTTGTGAAGTGCACCAGACCCTCCTGCAGCAAAGCACCCCCACAACATGATGCTGCCACCCCCGTGCTTCACGGTTGGGATGGTGTTCTTCAGCTGGCAAGCCTCCCCCTTTTTCCTCCAAACATAAAGATGGTCATTATGGCCAAACAGTTCTATTTTTGTTTAATCAGACCAGACCAGAGGACCAAAGTACAATATTTGTCTCCATATGCAGTTGCAAACCAGTCTGGCTTTTTTATTGCGGTTTTGGAGCAGTGGCTTCTTCCTTGCTGAGTGGCCTTTCAGGTTATGTCGATATAGGACTTGTTTTACTGTGGATATAGATACTTTTGTACCTGTTTCCTTCAGCCTCTTCACAAGGTCCTTTGCTGTTGTTCTGGGATTGATTTGCACTTTTCGCACCAAAGTACGTTCATATCTAGGAGACAGAGCGCGTCTCCTTCCTGAGCGGTATGACGGCTGCTTGGTCCCATGGTGTTTATACTTGCGACCTATTGTTTCTACAGATGAACGTGGTACCTTCAGGCATTTGGAAATTGCCCCCAAGGATGAACCAGACTTGTGGAGGTCTACAATTTTTTCTGAGGTCTTGGCGGATTTCTTTTGATTTTCCCATGATGTCAAGCGAAGAGGCACTGCGTTTGAAGGTAGGCCTTGAAATACATCCACAGGTACACCTCCAATTGACTGAAATGATGTCAGTCAGCCTATCAGAAGCTTTTAAAGCCATGACATCATTTTCTGGAATTTTCGAAGCTGTTTAAAGGCACAGTCAACTTAGTGTATGTAAACTTCTGACCCACTGGAGTTGTGAATTACACAGTTATACAGTGAATTATAATTGAAATAATCTGTTTGTAAACAATTGTTGGAAAAATGACTTGTGTCATGCATAAAGTAAACGTCCTAAACGACTTGCCAAAACAATAGTTTGTTAACAAGACATTTGTGGAGTGGTTGAAAAATGAGTTTTAATGACTCCAACCTAATTGAAAGTAAACTTCCGACTTCAACTGTATGTATGTAGAACACACTTTGATCCAGGGACATAAGCTTCAGGTGGTTTGCAGACTGGCAAACTTTTTCATGTCTGCCTGGGTAGAATAATGCCATAGTTATTTCTCACAGTAAATGCAATTATTTCAAGGAGAGGTGCTTGTGGGGAGGCATTAAAAGCATTCCAAAAAATAATTAGAATTAACCGATTAATTTTTCGACAAAAGTAATCACATTCTTCTCCAATGCAAGGCCAAAATTCCAAGCCTGTGTTTTCAGACATCAGACAACTAAGTAGAGTGAACAAAAAACAGCCTGCAAGTTAACCTCCTGGTCTAGCTGATGTCGAGCTGCAATATCATAACACACTACAGTGAGTGTACAATAAGGTCAATATTTGCATATACTGTATGTGACAGGAGTGCTCCCACGTTTAGCAGCAGTGATAATAAATACACAATATATCACCTATTCCCATTTGTTCACTCTGTAGATAAGAACAAAGGCTGTTTATGTGGCTCTAATGGAGCTCTATCAGCAGCTGCTCTCATTGCTTCACAGCAGCTAGGGATTGTAATCACCTGGTTGGCACCATACATATCCATAAACTACACTGTGACTTGGTGGAAAATCAAATGGTGCAGTGACACTTGCACTGTGCACTTTGTTAACGGTTGTTGTTATTCATAAGAGTGCTCTTTGCTTTCTCCAGATTTAAAGTCAAAGTACTTTCCAGTTATGCCCTGAATTAGAGAAGTGTTTGATTGTAGGTTTCATTAATGTTTCGGGACGCACTGCGACAACCTGCATTGTGTTGCTAGTCCTCCCTCTGTGTGCCCTTTTCAAATGCTTTGACAGTTGCCTTGTGCATTTATCAACTAGAAGCCTAAAAACCACAACATGCCACTAATGTGGACTCACCTCTGGCTTTTTCATGGACATTTTCTTTCAGACACTTGACCTTTTTTTCTAACTTGTCAAGATGCTTCTGGAATCTTTTGTTTGACTGCGAGATCTTCTTGTTATACCCCAACATAAAGAGGACCAGACTAAAACAATGTGTGTTGTGCAGTCTTGGATGGAGGGAGTTGACACCTGATTTAGGAATAGGCAGCCCAGGAGCATGTGCCTGGTGACATCTCCTCCAGGTTAGCCATCAGTACGGAACGGGTCATGCAATGTTTTTCAATCAGATGTTAACTTCCTCCATCAGAGACACACTGCTGTGCAAATCAAACATATTGGAAAGGCGCAGAGGGGAAACTGATTCCCGTTTTAGTTTAGGTAATTACAAGGATTTGAACAGTGAGGGGAATAAGATGAGACAAACAGGATGTTTTACTGTTGTTGATGATATATGAATTTACATAATGTACCAAGATAAATACAGTACATAAAGGGAGGCAGCCAGTATAGACCTTATACATAGAGAGAGGGAGGATGTCAAAATGGAAGGATCAGGTTACAGCTGCTTTTCTCTCTGGCTTCTGTTCCATTAACTAATGGGCCTGGATGGGTGAGAGAGATTCAGACACTCTAGGACAGTGGAAGATGTATAGAACTTGCTTCTTCATTATTGAAAACCGCATGTTTTGGCAATACAGCCTTCATCTGATATACTGTACTTTCAATACGCATCACTCATGACTTTACATCACTACAGTCCATTTGAACTTTTTAAGAAAGCATACAGGTAGTTATAATTTACCAAACTAACACACTAGCTGTCAAGCTACTGCGCTGTACCGTAGCTCACAATGTGGCACCTTTCTCCACACGCTCTGAACGCCTGCCCTGATTGCTAGCGCATTGTGCAAATGCCACCCCCCGGCTCTGTTCTTTGCAGCACAATTAAAGTCTGTCTGCACTACCAGACTAATACAGCTCTGGTGGACTGAGCCTCTATCTCTGCAGCCCACTAAATTCAGCCGTCCCCCCACCATTTCCATTCAAGGTATAAGAATTATTAAAGAGTTATTAATAAAGAGTAAGACAGCAGTAAGAGATATGTGAGGCTAAGAAAAATGGATGGGTGGAGGGATGGATGGATACATGGACGGACAGAGGGATGGTTAAAGGAACCTGGGACTAAACAGCTCCCTCTGCAACTGGATCCTAGACTTCCTGACGGGCCGCCCCAAGTGGTAAGGGTAGGTAACAACACATCCGCCAGGCTGATCCTCAACACGGGGGCCCCTCAGGGGTGCATGCTCAGCCCCCTCCTGTACTCCCTGTTCACTCACGGCTGCATGGTCAGGCACAACTCCAACACCATCATTACGTTTGCTGATGACATAACAGTGGTAGGCCTGATCACTGATGAGACAGCCTTTAGGGAGGAGGTCAGAAACCTGAACATGTGGTGCAAGGACAACAACCTCTCCCTCAACATGATCAAGACAAAGGAGATGATTGTGGACCACAGGAAAAAGAGGACCGAGCACACTGTAGTGGAGCAGGTTGAGAGCTTCAAGTTCCTTGGCGTCCACATCAACAACAAACTAACATGGTCCAAGTGCACCAAGACAGTCGTGAAGAGGGCGCAACCAAACCTATTCCCCCTCAGGAGACCGAAAATATTTGGCATAGGTCCTCAGATCCTCAAAAGATTTTACAGCTGCACCATCGAGAGCATCCTGACGGGTTGCATCACTGCCTGGTATGGCAACTACTCTGCCTCCGACTGCAAGGCACTACAGAGGGTAGTGCGTACGGCCTAGTACATCACCGGGGCCAAGTTTTCGGCCATCCAGGACCTCTATACCAGGCGGTGTCAGAGGAAGGCCCTAAAAATCGTCAAAGACTCCAGCCACCCTAGTCATAGACTGTTCTCTCTGCTACCGCATGGCAAGCCCTACCGGAGTGCCAAGTCTAGGTTCAAGAGGCTTCTAAACAGCTTTTTCCCCCAAGCCATAAGATTCCTGAACAGCTAATCAAATTGCTACCCAGACTATTTGCACCCCCCCACTCTGCTACTACTCTCTGTTATTATCTATGCATAGCCACTTTAACAACCCTACCTGCATGTACATAATTATCTCAATTACCTCGACACCGGTGCCACGACACATTGACACATTGACTCTGTACCGGTACCCCCTGTATATAGCTCCGCTATTGTTATTCACTGCTGCTCTTTAATTATATGTTTTTCTTATCTCTTTTGTCTTAATTTTTATTTTTTAGTTATTTACTTAAAACTGCATCGTTGGTTAAGGGCTTGTAAGTAAGCATTTCACTGTAAGGTCTACTACACCTGTTGTATTCGGCGCATGTGACAAATACAATTTGATTTGATTTAAAGGCAACATTTTTACTGTAAATGTGTCTCCATTATTTTATATACTTCCCATACCTAGTTTGCCTTAACACAGACAGACCAGCCAGGGACCATACCCCAAAGAAGTGCTACTCCCAATTCCTCGAAGTCGTGCTGACATCACCCACATGACTCATTGGTCAATGTTAAGTGTATAATGTTCTATTAAATAGGTACTAAATCATGACTCCACTCCCCTTACTTCCACACCTTAACCTGTCCCAGACAACCAAACCCCATGCAGCCCCCCATGCAGACGCTGGCCAAATGTCATTTTCCCAGACCAACCACAAGGTTAATTATTCTCTAACCACTGCCCGCCTGTGTGTGTGTGTGAGTAGGGCAATAACGTCTGTGGGAAAGTGTGTGCGTTTGTGCACGCGTGCATGCTACCCTATCTTCTGCATGTCCCTCTAGCCGATAATCCGTCCCATATCATAGCACATCTCTCAGGCCCTCTCTCCTCTGATTAGAGGGATGACGCCTGTATATTCCTTTATTACTAGGATAACTCCATTTGGATTGGACATTTCCATGCCGGTAATGGCATCGCCTGTCATGTAATTTCTCCCTATAGACACCTCTTTCCATTTACACTCAATATGGAATGGCTCTCATGCTATTATCTGCACCTCCAAACCAACCCTGGGCTGTTGTCTTAGCCGGAAATGAAAGTAATGTTATACAAGATGGCCATCTACTAGATTTATTAGCAAGATAGCCCAGCTATATTACTGTGATTATGGATGAATACTTTTGGGTGGACCTAGGGTGTACCAACTTATGTTGTGTTTGCATCTGTGTATCTCCAACACCATCATTTGAAGTGAAATTGTTGTCATGACCAATGTTTGTTTTGATTGTTATGGCTGTTTATTTTTTACGTTTGAGATTTTTGTTATGGGTGTTCTAACTTGCACAATGGTTGAGATTTTTTTCCGGTGTCGGCTAATAGACAACCTCAAATGTAAATCTGCTCTCGTTTCGTAACGACAGTAATAATTTGTAGTAATTACTGTTACCCGCTGAGTGCTTTGATGATTATTTTCATCCCTGAACTGGGTATTAGTGTAAGCTAACATTAATTTGGTCCCTTTAAATATTGTCTGACTCCTCTACCTCCCTTTGGCTCCTCTCTCCTTCTGGTCCTCAACAGGTGTAACAGGCCTGGTGCAGATAGATGAGAATGGGGACAGAGAGACAGACTTCGCTCTCTGGGACATGAATGACACCAACACCAGTGTTTTCCAGGTACTGAACACACACACACACATCTCTCTCTCTCTCCCTCGTACACTAAGGCTCCTCATCTCTCGTACACTAAGGCTCCTCATCTCTTTCATTCTGCCAGTGCTCATAAAAGCTGCCTGCCTGTGTACACATGCTCTGTGTGTTTTGGAGATGGGAGATTAAAACTAGATGTACTCCAGAGGCATTAACATCTGGAAGAAAAGAGCTCTACAGTTCATAGAAAGACCTCCATATTTCCATTAACACTACAATATACCATCTGCTCAGGGTGAGGGTAAATGGGGAAACAGCTATATATAGCTATAGCATACAGTATTAACAAACCTATTTCAGTTTACATATGATAATTTAATATGTAATTTCATCCACCCAGTGCCAATGTGTTTGTCTTATGTAATGACAGAATGATAAATATTCATTGGTGGCAAGCCACTGAGGTTAATGACCAGCTGATCCAGCGAGATCTAGAGTACTGTATGTGCATGTACAGTTGAAGTCGGAAGTTTACATCCACTTAGGTTGGAGTAATTAAAACTCGTTTTCCAACCACTCCACAAATTTCTTGTTAACAAACTAGTTTTGGCAAGTCGGTTAGGACATCAACTTTGTGTATGACACAAGTAATATTTCCAACAATTGATTACAGACAGATTATTTCACTTATAATTCACTGTGTCACAATTCCAGTGGGTCAGAAGTTTACATGCATTGAGTTAACTGTGCCTTTAAACAGCTTGGAAAATTCCAGAAAATTATGTCATGGCTTTAGAAGCTTCTGATAGTCAATTGGAGGTGTACCTGTGGATGTATTTCAAGGTCTACCTTCAAACTCAGTGCCTCTTTGCTTGACATCATGGGAAAATCAAAATAAATCAACCAAGACCTCAGAAAAATATTTGTAGACCTCCACAAGTCTGATTCATCCTTGGGAGCAATTTCCAAATGCCTGAAGGTACCACGTTCATCTGTACAAACAATAGTACGCAAGTATAAACACCATGGGACTACGCAGCCGTCAAACCACTCAGGAAGGAGATGCGTTCTGTCTCCTAGAGATTAACGTACTTTGGTGCGAAAAGTGCAAATCAATCCCAGAACAACAGCAAAGGACCTTGTGAAGAGGCTGGAGGAAACAGGTACAAAAGTATCTATATCCACAGTAAAACAAATCCTATATCGACATAACCTGAAAGGCCACTCAGCAAGGAAGAAGCCACTGCTCCAAAACCACCATAAAGCCAGACTACAGTTTGCAACTGCACATGGGGACAAGGTTGTACTATTTGGAGAAATGTCCTCTGGTCTGATGAAACAAAAATAGAACTGTTTGGCCATAATGACCATCGTTAAGTTTGGAGGAAAATGGGGGAGGCTTGCAAGCCGAAGAACACCATCCCAACCGTGAAGCACAGGGGTGATAGCATCATGTTGTGGGGGTGCTTTGCTGCAGGAGGGTCTGGTGCACTTCACAAAATAGATGGCATCATGAGGTAGGACAATTATGTGGATATATTGAAGCAACATCTCATTACATACGTCAGGAAGTTAAAGCTTGGTCGCAAATGGGTCTTCCAAATGAACAATGACCCCAAGCATACTTCCAAAGTAGTGGCAAAATGGCTTAAGGGCAACAAAGTCATGGTATTGGATTGGCCATCACAACGCCCTGACCTCCTATAGAAAATGTGTGGGTAGAACTAAAAAAGTTTGTGCGAGCAAGGAGGCTTACAAACCTGACTCAGTTACACTAGCTCTGTCAGGACGAATGGGTCAAAATTCACCCAACTTATTGTGGGAAGCTTGTGGAAGGCTACCTGAAATGTTTGACCCAAGTTAAACAATTTAAAGGCAATACTACCAAATACTAATTGAGTGTATGTAAACTTCTGACCCACTGGGATTGTGATGAAAGAAATTAAAGCTGTAATAAATCATTCTCTCAACTATTATTCTGACATTTCACATTCTTAAAATAAAGTGAAGATCCTAACTGACATTAGACAGGTAATTTTTACTAGGATTAAATGTCAGGAATTGTGAAAAAATGAGTTTAAATGTATTTGGCTAAGGTGTATGTAAACTTCCGACTTCAACTGTGTGTGTGTGTGTGTGTGTGTGTGTGTGTGTGTGTGTGTGTGTGTGTGTGTGTGTGTGTGTGTGTGTGTGTGTGTGTGTGTGTGTGTGTGTGTGTGTGTGTGTGTGTGTGTGTGATAAGGGAGAGAGAGTGGATGCTTTTCACCCAGTGTGAGGGGGTGAGTGTCAAGTCTTTGGTCTGATTAGTGGCTCATTGAATGTCGTCTCCCATTATCACCCTATGCTAATGCATTGCATTGAGAATAATGTGTCAATCTTGCCAGACTGCCATCTCACTGTCTAAGAGGACCACAATGGAAATAAGCCTTCTGGCTTTATTCTGTTTTTATCCTCTAAAATGTTTAATTATGTAATGTTGTCTCCGGCTGGAACAGCCTACTGCTTTAAATGATCTAATACATTCAATCAATCAATGTGTGGTATGTTATTTGTCTATAACATTAGACATGTAATTGTAAGTAATACTGTGCTCCTTGCCAGATTGTGTTGGTGTACAACGGCTCTCAGAAGAAGCTGAGGGCCTTGCCTGGGATGGACATCCAGTGGCCAGGGGGCGCTGCTCCTTTAGATGTGCCCGTCTGTGGCTTCAAGAATGACAACCCAGCATGCCTTGCACGTCAGTGGACTCCGTCTGTCTCTCACTCACTTTTATATACACTGCCCCCCATAAAATGTCTTAGTTTGCATGACGTAGCAGAAGTTATAGTAGTCATAACCAGTCAAAACAGTTTACGATGACTGACTTTACACTGTCATGCAGTGGCTGTATTGAAGGACACCAGCGGACCATAAAAATGTTTCCCCTGTCTCTTTTTCCAGGAACCATCACAATCCACCAGATGGTAACAATTGTGGTGTTCTTCATCATTATCATCATCCTCACCATTACTGTCTTCATATACAGGTGAGTGTAGACAGGCCAGTTCAATTAGCAAGTATGCACAAGGCCTAGAATCTACGGGAAGAGTTTTATGTCATTACGTTTATAGCATTGTTCACATATCTAAAAGAGCAATCTATCATCACTCTCTCTCTCTCTCTCTTTCGCACACACAGGAAGCTGAAGCTTGAAAATGAGCTGGTGGCTCAGCTGTGGAGAGTCTCCTGGGAGGATATTCAGATGAGCAACATGGAGAAAGTGCTGCGAAGCGCAGGCAGCAAGCTCACTCTGTCCCTAGTGAGTCCACACTCACATGCACGCTTGTAACAACACACACATTTGACAATACACACAGTCTTACACAAAACTGATCCCATCCCACCTTTGGCTTTATTTACAGAGGGGCTCCAACTACGGCTCCCTATTAACAGGAGATGGAAACTTTCAGGTGTTTGCCAAGACAGGCTATTACAAGGTAAGTGGGGTGTGCGTGTGTGTATGTGTGAATGTGTGTGTGTGTGTGTGTGTGTGTGTGTGTGTGTGTGTGTGTGTGTGTGTGTGTGTGTGTGCGTGCGTGCATGAAAGAAAGTAACCTTTTAATGTCAACTGGATTGAATGCATAATGTTTTCTCTGTCTTTCAGGCAAATATTGTGGCCATCAAATACATCAACAGAAAACGCATTGAGCTCACCAGAAACGTGCTGTTTGAACTGAAACATGTAAGTCCTCATGAGGTTGTAGTGTGACGTGTGTATACTCCAGAATGCATATGTGCATCAGAGAATAGCGCTGTCCCTAAATGTGAAAGTCACATGGTGTGTTCCTTTCCTTCCCTCCCCAGATGCGTGATATTCAGAATGAGCACCTGACCCGCTTCATCGGAGCCTGCATCGACCCCCCCAACATCTGCATCATCACAGAGTACTGTCCTCGGGGTAGCCTACAGGTAGCCACCCCTCACCACATCTCCACTATAAGATAGTCCACTGACCCATTACAAATCTTTAGGAAGCATTTTCCTTGTCTAAATGGTGTGTGTGTGTGTGTGTGTGTGTGTGTGTGTGTGTGTGTGTGTGTGTGTGTGTGTGTGTGTGTGTGTGTGTGTGTACGCATGGGTGTGTGTTTCATCCTTCAGGACATCATGGAAAACGAGAGCATCACACTGGATTGGATGTTCAGATACTCTTTAATCAATGACATTGTCAAGGTAACCACTGCTCTACACACTCTCCTGCTTATCTTTCCATGTGTCAACTTCAGTTGACTTCAGAAAACACATGTGCATCATTCAAGTGAACGTCCATATGCTTTGCAAAACATTTTTAGACTAAAGCTGAATATAAATAACTAATATATATCTAATCTCTCCTTTTGACTATCCCTCTCTCTTCTCTTTCTACATTTTACCCTCTATCCCTACCTCCCTCCCCTTCTCCTTACCAGGGCATGGCTTTCCTCCACAACAGTGTCATTGTCTCCCACGGCAACCTGAAGTCGTCCAACTGCGTGGTGGATAACCGCTTTGTGCTGAAGATCACCGACTACGGCCTGTCCAGCTTCCGCACCGAGAGCAACACAGATGACGCCCATGCTTACTATGCCCGTTAGTCACCTGGCTCTGCAGGAAATTGCCCTTTAAACACAGATCTAGGATCAGCTTAACCTGATCAAATCCTTAAGAGGGTGAAATACAAAACTGACCTTAGATCAGTGTCTGTAGGCAAATTGATTAAGTTTTTAGTCAATTTATCCATCTATGTGTGTAGGGAAGTTGTGGATGGCCCCAGAGCTGCTGAGGTTGGAGAGACCCCCTCCATGTGGCACACAGAAGGGAGACGTCTACAGCTTTGGCATCATTCTCCAAGAGGTGGCGCTACGCCATGGAGCCTTCTATCTGGAGGGAGAGCCGCTCAGCCCCAAAGGTAACACACACATACACACACACACGCACTCTCTCTTTCTACATGACAGACATTTGGAACCGATTTGATCCTATGTAGCAAAATTTCAAATTGTGTTTTTCACATTAGATAAAAGTAGAGATTCAGAGCGCGAAAGTTATAGATAATACACTACAGTTGAGGAACAATGGGAAAGTAATTCTGCTTTGAAAGTTGATAAACTTGTAACCCCACTTTTGAGAAAATGGCTCTTGAATGTTTTGGTACACCTACTAGAGAGCTCTTCTTTGTCTAAACCTAGTCAGGATCATTCACAACCTCTTAAGCCTTAGCCCCACCCATCTTTTTAAGGATTCACATGTGAGTCCATTTGCTAAACAGAGTGAGTAAGTTCCCAGACAGCTGAGAACTTGGAAAAATAAGAGGTGAAATCATAACGTTAGTGAGCTTCAGATCGAAAAGTCAGGGCTCTAGAAAGAGGCCCCAGTTCCTGAGTTGGAATTCTGAGTTGGATGACAGTTCAAAACGATTTTTCCTAGTCGGAGCTTGTTTTTTTCCGAGTCCCCAGTTGTCTTGAACACACTGAAGTCGGAAGTCTGAGATTTCCGAGTCCCAAGTTTTTGAACGCGGCAATAATCCCAACCCATACTACTAGCAATACAAACTGATTGTCATAGCTAGCCACCATGCATGAATCTCCAGGTAGCTAAAGCTAACCAACTAGGGTCAATGTTAACTAGCTAGCTAACATTAGGTTATAACTAGCAATGCAAATAGATTTCGGAGATACAAATAATAATATTACACAGATCATACACGTAATGTTAGCTAGTAAGCCAGCCAGCTAATGTTAGCTAGCTAGCTAACGCTACGCTTTAACTTAAAATGAAAATGACATTCTGACTAAATTTGAAATGTATAATATCTGAAAATGTATCTAGATAGACTTTTTTACCCGTATACATGGATGAACGCTTCTCCCTCTCTGTCACCATTGCCATGGTTGCCCTTAGTTTGGAAATGTAATCCGGAGACATGTGTTTTATACAACAGCTTTCTGTCTTCTCTTTTCGACTCCCGCTGCATATTTGCAATCAAACGCTAGGTTTTTCTCCATCTCCATAGCAATCATACTCTGCCACCACCGGGCATTCAACTTCTTCCGTGACAACAACATTGTTGATCGCTGTTTCTGAAAACTCTACAATCTCTGGTTCAATCAAAATGTTTTTATCTAAATCAGGGATTTCCTCATTGTCTGATTCATTTTCAGAGTCAGAGAGAGTCAGCATGGCACGATCGTCCTCCAGACAGTGGAGAGCAGTAGCAATACTTCTGCAGTTCTTTATGATATCTTTCAAAAAAGCTGTGGTAGAAATGATTACCTACACATACTGAACAGCTCATGTTATAGACAGAAGCATGCTACATGGCAGACCAATCCGAACTCATCTCTCTATAAGAGCTCAGGGCCAGACCCAGATGCAGACACGGGAGACAATCACAAGAACAGGTGTAACAGATCAGGGCGCCACACTCTTGGCATGTCCTGCCCATCCATTATCTCAGCCAATCATGGCTAGCGGGAAGGTTCCTGTCTTTTCCCGTGGCTAAACCAACTAGGCTCGTAATTTATTCATATTTACAGATGGCAAACAAGTTTGTTATTAAGGCACATGAAAGTTAATTGTTCCAGAAGGCATTTCTGCCCAAAAACACATTTTGATAAAAAATTCAAATGATCATGTTCAAATGCCTCTCCTGTGAAGTAGTGACATGCGACATACTTCTAGTTTCCTGAAACTAGTCACATTTGTGCTCCCATACACTTTTGGTCATAAGCACGCTTATTTGCACATAAACACAGATGTATTATAAAAGAAAGAGAGAATACCATTGCTGCTGAGTAAATTATACCCCAGATTGTGTCCAAGATAAACAGTGTTTGTATGTTTCTTCCATCAAAAGCATAACAAACAAACCTAACAAGCCTCCTTCTCGTCAAGGCTCTGTGGTCTTTGCTGACTGCATTATCGCTGAGTAGCGATAAGGCAATTAGAGCAACTCAAAACAAAAGCTGTTATTCTGCACATTGCACCCGCAAGTCTGTTTACTCAGGAAAAGCTCTATAGAAAACACAAACCTATAAAAAAACACATAACAGCTCCAGTGACTCAACAAAGCTACAGTATGTCGTTACATTTTACTCCATGTGAACTGTATTCTTTATATTTCAAGGTTCCTCCTTGACTCTACTCACAAAAAAACATGACATCAAATTCAACAAAGGAAGTGTAGACCCCCAAATATTGACACAACCCAATGTTAATTTCAGAGCCACTGACCAATATGCCACGACGTTAAAATGGAGACATGGAACAGTTTTGCAATTGCAACCATTTGGCAACTTAAACTAAATCAAATCAAATCAAATCAAATTTTATTTGTCACATACACATGGTTAGCAGATGTTAATGCGAGTGTAGCGAAATGCTTGTGCTTCTAGTTCCGACAATGCAGTAATAACAAGTAATCTAACTAACAATTCCAAAACTACTGTCTTGTACACAGTGTAAGGGGATAAAGAATATGTACATAAGGATATATGAATGAGTGATGGTACAGAGCAGCATAGGCAAGATACAGTAGATGGTATCGAGTACAGTATGTACAAATGAGATGAGTATGTAAACAAAGTGGCATAGTTTAAAGTGGCTAGTGATACATGTATTACATAAGGATACAGTCGATGATATAGAGTACAGTATATACGTATGCATATGAGATGAATAATGTAGGGTAAGTAACATTGTATAAGGTAGCATTGTTTAAAGTGGCTAGTGATATATTTACATCATTTCCCATCAATTCCCATTATTAAAGTGGCTGGAGTTGAGTCAGTGTCAGTGTGTTGGCAGCAGCCACTCAGTGTTAGTGGTGGCTGTTTAACAGTCTGATGGCCTTGAGATAGAAGCTGTTTTTCAGTCTCTCGGTCCCAGCTTTGATGCACCTGTACTGACCTCGCCTTCTGGATGATAGCGGGGTGAACAGGCAGTGGCTCGGGTGGTTGATGTCCTTGATGATCTTTATGGCCTTCGTGTGACATCGGGTGGTGTAGGTGTCCTGGAGGGCAGATAGTTTGCCCCCGGTGATGCGTTGTGCAGACCTCACTACCCTCTGGAGAGCCTTACGGTTGAGGGCGGTGCAGTTGCCATACCAGGCGGTGATACAGCCCGCCAGGATGCTCTCGATTGTGCATCTGTAGAAGTTTGTGAGTGCTTTTGGTGACAAGCCGAATTTCTTCAGCCTCCTGAGGTTGAAGAGGCGCTGCTGCGCCTTCTTCACGATGCTGTCTGTGTGAGTGGACCAATTCAGTTTGTCTGTGATGTGTATGCCGAGGAACTTAAAACTTGCTACCCTCTCCACTACTGTTCCATCGATGTGGATAGGGGGGTGTTCCCTCTGCTGTTTCCTGAAGTCCACAATCATCTCCTTAGTTTTGTTGACGTTGAGTGTGAGGCTATTTTCCTGACACCACACTCCGAGGGCCCTCACCTCCTCCCTGTAGGCCGTCTCGTCGTTGTTGGTAATCAAGCCTACCACTGTTGTGTCGCCCGCAAACTTGATGATTGAGTTGGAGGCGTGCGTGGCCACGCAGTCGTGGGTGAACAGGGAGTACAGGAGAGGGCTCAGAACGCACCCTTGTGGGGCCCCAGTGTTGAGGATCAGCGGGGAGGAGATGTTGTTGCCTACCCTCACCACCTGGGGGCGGCCCGTCAGGAAGTCCAGTACCCAGTTGCACAGGGCGGGGTCGAGACCCAGGGTCTCGAGCTTGATGACGAGCTTGGAGGGTACTATGGTGTTGAATGCCGAGCTGTAGTCGATGAACAGCATTCTCACATAGGTATTCCTCTTGTCCAGATGGGTTAGGGCAGTGTGCAGTGTGGTTGAGATTGCATCGTCTGTGGACCTATTTGGGCGGTAAGCAAATTGGAGTGGGTCTAGGGTGTCAGGTAGGGTGGAGGTGATATGGTCCTTGACTAGTCTCTCAAAGCACTTCATGATGACGGATGTGAGTGCTACGGGGCGGTAGTCGTTTAGCTCAGTTACCTTAGCTTTCTTGGGAACAGGAACAATGGTGGCCCTCTTGAAGCATGTGGGAACAGCAGACTGGTATAGGGATTGATTGAATATGTCCGTAAACACACCGGCCAGCTGGTCTGCGCATGCTCTGAGGGCGCGGCTGGGGATGCCGTCTGGGCCTGCAGCCTTGCGAGGGTTAACACGTTTAAATGTCTTACTCACCTCGGCTGCAGTGAAGGAGAGACCGCATGTTTTCGTTGCAGGCCGTGTCAGTGGCACTGTATTGTCCTCAAAGCGGGCAAAAAAGTTATTTAGTCTGCCTGGGAGCAAGACATCCTGGTCCGTGACTGGGCTGGATTTTTTCCTGTAGTCCGTGATTGACTGTAGACCCTGCCACATGCCTCTTGTGTCTGAGCCGTTGAATTGAGATTCTACTTTGTCTCTGTACTGGCGCTTAGCTTGTTTGATAGCCTTGCGGAGGGAATAGCTGCACTGTTTGTATTCGGTCATGTTACCAGACACCTTGCCCTGATTAAAAGCAGTGGTTCGCGCTTTCAGTTTCACACGAATGCTGCCATCAATCCACGGTTTCTGGTTAGGGAATGTTTTAATCGTTGCTATGGGAACGACATCTTCAACGCACGTTCTAATGAACTCGCACACCGAATCAGCGTATTCGTCAATGTTGTTATCTGACGCAATACGAAACATCTCCCAGTCCACGTGATGGAAGCAGTCTTGGAGTGTGGAGTCAGCTTGGTCGGACCAGCGTTGGACAGACCTCAGCGTGGGAGCCTCTTGTTTTAGTTTCTGTCTGTAGGCAGGGATCAACAAAATGGAGTCGTGGTCAGCTTTTCCGAAAGGGGAGCGGGGCAGGGCCTTATATGCGTCGCGGAAGTTAGAGTAACAATGATCCAAGGTCTTTCCACCCCTGGTTGCGCAATCGATATGCTGATAAAATTTAGGGAGTCTTGTTTTCAGATTAGCCTTGTTAAAATCCCCAGCTACAATGAATGCAGCCTCCGGATAAATCGTTTCCAGTTTGCAGAGAGTTAAATAAAGTTTGTTCAGAGCCATCGATGTGTCTGCTTGGGGGGGGATATATACGGCTGTGATTATAATCGAAGAGAATTCTCTTGGTAGATAATGCGGTCTACATTTGATTGTGAGGAATTCTAAATCAGGTGAACAGAAGGATTTGAGTTCCTGTATGTTTCTTTCATCACACCATGTCACGTTGGCCATGAGGCATACGCCCCCGCCCCTCTTCTTACCAGAAAGATGTTTGTTTCTGTCAGCGCGATGCGTGGAGAAACCCGTTGGCTGCAGCGCTTCGGATAGAGTCTCTCCAGTGAGCCATGTTTCAGTGAAGCAAAGGACGTTACAGTCTCTGATGTCCCTCTGGAATGCTACCCTTGCTCGGATTTCATCAACCTTGTTGTCAAGAGACTGGACATTGGCAAGAAGAATGCTAGGGAGTGGTGCACGGTGTGCCCGTCTCCGGAGTCTGACCAGAAGACCGCCTCGTTTCCCTCTCTTTCGGAGTCGTTTTTTTGGGTCGCTGCATAGGATCCACTCCGTTGTCCTGTTTGTAAGGCAGAACACAGGGTCCGCGTCGCGAAAAACATATTCTTGGTCGTACTGATGGTGAGTTGACGCTGATCTTATATTCAGTATTTCTTCTCGACTGTATGTAATGAAACCTAAGATGACCTGGGGTACTAATGTAAGAAATAACACGTAAAAAAACAAAAAACTGCATAGTTTCCTAGGAACGCGAAGCGAGGCGGCCATCTCTGTCGGCGCCATTTAGTGCACTAGGGAAAGTTCATGAATTTGTCGAACACACTCCCTAAAGTGACAGATTTTTTGCCTCCTTTTCTATTTTCTCACTTAGCCCCTCTTGCACCCCACTTACCCTGAAGAGCCTACTCTAATGATATGGAGGACGAGAGCTAATATACCTCTCTGCTTTGTACTAAGGATAGTTAAGCCCACGCAAACACTTGTAGGGACAAACACACAGTCACATGCTTTAAATAACACAGAAACATATTATATTTGTTTACCTTCCACTGTACTGTTTTCTGTGTCTCTGGCTTAGAGTAAAGCAACACATTTGTAATAAAATATCAGATTGTAAGTACATAGCTGCAACCAAGATATTTCCTTTTCATTTGAGCAGGGGAGTGTGACTCTTTAGAACGTTTTTTATTATTATCAGTCAAGATTTCAGATTAAATTGTAGTTAGTTTGGGAACAACAATCTGTCCTATCTTCCTTCTTTAGAAAACTGAAAAAGAAAGAGATTGGATTTTTTGCTATACAGATCAGCAATAACAGCTGTTGTTGTGTTCCAATTCAAGTCTCCGTCACAACGTGTTGAGGAGAAAACCTTTCTGTCACCCATGTCTGCCAACCACCACTGCTCAGTGAATTCGTTTTTTTTTTTCAAAACCATAATTGCATGAAATTGTGCAAAGTTATAGAAAATTGAACGTGATTGTGGTCGATTGCAAGAGTGGTGTACTGAGAGAGAAGCAAGTGTTTGTATTTGCTCATCAGAGTGTAACACTTTGTACTGGTAGACAGCAGCTGTTGTATGACAGAAAGACAATGAACTGACTTAGAACCAGAGCATGCCATTTATGCCACTGAAACCACTTTATGGTCTTAACTCAATTAGGCTGCATGGACTGCTGTTGTGTGTGTGTGTGTGTGTGTGTGTGTGTGTGTGTGTGTGTGTGTGTGTGTGTGTGTGTGTGTGTGTGTGTGTGTGTGTGTGTGTGTGTGTGTGTGTGTGTGTGTGTGTTTGCATGCCTAATTTTTTTTCTGAATGAGGGCAGAAATAGAGGAATAGGGTGAGAAATGATGAAAGTGTGAACGAGAGGATAGAATAAATTGGGAGGGAGAGATAATGGAAAGATTGTGAAAGCATATGAACACAATGGAAAGGAAATTGGACTGGAATCTCTGAGAAGATGAAAGCAGAAGGAATGACACTAGATAGAAAATATTAAATTTCACCATCTATAGGAATGCTTTATACACTGAGTGCAGAAAACATTAAGAAAACCTTCCTAATATTGAGTTGCACCCCCCCCACACACACACTTTTTCCCTCAGAACTGCCTCAATTTGTTGGGGCATGGACTCTAAAAGGTGTTGAAAACATTCCACAGGGATGCTGGCCCATGTTGACTCCAATCCTTCCCACAGTTGTGTCAAGTAGAGGTTGACCGATTAATTAGGGCTTATTTCAAGTTTTCATAACAATCGGTAATCAGCATTTTTGGACGCCGATTACATTGCACTCCACGAGGAGACTGCGTGGCAGGCTGACCACCTGTTAAGCGAGTGCAGCAAGGAGCAAAGGTAAGATGCTAGCATTAAACGTATCTTATAAAAAACAATCAATTTTAACATAATCACTAGTTAACTACACATGGTTGATGATATTACTAGTTTAACTAGCTTGTCCTGCGTTGCAAATAATCAATGTGGTGCCTGTACATTTATCATCGAATCACAGACTACTTCGCCAAACGGGTGTCGTTGCACCAATGTACATAACCATAAACATCAATGCCTTTCTTAAAATCATTACACATCTGCATATTTAGTTAAAAGAAATTCATATTAGCAGGCAATATTAACTAGGGAAATTGTGTCACTTCTCTTGCGTTCTGTGCAAGCAGAGTCAGGGTATATGTAGCAGTTTGGGCCACCTGGCTCGTTGCGAACTGTGTGAAGACCATTTCTTCCTAACAAAGACCGTAATTAATTTGCCAGAATTTTACATAATTATGACAACATTGAAGGTTGTGCAATGTAACAGCAATATTTAGACTTATGGATGACACCCGTTCAATAAAATACGGAACGGTTCTGTATTTCACTGAAAGAATAAACGTTTTGTTTTCGAAATTATAGTTTCCAGATTTGACCATATTAATGACCTAAGGCTCATATTCCTGTGTGTTTATTGTATTATAATTAAGTCAATGATTTGATATTTGATAGAGCAGTCTGACTGAGCAGTGGTAGGCAGCAGCAGGCTTTTAAGCATTCATTCAAACAGCACTTTCCTGCGTTTGCCAGCAGCTCTTCGCAATTGTTATGCACGTGAGTGAGGACCCAAAAGCGGTTTAACAAAAACAGAGTACCTTAATGTCAAAACACAGGGAAGACATAGATCCTCTTCAGATGTATATAATGGCAAAATAGACAACCCTCAGAGAGGGCGACAAATGAATCATAAAGTCCTTCTGATATTCACAGAAGAGTCCCCCTTCTTAGCAGCAGAGGAGAATAGCTGGGTTAGAGTCCCCTTCTTAGCAGCAGAGGAGAATAGCTGGGTTAGCGGCGACAGACTGCTGGTCTCTCTGGGTAGGCGCGGGTCGTAGAGGATAGAGGTACCTGATCACACGTAGCATCAGATGAACAGGCAGATTCCGACAGGACGGGACAAGGGTGAAGCAAACGAGACGATAGTTTGGTTCTGGCATGAGAAACTCAAATGAGAATCTGACAAAGACAGAAGCAGAAACAGAGAGAGAAATAGAGACCTAATCAGAGGGAAAAAGGGAACAGGTGGGAAAAGGGTGAACGAGGTAGTTAGAGAAGATGAGGAACAGCTGGGGGAAGGAGAGGAAGAGAAGGTAACCTAATACGACCAGCAGAGGGAGACGGAGTGAAGAGAAAGAACCGGAACAAGACATGATATGACAATACATGACAGCAATGCTTGAGGCACCGCACTGTTTATGACTTCAAGCCTATCAACTCCCGAGATTAGACTGGCAATACTATAGTGCCTATAAGAACATCCAATAGTCAAATGTATATGAAATACAAATGGTATAGAGAGAAATAGTCCTAACAATAACTACAACCTAAAACTTAACTGGGAATATTGAAGACATGTTAAAAGGAACCACCAGCTTTCATATGTTCTCATGGTCTGAGCAAGGAACTTAAACGTTAGCTTTTTTACATGGCAAATAATTGCACTTTTACTTTCTTCTCCAACACTGTGTTTTTGCATTATTTAAATCAAATTGAACATGTTTAATTATTTATTTGAGACTAAATAGATTTTTATTTATGTATTATATTAAGTTAAAATAAGTGTTCATTCAGTATTGTTGTAATTGTCATTAATACAAATATAGATATACAAATCGTCCGATTAATCAGTATTGGCTTTTTTTGTCCTCCAATAATTGGTATCGGCTTTGAAAAATCATAATCGGTTGACCTCTAGTGTCAAGTTGGCTGGATTTATTTTGGGCGGTGTACCATTCTTGATACACATGGGAAACTGTTGAATGTGAAAAACCCAGCAGTGTTGCAGTTCTTGACAAATCGGTGCTCCTAGCAACTACTACCATACCCCTTTCAAAGGCACTTAAATATTTTGTCTTGCCCATTCCCCCTCTTAATAGCACACATACACAATCCATGTCTCAATTGTTTCAAGTCTTAAAAATATATATTTTTTTTACCTGTCTCCTCCTCTTCATCTACACTGATTGAAGTGGATTCACCTAGTGACATCAATACGAGATTCACCTGGTCAGTCTATGTCATGGAAAGAGCGTAATGTTTTGTACACTCCCCCTTCCTCTAGAAATCATGGACCAGGTGGCTCTGGGTGAGTGGCCGTGCCTGCGGCCTGCTGTCAACCCTCAGATCCACAGCCAGGAGCTGGGCCAACTCATGCAGCGCTGCTGGGCAGAGGAGCCCACCGAGAGGCCCGAGTTCAACCACATCAAACTGCTGCTACGCAAACAGAACAGGTGGGTGTAGGGGGGTGGAAGTGGGGAGAGTGTGTTGCATGATTACATTAATGTCTGTGCGTCTCCACTCCAAAAAAAGAGTATGACTACAGTACCAGTCAAAAGTTTGGACACACCTACTCATTCAAGGGTTTTTCTTTATTTTTACTATTTTCTACATTGTAGAAGAATAGCGAAGACATCAAAACTATGAAATAACACATATGGAATCATGTAGTAAAAAAAGTGTTAAACAAATCAGAATATATTTTATATTCTTCAAAGTATGCACCCTTTCCCTTGATGACAGCTTTGCACACTTTTGGCATTCTCTCAACTAGCTTAATGAAAAATGCTTTTCCAACAGTCTTGAAGGAGTTCCCACATATGCTGAGCACTTGTTGGCTGCTTTTCCTTCACTCTGCGGTCCAACTCATCCCAAACCATCTCAATTGGGTTGAGGTCAGGTGATTGTGGAGGTCAGGTCATCTGATGCAGCACTCCATCACTCTCCTTCTTGGTCAAATAGCCCTTACACAGCCTGGAGGTGTTGGGTCATTGTACTGTTGAAAAACAAATGATAGTCCCACAAAGCGCAAACCAGATGGGATGGCATATCGCTGCAGAATGCTGTGGTAACCATGTTGGTTAAGTGTGCCTTGAATTCTAAATAAATTACTTACACTGTCACCAGCAAAGCACCCCCACACCATCACACCTCCTCCTCCATGTTTCACAGTGGGAAACACACATGCAGAGATCATCCGTTCACCTACTCTGCATCTCACAAAGAAACTGCGGTTGGAACCAAAAATCTCAAATTTGGACTCATCAGACCAAAGGACAGATTTCCACCGGTCTAATGTCCATTGCTCGTGTTTGTTGGCCCAAGCAAGTCTCTTCTTATTATTGGTGTCCTTTAGTAGTGGTTTCTTTGCAGCAATTCAACCATGAAGGCCTGATTCACGCAGTCTCCTCTGAACAGTTGATGTTGTGATGTGTCTGTTACGTGAACTCTGAAGCATTTATTTGGGAAGCAATATCTGAGGTGCAGTTAACTCTAATGAACTTATCTTCTGTAGCAGAGGTAACTCTGGGTCTTCTTTTCATTGAGGCAAAGGGTGGCTACTTTGAAGAATCTCAAATCTCAAATATATTTTGATATGTTTAACACCTTTTTGGTTACTAGATGATTCCATATGTGTTATTTCATAGTTTTGATGTCTTCGCTATTATTCTACAATGTAGAAAATAGTAAAAATAAAGAAAGACCCTTGAATGAGTAGGTGTGTCCAAACATTTGACTGGTATTGTATACATGTCTGTGTGTGCGTGTGTGTGTGTGTGTAGGGAGTGCAGCACTAACATCCTGGATAACCTGCTGTCCCGTATGGAGCAGTATGCTAACAACCTGGAGGAGCTGGTGGAGGAGAGAACCCAGGCCTACCACGAAGAGAAACGCAAGGCTGAGGCCCTGCTCTATCAGATACTACCACAGTGAGTTTCTGCTATACACACACACACACACACACACAAACATACACAAACACACACACAGTGAGTCAATGCGATACACACACACAGTGCGTAATGTTACTGTCTGTACCTGCAGTTCAGTGGCGGAGCAGCTAAAGAGAGGGGAGACGGTACAGGCTGAGGCCTTTGATTCAGTCACCATCTACTTCAGTGACATTGTAGGCTTCACAGCCATATCAGCTGAGAGCACACCTATGCAGGTGAGAGAGCACGATCACATTGTGACACTACTCCCACAGGTGTGACAAGTTACAAAGATAGACTTTACAAGGGAGGCCATAGTCAAACCAAACAATTCCTATTCTGCTCTAAAAAATGTTTGCCTCTTTAGGTTGTGACCCTGCTCAATGACCTCTACACCTGTTTCGATGCCATCATTGACAACTTTGATGTTTACAAGGTAACATTATATGTCTCATCAATGTGCAGATGAAGGAAAGGAAAAGAGGAGATGAAGCCTCTATTGAGATCCTCCATTAGGACACACTGACTTCCCTGCCCCTGCTGTTTCTCTGGCGCCCCCAGGTGGAGACCATTGGTGATGCCTACATGGTGGTGTCCGGCCTGCCGGTGAGGAACGGGAAGCTACACGGCAGAGAGATCGCCCGCATGGCCCTGGCTCTGCTCAACGCCGTACGCACCTTCAAAATCCAACACCGACCTGACCAGCAGCTCAAACTACGCATTGGCATCCACAGCGGTGAGCGGCACGCGATGGTCACATACTAGCAGACTCAGTGATGATATACCAATTTCAGTTGTGTGATTGACCAATTCACTCCACTCTATATTCAGGCCCTGTGTGTGCAGGAGTGGTGGGGCTGAAGATGCCACGGTACTGTCTGTTTGGAGACACAGTCAACACCTCTTCACGACTGGAGTCCAATGGTGAAGGTAAGCCACAGAGTAGTCATACAACATGTGGGTTTTAAATCAGTTCCACAGATCTGCTGGTCTTCATATCTCTGTGGTAGTTAATTGACTAATTAATGATTGCTCTCCTCACCTTCTCCCTCACAGCGCTGAAGATCCATGTGTCTGCGGCCACGCGTGATGTCCTGCAGGAGTTCAACTGCTTCCAGCTGGAGCTGAGAGGAGACGTGGAGATGAAGGGGAAGGGGAAAATGACCACCTACTGGCTACTGGGAGAGAGCAAGAACAACGAGTCAACGAGCTAAGGGGACGAGCCAAGGGAAGGAGGGAAAGGAAGAAGTGGTGGAGGCAAACTTGAGCAAATAATGGGAACCACTGATTTGAAGTGCTGGAGCAAGTAATCAAATGAAGAGGCCTGGTGAATGAATGGGGGGGGGGGGGGTGTAGATGAGGAAGAGGACAAGGAAGGAGGATGTGGAGAACTTTCTTCACTTCAGCCCTCCTGCACTTGAACATCTAGATTCTAAGGACATATAGAAAGCTACATGCTCTGAGAGTGTGTGTGTGATGTTCTGTGTATACGTTTTTCCAGTTTTATTTCCGTGTTGGAGGTTTTGGATGCAACACTGATGGTATTTTAGATCGGTAAAAAAAATTAGTTCACAAACAAACCTTTACAGGAGGTTGTGGATATTGCTACCTGGTGATCACATTATTTAACTGTTTTTTGAATTCATGTCTTTTATGAGTACACAGTATCCCACTGGGCACAGACGTCAGTTCAACATCTAGTTGTGATTTAAATTTGGTTGAGTTGTCAACTAATGTGAATTCAACGTGAAATAAACAATAAATATCACTATGTCATTGGATTTAGGTTAAGAGTTGGGTGAAAAAAATACAAAATGCCCTTACGTTGATTACTTTTTTACAAATCCAATCAATTTTCCATGTTGACTCAACATCATCACATACATTTTTGGGGTTGAAATTACATAGAAATGACGTTCAAACTTCTTTTACCCAGTGGGATTTATAATTGGATTAATTTCCACTGTAGTCTTTGTGATTATGTATCCCCAGACCCCAACCACTATAACTGAGCCTACTCTGGAGTTAAAATGACTTGTTTGATATGTGTGTGTGGTTGTGCGTGTGTCTAATGTCTCATTAGTGTATATGATTTGTCCGTTTACAGTCATATTACGGTCTTATTATTTGGTATAATACAGATGTTGTTTATTTCTCAATAGTTTACTTTTCTATTGCCTAAAGGGCAATTCACAGAAATGCACTTAAGATAAAGTCAAGCATTCCACTTCTTCGGCACCATAGCCAGTTTCATTATTTTCACTGAAGTGTACGATTGCCTATGAATCTGTCTAATAAGATTAAATTTAATGCATTATTGTTGCCAGCAGCATACCACCCTGCATACCACTGCTGGCTTACTTCTGATTCTAAGTAGGGTTGGTCCTGGTCAGTTCCTGGATGGATGCTGCTGGAAGTGGTGTTGGATGCTGCTAGAAGTGGTGTTGGAGGGCCAGTAGGAGGCACTCTATCCTCTAGTCTAAAAAAATATCCCAATGCCCCAGGGCAGTGATTGGGGACACTACCCTGTGTTGGGTGCCGTCTTTTGGCTGGGATGTTAAACAGGTGTCCTGACTTTCTGAGGTCATTTAAGATCCCATGGCACTTATTGTAAGAGTAGGGTGTTAACCCCGGTGTCCTGGCTAGATTCCCAATCTGGCCCTCAAACCATCACGGTCACCTAATAACCCCCAGTTAACAATTGGCTCAATAATCCCCCTTCCTTTCCCATGTAACTAGTCTCCAGGTCGTTGCTGCAAATGAGAACGTGTTCTCAGTCAACTTACCTGGTAAAATAATGGATAAATAGTGAAAACATACAGCTAAGCTTACATCATACACATCATACACATATGCCATGGCTGTCTCAGTCACCAGATCTCAACCCAATTTAATACTTATGGGATATTCTGGTGCGTTTTCCACCACCATCAACAAAATACCAAATTATGGAATTTCTCGTGGAAGAATGGTGCCGCACTTGTAGAATTTATGCTACTTTATGCTAAGGTAAATGTAAGCTGTTCTGGCTCAAAGCCCTATTAAGCAACTTTATGTTGGTGTTTCCTTTATTTTGTCAGTTACCTGTATTCAACAATAATTGAAGACAGGTAACCATTTTCTGCTGGAAAGACAGACTCTTGACGGAGGATAGTTTTATGAAAATTGTGGATGGACAGCTGGACACACACTGGCTCTTGATTTCTGAATGGATTTGTCTGAACTGCTACTCTGAAAACACCCTGAAATAAAAATTAAGAGGTCACCAGGGAACTTTTAGAAAGGGTTCACACTGAGATCCTCTATAACTTTGCAATAACTAACCGTGTCAAAAGGACTAAATGAATTCTGGGGTAGATATGTATGAAGGACTAAATGAATTCTGGGGTTGATGTGTATAAAGGACTAAATTAATTCTGAGGTAGATGTGTATAAAGTTCCATATTTTGGTTTGGTGTTCACAGTAACCTTTTGAGTTTGAGAGTCATGGAGAATGGTATTGTTTTTTGCGTCTCAAGCCAACAGTGTTCATCATCTGTTGAGAAGTGTTGAACAGATCAATACTGTCTGTAAGACCTCATAAATCAGCCTGTCGACATGTATTTTCATCTCGTGTTTTCGGTTTGAATCAGTAAATATGGTATAAGTGTATTAGTGGCTGTTTTAGTTCTGTGTGTCCCTATCAGTGGTGGGGTGTATGTACAGTGGGGCAAAAAAAGTATTTAGTCAGCAACCAATTGTGCAAGTTCTCCCACTTAAAAAGATGAGAGAGGCCTGTAATTTTCATCATAGGTACACTTCAGCTATGACAGACAAAATGAGAAGAAAAAAAATCCAGAAAATCACATTGTAAGATTTTTAATGAATTTATTTGCAAATTATGGTGGAAAATAAGTATTTGGTCACCTACAAACAGGCAAGATTTCTGGCTCTCACAGACCTGTAACTTCTTCTTTAAGAGGCTCTCCTGTCCTCCACTCGTTACCTGTATTAATGGCAACTGTCCACAACCTCAAACAGTCACACTCCAAACTACACTATGGCCAAGACCAAAGAGCTGTCAAAGGACACCAGAAACAAAATTGTAGACCTGCACCAGGCTGGGAAGACTGAATCTGCAATAATAATTTGCAGCTTGGTTTGAAGAAATCAACTGTGGGAACAATTATTAGGAAATGGAAGACATACAAGACCACTGATAATCTCCCTCGATCTGGGGCTCCATGCAAGATCTCACCCCGTGGGGTCAAAATAATCACAAGAACGGTGAGCAAATATCCCAGAACCACACGGGGGGACCTAGTGAATGACCTGCAGAGAGCAGGGACCAAAGTAACAAAGCCTACCATCAGTAACACACTACGCCGCCAGGGACTCAAATCCTGCAGTGCCAGACGTATCCCCCTGCTTAAGCCAGTACATGTCCAGGCCCGTCTGAAGTTTGCTAGAGAGCATTTGGATGATCCAGAAGAAGATTGGGAGAATGTCATATGGTCAGATGAAACCAAAATAGAACGTTTTGGTAAAAACTCAACTCGTCGTGTTTGGAGGACAAAGAATGCTGAGTTGCATCCAAAGAACACCATACCTACTGTGAAGCATGGGGGTGGAAACATCATGCTTTGAGGCTGTTTTTCTGCAAAGGGACCAGGACGACTGATCCGTGTAAAGGAAAGAATGAATGGGGCCATGTATCGTGAGATTTTGAGTGAAAACCTCCTTCCATCAGCAAGGGCATGGCTGGGTCTTTCAGCATGACAATGATCCCAAACACACCGCCCGGGCAACGAAGGAGTGGCTTCGTAAGAAGCATTTCAAGGTCCTGGAGTGGCCTAGCCAGTCTCCAGATCTCAACCCCATAGAAAATCTTTGGAGGGAGTTGAAAGTCCGTGTTGCCCAACAACAGCCCCAAAGCATCACTGCTCTAGAGGAGATCTGCATTGAGGAATGGGCCAAAATACCAGCAACAGTGTGTGAAAACCTTGTGAAGACTTACAAAAAACATTTGACCTCTGTCATTGCCAACAAAGGGTATATAACAAAGTATTGAGATAAACTTTTGTTATTGACCAAATACTTATTTTCCACCATAATTTCAAATAAATTCATAAAAAAATCCTACAATGTGATTTTCTGGATTTTTTTTCTCTCATTTTGTCTGTCATAGTTGAAGTGTACCTATGATGAAAATTACAGGCCTCTCATCTTTTTAAGTGGGAGAACTTGCACAATTGGTGGCTGACTAAATACTTTTTTGCCCCACTGTATATCTGATCCCCACTTTCACTATTATCAAATATCTTTAGATTACTTCATTAAACCCTCCTCTAATCCAGGGCAGCCTAGACAAAATGAGCAATACTGTAGTTTAGGGTTATTTCTCCCTGTCCCTGTCCCTGTCCTCCTTTTCTCTTTCTCAGTCAATCATCTCTGACTAATCTCTCTCTCTCCCCAAGGATCAAATGTAACCCTTTCCCTTAGATCAGAGCCCACGGGTGGGTATAAGAATAAGCCTTAAACTGTAACCTGTCATCCATCATAAGGTAATGTAGTCATTATCTAATGTGTCTTGAAGCCTGTGAAGTATGTGTTTGATCTCTGTAACATCAAGTGCTTGAATGAAATAGACAATATATATAACTGTTTCTATTGTAGCTTTGAAATGTGGTACTAAACTTTATTCTACTCCATTTCCTTTATCTTGCTTGTTGGTTGATTCATTTCAACTGTCATATTTATTGTGGTAAAAACATTTTTATTTTTAATGCATTCATTTCTTCAAGTCAATGGCATGGATAAGTTTGCACAGAAGGAAAATAGTCCATATAGTAGGACAGTATACTGAACATTGTGTTCAAATGTTTGTGAAATGTATATGGGAAACCTAGACAATGTTGTGGATTGAAAGATCAGCATTGTTATTTAATTTGACCGTAATATCTCATATGGCACATTAAGGGAGACTTTAAAACTAATTTCCTGCAATTCTACAAAGTTTGACCACTTATTACGCCTCTCTTGAGAGGTATTTTGAGGGATATATGAGTGTATTTTGAAAACACAGTATAAGTGGAAGCCCCCCCCAAAAAAAAATTGTTGCGGAAAACGACTTTTTCACCTGGATTTCAACACATTTTGCCATGGGGCAGAGAGAAAAATATGCAGTTTTATCATGCTACTCTATATGTTTTGTCATGTGTCTGAGAGAAAACGTTGCAGTTTTAAAGCAAATGTTCAACTATTTACACATTTTGCCATGGAGCAGAGAAAACGATTCGCTGTTTTATAACTAATCTCGTGCAATTCTTCACATTTTGCCACGAAGACGAATCGACATGTACTGCATATTGGGGGCATCCCCCGTGCCAATTTCGCCAAGTGGCACATCAAGTGTCTGATGCCTGGATCCCTGTTCCCAAAATGTTGTCGTTCTGCACAAATGGAGCGTCTCTTTTCGCTGACCGGTACATTGCCCGAACTGAAGCCAGGCGCTTCTCGAATAGTCGCTTTATTTGTCCATTCCCTGGGAACACAGTGGCAGAGTTGTGGGATGATCAGTGTCTAGACAGAGATGCTCAGAATGTCGATCGTTTTCTGACTGACGTGAGGCGCAACTGTGAGTTGACGCCGCGTTGTACGAAAAGGGGTGCGCTATCCTCTTAGAGCCAGGGGTCGTTTAAAAATCTGACAAAGGTCGTCTGATCTTTAGTCGACGAGGGTGTGCTGGCCCGTTGTGTCCCGTTGATCATGCAAGACTGTCAAGTCATCTTTAAAAAATAATGACTCCCTCCTTCGGACGAAGGGGCTTTCGCCCAGGGTGAGGAAGCCATTTGGCGTTGTGATTTTGGGTAAATGTGGAAGAGACAATGCCGCCCGTCTCGTTGGATCCACCAAATCTTCTCTTGCCATGTATTGATGCTCCGGGAGAGGACCGTCGTGATTCAGTGCTCGACAGAAAACAGATGTGAGCGCGGCAACAGTGGAATTGTATAGCGACGTCCGTGGACCAGCGAGCATCCTTCCCGGTCCCTTGGAGTTTGCAGACATCGTGCGTGGCGCGCCTGTCCGGGGGTTGGAATGGGAAACTCTCGGATGCGGTCAGGTGTCATCACATGTCCTTAAAATATATGTTTTTGTCTTTACAGCCGTCTAGGTCGGTTGGAGTTGTAGTTGCATTTTCGATTTTTCGGAATGGGATCCGATTACTTTTACGCAAATCAACTTTTACGCACATCCACTTTTACGCACATTTAGACGGCATTAACGAAGCTAATCTTTTGCTGTTGATTTAGTGTAAGACTTTAGGACCATATTCGACTGCAGACTAGATATGGAATGAAGGAGTGTCCAATTTCTCGGAGACATGCTTCTGAAGTGACAGATAAAGCTGTGCCCATATATTTAAATTACAGGTATATCACATGCCTCATTGGCATGCCTCATTGGTTCTCAGGTTCTCTTTTTCAGTCAACAGCTGAACTGAACTCCTCCCACAGGGTTGGCTAACAGATGCCCTTGCCATACTGAAGTTAACTTGATAAGCACCCCTGTGCATTCAAATCATCAATGACACTGTCATAAACCATTATTTTACAAGTGCTAAAAGCAGTGGCTGTCAGTGTCGTTTAAGATGAGGGAGGAGGATTATTTTTTTCATGAGCATGGCCTTATTTCTATTACAACATATTGGATGACTCTCATTCACATTTCATTCACCCAGTTCAATGTAAGAGTGAATTTTCACTATTCGAATTTTCACTATACCCATCATGAGGTTGCTACAACCTAGCTTATGACTGAAGTTTACAACGTAGGTGCACACAGGTCGAGAGACAAATTTGAGGTAACAGACAGTGACATTCAATACCGCCTTGCACATTCTTGCCTGATATAGGGTGTAATCATTAGTCCAACAGCCGCAAACAATGTTTATGTTTATCCCTGTTTTGTTTCCGTTTGCTTCCGCTTAAACGTTTTTCAACAGAATCGGCAGAATGAACACACCCCTGATCACGTGTAAACACAGTTCACTCTCATAACAGCCATGTTGTATTCCTTCTCTTCCCTTCACTTATGGACTTCAACACACAACACATCAGCTGTATGTGCCTGGGTGAAAAAAACTTTCCCAAGGAAAACCGCTACACAAAGCCTACATCATTGTCACAATATTAGCTATGCTAAATTCATAGTCAGCATAGCTAATAGAACTAACGCGTTAGTATACCCGCTACAATCATGCAGTAACATTAGTGTACAGTCAGTAAGCAGTTACACCAGTAGGCCCTGGTGGCAATAAACTTGTAATGCCAAAAGCTTACCTTGACTTGGAAGAGTTCCAGTGTTGTGTTGGAAAGTCATAGCCAGCTAGCTAACATAGCATCCCTCTGTTTGAGCAGGGTGTTTCCGTAGGCTAAACTAGCTTGTTGCATTTGCTAGCTAAGTCAGTTAAACTGAAAGGGGGAGAAAAAAAATGACTCTATTTCTCTCTTGCTTCTCCTTCACTTTGGAAGAAATTAATTTAACTGTTCAACTATAGTCTTTCTGTGTCTTTGAGTCAACTACTCACCACATTTTATACACTGCAGTGCTAGCTAGCTTTAGTTTATGCTTTCAGTACTAGATTAATTCTCTGATCTTTTGATTGGGTGGACAACATGTCAGTTCATGCTGCAAGATCTCTGATAGGCTGGAGGACGTCCTCCGGATGTTGTCATAATTGTGTAAGTCTATGGAACAGGGTGAGAACCATGAGCCTTATAGGTTTTGTATTGAAGTCAATGTACCCAGAGGAGGATGGAAGCTGCCTGTCCTCCAGCTACACCATGGTGCTACCCTCAGAGTGCTGTTGAGGCTACTATAGACCTTTTCAAAATAGTATGTTTTAATCAGTTATTTGGTGAAGTGATTATATTTAGTATAGTCTTATCTAAAAATGATAACTTTTTAAATGTTTTACAATTTAAAAATGTATGAAGTTCACTCAGGAGGACGGTCCTCCCTTTCCTCCTCCTCTGAGCCTCCACTGGCTAAAAGATTACCAAAACGTTCAACCATTAATCGTGTTGATTAATGGTTTATAGAGCACAAAAACAACTTAACTAGTTTATATCAATTTTGTAGTCTCGGAAATCCCAGACCTAGCTAGGGCACCAGCACTGTGCTGGAACATTGTAAGATTATTATGGGAGGCAACCCATCTGTCTAGAGACTCTAGTGAGACTAGCTACAGTATTTAGTGGCTGGGGAGAAATACTTTTTCCTCCTAATATATTAGTAGTAGAAATTTAAATAAGTGGCTGCAAGTTCTCATGTATATAGTATTAAGAAATTATACATATATATATATTTTTAAGCTTTCAGTCACGTCAAGCGTTGAAGATTTTATCAGCAGTACAGCTCTAGGATGGTTACATTACTACATAACATGTCCATTGGGCAGCTCTCTCTGGCTGTTGTTGCTAAGAATAGTGATTCTAAACACACTGACTGATGACTGTTATGTGATTTTTTTTTACCAACTTTATATTGTTGCAATCTTTAAGTTAAGAACTATTCTTGCGTGCATATGTGTGATCGGCAATGTGGCTGGGTGCAAATACATATGAGTAAATATCAATGACTCTCAACTTCTTCTGGCTGGGAGGGATATTGAAGAAGCGTTTGGATGAGTTGAGTTCTACTTGTTCCATCTGGCTGGCTGCTCTTTTCCGTCCCCTTCCAGATGCCTCTAAGGTACAGCTGCTTTCTCCTTCCTTCTGGCTGGCTGTTCTCTTTTGCCCCTTGTTGCTAGCCGCCTTATCTGATGTACGGGCAGAGCCCCCTTCACTCTGGCTGGCTGTTGTCTTCAGTCCACTCCTGCCATGGACGGGTTTTGTCCCCTGTCGCAGCTTGATGAGCTTGAGGATCCATTTAGGCCTCTGCAGCTGGCTCCATTTATTTTCCAGCTCCTTTCTTTTAATTTCTTTCTTTTTGATATCGTCCAATCGTTTAATTTCTTTATTTTTTATGTTGTTCAGCTGCTTTTCTGTCAGGGGGAAGCCAATAATCCTCAGGATCATCCTGATTTCATTGGGGTTGATGGGGTCAACAAGCAGGATGGACTCATATAGGACTTTAGCCTTTTGGGGTTTTGGGTGGTGGTACAGGTCAGCAGTAGCCCTGTGAGCAGCTTTGCCCTTTGAGCCAAAATATGGAGGTGTTGTTTCGCTGTTACCCATGGACACCAGAGACTTGACCGCTAGGCCTCTGTCACTTTGGAGCCTGGGGTTCCCTGACTTGTATGCTATGGATATCTGTAAATTGGAGAGAGAGAATATTCTGAGTTTACAAACAAGTTTAATTTACACTAAATACATAAATATCTTGATTTGGAAGGCTGAGGGTGAACTTTGACCAGTTCTGAACATTTTAAAGCACATTTTTAGAATGGTTTTAACAGGTAAAACCAGTCCACGTTGACAACAATTTGAGGATAAATATTCTTAAACTTGTTTATTGTAAAGAATACAAATAATAATAATACTCACAGTTTCCATTTCAGGCATTCATATGTAGAATATTTTATTTTAAAAATTACTTTCAATGGAAGTTTGTTGATAAAACAGTATTTTAGGTTTGATCCATAGCTATGTTAATTCTTGATTCATATTCTGTGTTGGTGCTTTTCCAAATATTCTGGAACGATGCATCATAATGGAGGTGCGTATATAATAGTCTTTAGGAGCGTCCATTCCTAGTAGCTCGCAGCTTTGATGTCATATGGTTTGTTTCAGGTATGAAGGTGCAAGATTATCCAGATCCCTCCAAATAAATATAATAAATAGAGTAATTTTTGGGGTGTTCTTTTTAATTAATTTTTTACAAAAACAACCACGAGAAATAATCGAATAAATAATCTAAGTGCGTGTGTGCATGTGCAATTGCCAACGTTTCCTCCATCCATTAAAACCACTGTAAACTAAGTAGTAACATTAACATGATGCCTTCTAATTGCAGTCGCTGTACTCATAATATACAGGAGAACGATCGCCATACGGCGAGGATAGCTGTGCTGCAAGCCCAGCTTCAGACGCAATCGTTAGGCAAGGGTAATTTCAGTGTAGGAAAGGATGAAACAGCGTCTGTGCCACCAGTAAGTACAGATAGTAACGTTAGAATAAATCCCCTCGCACGGTCCCCGCAGCCAGACAATTTTCTCATGTTTTCTGGAGGGAAATACTGTAGGAATGCTCAACTGGTGTCGCTCATTCTGCCGACAGAAACTTTCAACCGGTTTTCCCCATTAAGCAGCGAGTCGGCGTCTGAGGCCGAGCCTTCTCTTGTCTCTACACCTCCCGTTACGGGGTCTGAGACACCGAAGCTTCTCACCATTAGCTCTGACAAATTGAAACCCCTAGTCATTGGCGACTCCATTACCCGCAGTTTGGTGTGGCGCCATTTCCGTTCCAATTTTCTGAAGCTTGTTTCAGAGCTCGGGTATTTTCTGTGTACAAGGGAGCTAGTTTCTTATGAGAAATGTTTTTAGTTTTTAGGGGTGCAACTGCATCTAGGGTATTGCGCAAGATTAACTTGAGTTCCTCAGTTAGGTGGTTAACTGATTTTTGTCCTCTGACGTCCTCGGGTAGGCAGAGGGAGTCTGGAAGGGCATCAAGGCATTTTTGTGTTGTCTGTGAATATATAGCACGACTTTTGATGCTCCTTGGTTGGGGTCTGAGCAGATTATTTGTTGCAATTGCAAACGTAATAAAATGGTGGTCCGATAGTCCAGGATTATGAGGAAAAAAATTAAGATCCACAACATTTATTCCATGGGACAAAACTAGGTCCAGAGTATGACTGTGACAGTGAGTAGGTCCAGAGACATGTTGGACAAAACCCACTGAGTCGATGATGGCTCCGAAAGCCTTTTGTAGTGGGTCTGTGGACTTTTCCATGTGAATATTAAAGTCACCAAAAATAAGAATATTATCTGCTATGACTACAAGGTCCGATAGGAATTCAGGGAACTCAATGAGGAACGCTGTATATGTCCCAGGAGGCCTGTAAACAGTAGCTATAAAAAGTGATTGAGTAGGCTGCATAGATTTCATGACTAGAAGCTCAAAAGACGAAAACGTCATTATTTTTTCTTCTGTAAATTGAAATTTGCTATCGTAAATGTTAGCAACACCTCCGCCTTTGCAGGATGCACGGGGGATATGGTCACTAGTGTAACCAGGAGGTGAGGCCTCATTTAACACAGTAAATTCATCAGGCTTAAGCCATGTTTCAGTCAGGCCAATCACATCAAGATTGTGATCAGTGATTAGTTCATTGACTATAACTGCCTTTGAAGTGAGGGATCTAACATTAAGTAGCCCTATTTTGAGATGTGAGGTATCATGATCTCTTTCAATAATGGCAGGAATGGAGGAGGTCTTTTTTCTAGTGAGATTGCTAAGGTGAACACCGCCATGTTTAGTTTTGCCCAACCTAGGTCAAGGCACAGACATGCTCTCAATGGGGATAGCTGAGCTGACTACACTGACTGTGCTAGTGGCAGACTCCAATAAGCTGGCAGGCTGGCTAACAGCCTGCTGCCTGGCCTGCACCCTATTCCATTGTGGAGCTAGAGGAGTTAGAGCCCTGTCTATGTTGGTAGATAAGATGAGAGCACCACTCCAGCTAGGATGGAGTCCGTCACTCCTCAGCAGGCCAGGCTTGGTCCTGTTTGTGGGTGAGTCCCAGAAAGAGGGCCAATTATCTACAAATTCTATCTTTTGGGAGGGGCAGAAAACAGTTTTCAACCAGCAATTGAGTTGTGAGACTCTGCTGTAGAGCTCATCACTCCCCCTAACTGGGAGGGGGCCAGGGACAATTACTCGATGCCGACACATCTTTCTAGCTGATTTACACGCTGAAGCTATGTTGCGCTTGGTGACCTCTGACTGTTTCATCCTAACATTGTTGGTGCCGACGTGGATAACAATATCTCTATACTCTCTACACTCGCCAGTTTTAGCTTTAGCCAGCACCGTCTTCAGATTAGCCTTAACGTCGGTAGCCCTACTGGTAAACAGTGTATGATCATTATTATTGGAAAGCAAATTACGGACTCCTCTTTAAATCTGCGTATTCCTTCAAAGCACAGTTGTCTGCACATCTCTGCCGGGACCTAGGATCAAGAGAGACACTCAAGTGTTTTAGTACTATATCTCTGGACACAATGATGAAAATAATCATGGCCTCTAAACCTTCAAGCTGCATACTGGAACCTATTCCAACTAAACTACTGAAAGAGTGCTTCCTGTGCTTGGCCCTCCTATGTTGAACATAATAAATGGCTCTCTATCTCTCTTTTGATGAACATATCAAGACTGTTTCAAGGACAGCTTTTTTTCATCTACATAACATTGCAAAAATCAGAAACTTTCTGTCCAAAAATGATGCAGAAAAATTAACTACTGCAATGCTCTACTTTCCGGCTACCCGGATAAAGCACTAAATAAACTTCAGTTAGTGCTAAATATGGCTGCTAGAATCCTGACTAGAACCAAGAGATTTGATCATATTACTCCAGTGCTAGCCTCCCTACACTGGCTTCCTGTCAAGGCAAGGGCTGATTTCAAGGTTTTACTGCTAACCTACAAAGCATTACATGGGCTTGCTCCTACCTATCTCTCTTTGGTCCTGCCGTACATACCTACACGTACACTACTTCCTGTCTGGGTCGGCGCCCCCCCTTGGGTTGTGCAGTGGCAGAGATCTTTGTGGGCTATACTCGGCCTTGTCTCAGGATGGTAAATTGGTGGTTGAAGATATCCCTCTAGTGGTGTGGGGACTGTGCTTTGGCAAAGTGTGTGAGGTTATATCCTTCCTGTTTGGCCCTGTCCGGGGGTATAATCGGATGGGGCCACAGTGTCTCCTGACCCCTCCTGTCTCAGCCTTCAGTATTTATGCTGCAGTAGTTTATGTGTCAAGGGGCTAGGGTCAGTTTGTTATATCTGGAGTACTTCTCCTGTCTTATCCGGTGTCCTGTATGAATTTAAGTATGCTCTCTTTCTTTCTCTCTCTCGGAGGACCTGAGCCCTAGGACCATGCCTCAGGGCTACCTGGCATGATGACTCCTTGCTGTCCCCAGTCCACCTGGCCGTGCTGCTGCTCCAGTTTCAACTGTTTTGCCTGCGGCTATGTAATCCTGACCTGTTCATCGGACGTGCTACCTGTCCCAGACCTGCTGTTTTCAACTCTCTAGAGACAGCAATAGTGGTAGAGATACTCTTAATGATCGGCTATGAAAAGCCAACTGACAATTACTGCTGAGGTGCTGACTTGCTGCACCCTCAACAACTACTATGATTATTATTATTGAACCATGCTGGTCATTTATGAGCATTTGAACATCTTGGCTATATTCTGTTATAATCTCCACCCGGCACAGCCAGAAGAGGACTGGCCACCCCTCATAGCCTGGTTCCTCTCTAGGTTTCTTCCTCGGTTTTGGCCTTTCTAGGGAGTTTTTCCTAGCCACCGTGCTTCTACACCTGCATTGCTTGCTGTTTGGGGTTTTAGGCTGGGTTTCTGTACAGCACTTTGAGATATCAGCTGATGTACGAAGTGCTATATAAATACATTTGATTTGTAAGAAAACATAACCTGGTGAATCAACTTGAAAGATTGTGTGTGGTTAATAACACAAACATTTACTGTGGGCTGCTGAAACCACGTCGATTGAATAGTCTAACCTTTCACTGTACTTGAGGTAGGATCTCTAATGCTATGGGGAAATTAAGTGGGGATGGATTTATCTGTGACACGCGGGAAAGGGCGCTGTAAATTATTTTGAGATTTGCTTAGTTCGTTATCTTCTCATGGCACCAAATGCCTATTTCCGGGTAAGTGACACCAAGAAAGTTACTAAATTTGAAAGGTCAATGTACTGTCAACCTAGAAAAGTCGGGCGTCTAGTTCCGAGACACACAAACACACAAGGTTAGTTGTTGACAAATATACGTCGTTAGCCAGCAAGCTAATAACAACAACACAAGCTAGCTAGCTAACTACCCAAACAACTACTTCAGGGTCATTAGCGTGAGTAGCGTCACTTGTGTCATGCGATTATTTTAGCTAGTAAGAAATGTTTTATAGCTGTGATGACTTGGTTGTGCTTTTTGTACTGCAACTGAGAAAGCGGCAACACTAGCCTGCTAACTTGGCTAGATAATAATAGCTAGCTAGATAGTAGCTTGGATTGCACACATGGGACACATTCGTTAGCTGTTTTACTCGGCTATGTACATTTTGTCTAGCTAGTAACAACTGCAAATATTTCATCATATTGTAAATTCTATGACCGAGTATATTTTACTGTCTGCTAACGTTAGCCCCCTCATGTAACTGTAACGTTAAACTGTTGTGTTCTTTCAGGCCTCGAAGCATGAAAGCCCAGAAACGCAAATCGAGCACCCCAGAACCACTGCCCATGCGTTCTAAAGCCTTGAAGAGGGATGAGACAACCTGTGCCCCTCAGATCTCCAATGGTGGTCCACTCTGCACTCTCTCTGTTAACAGACATCTCTCCATTTCCACCCCGGCTAAGGGAAAGGGCTCTGGGATGACGGTCACAGATGGGCTGTCACCAATGAGACACTCTCCCAGGTTCAAGCAGAGGACAATTTCTTCAGGTACGAGGGATGAGAAAAGGAAGGGGGAATGGAGAACTAGAGAGAGGGATGACAAGTAACGCCTAGTGTGTTGCTGAGATATGAAGGGATGTTGGAGTTTATGTGCAAGGGCATTTCATTGGTTTTACATATATTGGTTTTTACATGCTTCAGTGGTGGGAATGTGATCAACTCCTATCTCATTGTGAAATCTTTGTTTTGTATCTGCTGCAGGCCAGCTTAAGAATGGGGAAGATTGTCAGCTATCTCCCAGCCCCTCCAAGGCAGAGGAGGATGACACAGAACTGGGCCTGGTAATTACCTTAGGTGAGCTTCTCAACTCTGCTTCTTGTGACACGCTGATTTAAACAAGAACAATCCCCCCCCCCAGATAACCCTCAGATATCATATTCATAACTGCAATAATTTCTCTTCACCTTATGGCGAAATTAGTATAATTGTAAGAAATTAGCTGTAAAGCTGAATTTCTTTTCTCTGCCCTGTGGCAATTTTTTGAAAGATTAGCATGAAATAAGTTATTAAATTGCTACATATTCTCTCTTCCCAATGACAAAATATGTAGAATTGCAGCAAACTTGCTTTCCAAACCTCTTGGCAAAATGCTTTCACACCCCTTGGCAAAATGTGTGGAAATTAGCTCTCTCCACTGTCAAGAGGGGGAGCTTGTTGAAGGAATTTCATTCCTCTGTTTTAATTCCCAATTAAAATTAAACACTCTGTCAATTCATAAGAATTTGTAAGACCCTTATTTTATAGGAATGGACAGAGCCCGGTCTTAAAAGTCAAGTAACAGCCTTTATTCAAGAGAGTACTGCCACAATACAGGTTACCACAGGTTATAAACTGAAAATGACGTCATTAGTTCTAACACTACCCCGTGCCATCTCCGTTCCAGTACAAAGGCTGTATATCAAGCCTTCCCACATCCGTCTCCCTACCAATTTAATATAATTTACGAGTCAAGGTTTTCTTGTGTAGATAAGCACTCTAGCCAGTCTGATTCATTTGTACCAAGGAACAGACCGTCATTGTTCTAAACTCTTGACCAAATACACACACACATTATTTTCAGTACTGGGATCAAGAAAGAAAACTCATACATATACAGTAACATTTAGTATTCGGATTAGTCAGTCCTGATTGAAATGTATACATAATTAGTCATCATTGATAAAAATTCCCTTAACAGAGCTGCGAAAATGTTTTGCTCCCAACAATTTCACTTAGCGCCCCCAAAAGTCTAGGGCTTGCTCTGACTACATGTGTGGGTATGGATGTTGGTATGCAGACCCGCGAGCCACTGCAGCCCCTCATGATGTGTTCAGATTTATTCTGGCCCCCACCCCCATCAACGTTGCTTATCCCTTCTCTGTGGACATACCCACCATTTTGGAAACACTGAATCAGATTTCTAGTGTATGAGAATTGGGTTTCTGTTTTGATGTGCACAAATTCATTACTTCTGTCTGAAGATGGAGAGGATTGTGGGGGCCAAAGGCTGTCAACGAGGAAGCACGGCTCGAAAATGAAGAGCACTTTAGACAATGGGCAGGAAGAGGGACACTCCGTGGCTGGAAAAAGGTTGTCGGAAGATTCATCCAGTGACAGTGAGGAAGATGAGTTTGAACAGCTGGATATGGATCTGGAGAGGAAGTCACAGCAACACAACTTGACTTCCGTCAATGTACGGACCATCCTTCATGTGAGTTACCTGGAGTCTCAAATCGGGAAAAAGAGGGGTTAATGCTAACTGCTAAGTACTAATGTTAGTGTTGAACATTTTTGACTGACACCTGTGAATGTTGCCCTCAGGAGGTGATAACCAACGAGCACGTAGTGGCCATGATGAAAGCAGCCATCCAGGAGACGCAGGACCTACCCCTATTTGTGAGCGTCAACATACAGCAAGTTATACTGACAGTACAACTCAGAAATTGGTTGCTGATATCACTTGCAAGTTTTTAAAATAATTTCTCTCTCCTCTGCCAAAATTTAAAGTTTTTATCTTCTATTTGCATCCCTCAGGAGCCCAAGATGACCCGCTCCAGACTGAAGGAGGTGGTAGAAAGGGGGGTGGTGGGTTTCCAGTAACACAACTTGTAGCTAGCTACCTTTTAATATTCTGTCCTGGATTCATCTCAATAGTCTAAAGCGGCTTCCTCTTCTCTTGCAGGGGATCCCCACCTGGAATATTTGTCCTATCAAAAGAGTCCTTGAAGTGAAGGTATGTCCCTGTCACACATAGTGCTAGTGTCATGTCAAATACTTTATTACTCCTCACTGTTGTTTCATCTCTGTTGCTTTCTCCCTCTATTTCACTCTTTCCCTCTCATCTCGCTCCCTGCTTCCTCTCCCCAGCCTCCCCAGTTTGTTGACATCCCTCTGGAGGAGGAGGAGGACTCCTCTGATGAAGAGTACTGCCCCGATGAGGATGATGAGGATGAGACTACAGAGGAGGTGAGGAAGAGCATTTTCAATCAGTCAAAGGTGTGTGCTATGTGACTACGATGTCATGCCTGTGAAATGGTCGTTTCAGACATTTTGGAGTGATGTGGACAGCACAGCCTCGTCCCCACGGTGTGCCCGAGGGGCGAGGCCCAGGACCCCTGGACACTCTGAGTGTGAAGAGGACAGATTTGACAGTCCCAGACAGGTAACACACCGCACCTCTGCATTTGGCCTTTGATTGATAGTTATTGAAATAATTGGGGGGGGAAAGAATGCAATTATTATTTTATCATTTTTTTGTCACAAGTACAGTGAAATGCATTTCTTGACACCTCTAAACCTAACAATGCAGTAATCAATGCAAATGTAATACTAAAGATAACATAAGGTAGAACAACAACTAACGAGAAATATAAATAAGAATACAAGAAGGTAAGTTAACATACTATATACAGTGTCAGAGTTAACTGACTGAGTTAATATGTACAATGTGCACTGGATGAGTGTACTGTAATGTTGGTCTTGGTTTATGTTTAGAAGTCAAGGCAGCCCAGACATCTGAGGGTGGAGACTGTTCCTATGGGGCCCCCTCCGCCCCCATCCTCCACTGGCCCCTCCCGGCCCCTCAGGCCCCAAGACTGCACCTTCCTGGAGAAGCTTCACGCAGTGGAGGAAGAGCTGGAACTCAGCCCCATCTGCACCGAATCCTTCCAGGTACTGAAACTGTTAAACTATTAATGGGTTGCACTTCCGTCACTTAGTCACATTGTTGCCATTGTTATGAACTTTATACAGACACCACAGCCATATTGGTCCCCGACTGATGCCAAGTCATTTTGGACAGGGGCTAATGCCTATTTATTCTAAATTACACTACAGTGGCATGGAAATAGGATAACAGTGCTAAAGTAGGAAATAATTAGTCAAAAACAACTTTTCCATCATTATGTCGTCAAACTTACTTTAGAGAGAGGGCAATGTTTCCATTAGCTAGCAAAGTTTGTCAAAAATAGCTAGCTAGCTAAAATTCAGTGCTGTCCCCTTAATCTCAGATAGTTAGCTAAAGTTATACTGCATCTAAAGTCAATCTGGGGACATCACAATTATGACAAAAAGGTTTTCTTACTAATTATTTGCCTCCTTTTGAAATGTCATAGGGTTTTCAAGCAACTGTAATGCTCTTTTGATGAAGTCTTCATCACCGCCATTGACAATGCATTGAGTAGAACGTTAATTCGGTCACCAGTCCTCAAGAGAATGTTCAAAACAATACTGTGACAAAACGTGCAACCCATGAATACTAGCAGACTATTCGGCTATACCAGGAAATCACCTGACTCGTATCAGGACACTATTCAGCCATATCAAGACAAATGTGAATCTCTTTCTTCATTGGTTCCATCTCTCTGTTTCCAGCCTCTGACTGGAGGTGCAGGGTCTAGCCTGGTGGCGTGTCGTACCCGCTCCAAACGGACCCTGAGGAACGTGCCCCTGGGCAAGCTGGAGGCGGAGCTACATGCCCCTGACATCACGCCTGACATGTACGACTACAGCTTGGCCCTGGAGGACCGCGACTGGAGCGAGTGGCTGCAGGGCCTCATGACATCCGACATGGAGAATGAAGGTTAGGATTCAAAGAAAGGGATGATGAGGGAGGATTCAAGGATGGGCGGTGTACTATTGAAATTGAATGGTCCAACCATGTAGAAACCAATGCAACAGGATTTTACATAATTCTCAAAATGGGTCATGAATTCAGTTTTTCCTGGAGCAAATACTTTTATTAGTGAAATACACAAAAAGTTGGCACTCCTCCAAACACTGAAAAGTGTGAAGCAGGTAGACTTGAGACAGATGGAGCTGCATTTAACCTGTGTGTGTGTACACATTTTACGGGAGATGTGTGTGTTGTTGGTTTAATTGTTCTCTGTTTGCTCTGTCATGTTTTGCTTATTTTGACTTTGCCCCCCCCCCACTGCTCTGCTCCTGTTTGTCTCCCCCACTCTGCCTCATCTTTCCCGTTTCGTCTTCACTGGTTATGGTTGTGTGTGTTGACAGCCATTTTACCCTTAGGCCATATACCTTTCTTCACTTTACAACAGTTTAAAATAACTGTTTTTCTGTCTCTCTCGCGACCTCCGCCTTCTCTTTTCTCTCTCAGAAGAGGGTGATGATGATGACGACCCAGAGTATAATTTCCTGGAGGACCTGGATGAGCCTGACCGAGAGGACTACAGGAATGACCGGGCCGTACGCATCACCAGTGAGTCTCTGTAATAATGTTTCCATACATCAACCCTAACCACAGATATATATAAATAAATAAATTACATTTTGCTCAAGGGGAAAAATCAACCAAACTATTTTCTTTCTCCCTCTCTTTCAGAAAAGGAAGTGAACGAGCTATTGGAGGAGCTTTTCGAGACGGTGAGGATTATGGGATCATATCTGCAAGTCTCTCTCTTAAAAAAAATATATTTTCTGAATCTCACTCTTTTTACCCCTTCAGTTCCAGGATGATGAGCTAATAGTGAATGGGCAGGATGACGATGGGCATGAAGAAGATGAAGAGAGGGAGGAAGCTGCTCCACCCCTGAGTGCTCCGCAATTCAACGTTCCACAAGCCATTCGGTATGATTCCACCCTGACCCTCTCCCTATTTCTCTCTGGAAAGAAAGGGCTTTCAAAAAGTGTACTGCCAACCCAGTAAGTAAGTAGCCCTGAGCTGGAACAGCTTGTAGGAGCAGATCTCCTGTTTCTGTAGCATGAGGCAGCTTGATGTACAAGTAGACCCCCCTGGACAGGACGCTAGTCTATCGCAGGGCCTTACCCCCAATCTATCTCCTTAATGCTGAGTGCCAAGCAGAGGCGCATTGGTTCCCATTTTTACAGTCTTGACTCGGCCGGGGATCGAACTCCCAACATTCCGATCTCAGAGTGGACACTAACCACAAGGTCACTGAGTTGGTCCACCAACCCAGTACCTCATATTAATAATATAGAGCTTTTAATGCGGCGCAAACAACCAGATGAAGCAACTAGACTTTTGAGATGCGCTTAAAATGACAACTGTTTCATAAAATAGCATTATGATGAGCCAAATAATCCATTGCTTCCTGGTCCTCCTTGAGTCAACAGTGCTATCTATCCCAGAACTGAATCGATGTGAATGTGTGACCGTTTAGCTCACCCTTGCTTTTTTCTACCAACACGGTCCTCCTCTTGTTGACTTTGTGCTGGTTGGTGAGCCAAATTGGCCATCTGTTGTATGTGTTATGAACAACTGCAGGATACGTGACTGCAGCCACTCATGCGTTTTTTTTATTTTTATTTTTTTATTTCACCTTTATTTAACCAGGTAGGCCAGTTGAGAAAAAGTTCTCATTTACAACTGCGACCTGGCCAAAATAAAGCAAAGCAGTGCGACAAAAACAACACAGAGTTACACATGGGATAAACTAACATGTAGTCAATAACACAATAGAAAAATCTGTAGACAGTGTGTGCAAATTAAGTAAGGAGGTAAGGCAATACATAGACCAATAGTAGCAAAGTAATTATAATTGAGGAATTTACACTGGAGTGATATACAGTTGAAGTCGGAAGTTTACATAAGCCTTAGCCAAATTGATTTAAACTCAGTTTTTCACAATTAGTGATGTAGTAGTGATGAGTAGTGATGCTAGACGGGCGGGCGGGTGCGGGCAGCGATCAGTTGAAGAGCATGCATTTAGTTTTTACTAGCATTTAAAAGCAGTTGGAGGCCACGGAAGGAGTGTTATATGGTGTTGAAGCTCATTTGGAGGTTTGTTAACACAGTGTTCTAAGGAGGGCCCGATGTATACAGAATGGTGTCGTCTGCGTAGAGGTTGATCAAAGAATCACCCGCAGCAAGAGCGACCTCATTGATATATACAGAGAAAAAAGTTGGGCCAGTTGCTGCAGAGCTGGGGGGTGCAGAGCTGTTGGTTGGGGTAGCCAGGTGGAAAGCATGGCCATCCGTAGACATATACTTCTTGAAATTCTCTATTGTGGATTTATCAGCGGTGACAGTGTTTCTTAGTCTCAGTGCAGTGGGCAGCTGGGAGGAGGTGCTCTTATTCTCCATGGACTTTACAGTGTCCCAATTTTGGGAATTAGTGCTGCAGGATGCAAATTTCTGTTTGAAAAAGCTAGCCTTTGCTTTCGTAACTGACTGCGTGTATTGGTTCCTGACTTCCCTGAAAAGTTGCATATCGCGGGGACTATTTGATGCTAGTGCAGTACGCCACAGGATGTTTTTGTGCTGGTCAAGGGAATTCAAGTCTGGAGTGAACCAAGGGCTATATCTGTTCTTAGTTTCTTTTTTAAATGAAACGGGCATGCTTATTTAAGAAGGTGAGGAAAGCACTTTTTAAAGAGCAAACAGGCATCCTCCACTGACGGGATGAGATCAGTGTCCTTCCAGGATACTCCGGCCAGGTCGACTAGAAAGGCCTGCTCGCAGAAGTGTTTTAGGGAGTGTTTGAAGTGATGAGGGGACGCAGGTAATGAGGCAGTGATCGCTGAGATCCTGGTTGAAAATAGCAGAGGTGTATTTGGAGGGCATGTTGGTCAGGATGTTATCTATGAGGGTGCCCATGTTTACAGATTTGGGGTTGTACCTACCGGTAGTAGGTTCTTGGATAATTTGTGTGAGATTGAGGGCATCTAATTTAGATTGTAGGACGGCCGGGATGTTGAGTATATCCCAATTTAGGTCACCTAGCAGTACGAACTCTAACCATAGATGGGGGGCAATCAATTCCCATATGGTGTCCCATCAATTCCCATATGGTGTCCAATCAATTCCCATATGGTGTCCAATCAATTCCCATATGGTGTCCAATCAATTCCCATATGGTGTCCAATCAATTCCCATATGGTGTCCAATCAATTCCCATATGGTGTCCAATCAATTCCCATATGGTGTCCAATCAATTCCCATATGGTGTCCCATCAATTCCCATATGGTGTCCCATCAATTCCCATATGGTGTCCAATCAATTCCCATATGGTGTCCAATCAATTCCCATATGGTGTCCAATCAATTCCCATATGGTGTCCAATCAATTCCCATATGGTGTCCAATCAATTCCCATATGGTGTCCCATCAATTCCCATATGGTGTCCCATCAATTCCCATATGGTGTCCAATCAATTCCCATATGGTGTCCCATCAATTCCCATATGGTGTCCAATCAATTCCCATATGGTGTCCAATCAATTCCCATATGGTGTCCAATCAATTCCCATATGGTGTCCAGGGCACAGCTGGGAGCTGATGGGGGTCAATAACGAGGCAACAGTGAGGGACTTATTTCTGGAGAAGATGGATCTTTAAAAGTTGAAGCTCGAACTGTTTGGTCATAGATATGGATAGTATGACAGAACTCTGCAGGGTATCTCTGCAGTAGATTGCAATTCCGACCCCTTTAGCAGTTCTGTCTTGGATGGAAATGTTGTATTTGGGGATGGAAATGTCAGACTTTTTGGTGGCCTTCCTAAGCCAGGATTCAGACATTGCTAGGACATCAGGGTTGGCGGAGTGTGCTAAAGCAGTGAATAAAGCAAACTTAGGGAGGAGGCTTCTGATGTTAACATGCATGAACCCAAGGCTTTTACGGTTGCAAAGTCAGCAAATGAGACCACCTGGGTACACACAGTGCCTGGGTTAACCTCAACATCACCAGAGGAACAGAGGAGGAGTAGGATGAGGGTACGGCTAAAGGCTATAAGAACTGGTCGTCTAGTGCTTTGGGAACAGAGAATAAAAGGAGCAGATTTCTGGGCGTGGTAGGATAGATTCAGGGCATAGTGTACAGACAAGGGTATGGTAGGGTGCGAATACAGTGGGGTTAAACCTAGGCATTGAGTGACGATAAGAGACATTGCATCTCTGGAGGCGCCAGTTAAGCTAGGTGCGGTCTCCGCATGTGTGTGGGGATGGGACAAGTGGGCTATCTGAGGCATGTTGAGCAGGACTAGGGGCTCTGCAGAAAAATAAAACAATGAGAGCTGCCCTAAACAACAGTATACAAGGCATATTGACATTAGAGAGAGGCATAAAGCAATCACAGGTGTTGATTGGGAGAGCTAAGTAAGACAACAACAACAGGTAAATGGCGATAAATGGGCAGAGAGGGTCAGTTAGCTACACACAGGGCCTGAGTTTGAGGCTGGGGCTGACAGATAAACAAAATGAAGTACAGTGTTAATGAACAGTCCACCAGGCATCAGCTGTGTAGCCGAGTGAGCCTATCCATCTATGCCATTCTAGGAATCACTTGAAGTGACGTACACACACACACCAAGGCCTCCCTTCGGGACAGAGCAGCATAGGGGTGCTGTATCTGCTTGGGTAGGGAGGCAGAGAAATGCTCTGGTGTTTTCTCTTCCTCTGAAGTGTCAGGAGGTGGACAGAACTCACAGTAGAGCTACAATTCACACTAACACACATTTGAGCTACAGCTACTCATACTAACAAAAGACACACACACCACTAACAAACTCACTTTGTGTCTCACACACACATACACTCCCGGTGCGCCAGATTTTCAGTAGCTGGTTGGCACATGTGCCTACTTTGATGTTTGAACTGTGACGTCTGTTGAGAGGTCTCTGTGTGTGCGACGTGCTGTTTTCAGGCCACTTCTCCGAGCTGATGAGAGCATTTTACTTCCTTCCAGCAACCCTCCACGCATGCACACGTTTGCGTCACTGTGTCCTGGTCCTGGCTGTAATGGATGTCTCTAAATGTTAACGAGGCAGTATGACGTGCGGAGAGACAGACAGGTTTTTCCTCACTGTGGAGTAAGGGCTCTGTGACAGTGCTACCACTGATGACTCAGAAACATTAGGGAAAGTAGAGGAGGATAATAGAGGTGGGTAGATAGGGTTAAGTCTCACCACTGTGATTTCAGTCTGCTCAAGCGGAGCTACGCTTTCGTCACATTCCAAAAGTTCAGTGCACAAAAGTATTGTAGAGCTACGCAAATTAACCTCCATCAGATCCCCTTGTGTAGACTAGAGCCTTTTAAGCAGAATATTGCATAATCCAAACATACTGAACAAAAATAAAAATGCAATATGTAAAGTGTTGGTCCCATGTTTCATGAGCTGAAATAAAAGATCCCAGAAATTTTCCATATGCACAAATTTTTTTTTCTCTCTCAAATTGTGTGTACAAATTTGTTTACATCCCTGTTAGTGAGCATTTCTCCTTTGCCAAGATAATCCATCCACCTGACCAGTGTGGCATATCAAGAAGCTGATTAAACAGTATGAACATTACACAGGTGCCCCTTGTCCTGGGGACAATAAAAGGCCACTCTAAAATGTGCAGTTTTGTGTCACAACACAATGCCACAGATGTCTCAAGTTTTAAGGGAGCATGCAATTTGCATGCTGTCTGCAGCAATATCCCCCGGAGCTGTTACTAGTGAATTGAATGTTCATTTCTCTACCATAAGCTGCCTCCAATGTCATTTTAGAGAATTTGGCAGTATGTCCAACTGGCCTCACAACCGCAGACCACGTGTAACCACGCCAGCTCAGGACCTTCAAATGCGGCTACTTCACCTGCAGGATCGTCTGAGACCAGCCACCCAGACAGCTGGTGAAACTGACGAGTATTTCTGTCTGTAATAAAGCTCTTTTGTGGGGAGAAATGTATTCTGATTGGCTGGGCCTGGCTCCCCAGTGGGTGATGCCCACCCATGGCTGTGCCCCTGCCCAGTCATGTGAAATCCATAGATTAGGGCAGAATGTATTTATTTAAATTGACTGATTTCTTCTATGAACAGTCACTCAGTAAAATCTTTGAATTGTTGCATGTTGAGTTGTTATATTTTTGTCCAGTATAATTCCAGTCAAGGGTGTCTTCAGTCCCATCTCCCACATGGGCCACATGTACTAATATTTTTGTCCAGTATAATTCCAGTCAAGGGTGTCTTCAGTCCCATCTCCCACATGGGCCACATGTACTAATATTTTTGGTGATAAAGCCTGCTAAATGACCATATTCAAATACCAGCTAGTGTCCAGAGGTTTGGGATGGAGAGAAGCCTGAAAGCAAGACGGCACAGCAGAGGTGTGCAGTGTCGGGAGTATTCCTCCCTACGATCCTCAACAAGGCTACTCTTAAATTGTTATTGAAATGTGGTGTGCTTTCTGGCGCCACATGACTATCTTAGATTCACCCAATAGGTACTTAATTTTGGTAGTAGTGAAGGAGTAGCTAGCTAGCTACACCTAACTTTACTACGGAGTCCATAAACTGCAGTAGCTGAGCTCAAACGTCATCCGAGCCCTACTATGGAGAAGCCACACAGACGGGAGGGACAGTGAGACACCTTGATGACACAGTGCTGCCTGCCTGCCATCTTTGCTTGCTCTCCCCTTACGACCACCTTCCTCCGATGACCACTCAAGCCATGAACTTTCCCCACCCTCTCAGGACCTTCCATCTCATGAATGATGTTTTTCTAAATTGCTTGTCTTTTTTTAATGCTTTAAAGCACACTGAGATGATTTATGCAATGAAGTGCTGTATTATGTCATCAATATGATTATTATTCCCTTTTCTGACCCCTGCCCTCTGATCTCTGCAGGTTTCAGGAGCCACTGGCTAACATGCTAACAGAGAGGCGACGTACTGTGAGGGAGCAGATGGAGGCTCTGCAGCAGAGGAGAGCCCTCCAGGAGACCCCTGGCCGTTCCATCGTCACGGTATCACCCCCCATGGTGCTGCTGCCACCTCTGCCCTGCCCCGTCCTCACGCTCGACCACATCCAGAAACTCCAGCTGCAGCAGCAAGTCCAACAGGTAAGTTTTACGAGCAGACCAACCTAACTGAGGATCTGAAGTTGGTGGTATATTACATTTCGATTTTCAAAGTTGCCTTATTATTGACACCAATTATTGTAATTATTTTCCAATTATTTAAATATTGACACATGATACTGGTAGACTCACTGACAACCCCCCTTGCCTGTTTTGTCTGTCTCTGTTCAGCACATACAGCTGCTGACCCAGGTGCACCTGCTGTGCAGCCCTGTGGAGGCCTTGCACCACAAGGCCCACACCACCAAACAGTACCTGGTGAGTAACTGAGTCTCTCTGTCTCTCTCGGTCTCTCTGTCTCTCTCTCTCTGTATCTCTCTTTCTGTGTCTCTCTCTGTCTCTCTCTGTCTCTCTCTCTCTCTATCTCTATCTATCTATCTCAAGTCCTAGTCTCTGTGTGCCTCCCACCCAGGAGGAGCTCCAGACGTTTGCCCAGCGTGAGGAGGCGATCAGGTCAGTCCGGGACCCAGGATTCAGCAGCATCTTCAGGGCCTGTAACCTCCAGGGGGCACTGTCTCTGGTCCAGGAGCAGGAGAGCTCTGTCTCACCATCCGCTCCTTCTCCTCCAACCCCCCCTGCCAGGCCTCAAACACACTCTAACAATGGTAATGAACAGGGAGGTCTGGTGTGTGTGGTTCATATGTAATGTAAAAATGTGAGAGTCTGAATTGTATGAACTAAAGATGGTATTGATAGCCTGTGTGTGTAGCTGTTTTGTGTTATCTATGTGTGTCAGAGGGTGGGTTTTGTGAATTGCGTGTAAGTGTTTGGTTGTCCCTGCAGTGCGTACATACCCTCTGCTGCATGCTGAGACGGCCTGGCTGCTCGCCACCCGCTCCATCTTCCTCTACCCAGAGCTCCTGCCTCACTGCAGCCTGGATCCCGCACTGCACCCTCCACGCACCAAGAACAACTTCTACACACGCGGAGAGGACAGGTACACGTTTGCACACACACACACACACACACGTTTACACATGCTGCACGTCCTGCATGGCCAAACATGAGTATTTTGTCAGTGAGTGCCTGCTCAGTATTGAGCTGAATATTAACACTTGCTAAAAATAGGGTCTCTCTCTAGCTATCTCCAAACCCATTCAATGACCATTCACCGACATAGTTCCAACTATGAGGGCCTATGTCATCTTTACTACTACAACCAAGCATCACATTTCTCCTCGCATGTTTGAATGTTAGACTTAAGACTAGATATTTACTCGCAATGTGGATTTTTGTTCCAGGCTTATTGTACTTGGGCTGAAGCACTTCAGCCAGACAGAGCTCCCCTACCAGCTCATGTGTCGCTACCTCATCCGTACCAAGAAGCAGGACCAGCTACGCTCCCGTGTCAAGGAGCTGTGTGGCCACAAGGCATCTGACAACGCTATCAAGGTGTGGACCTCACAACTCATTGATGCTTATCACAGTCTTTCTCAATGTTTTGATCATGCCTTGATGTTATCACCTATTTCCATGTTGGTCTTTATCTGTTATTTTCTTCTCTCTCAGTTGTACTGTCAGCACAACATAGTTCCTGCCATGCAGGAGACTTGTAGCAGGGTGATGCCAGGGGAGGAGCGCCCCCCAGTGGAGAGAGAGATGTCCGTCATGCCCAACTGGCTACGGGTACAAACTCACCTACCACCACTCTCAGTATTTACTTATCAGAGAAAATGTGTCATTCTCCATTTTACTTCCCTATTACTACTAATAGGTACTAATGCCTATGTAAATTGTTTCTCCTCTACAGAAGAGTCTACCATTCATCCACAGGGCAGTGATGGAGTATAATAAACCACATGGGAAATCCCCATCCAGAATACCTCCACCTCCTCCAGCACCTCCTTACACTTTCGCCAATGGGACGCGATATCCCCCATCTCTCCCTAGAAATGTCATCCTACGCCTACACCCCTGCATGAACTACAAAGGCGAGCGCCCACCCATTGCCCCTAAACCTCGTCCCTTCTACGCTTTCACCCATTCTGCCCCGCTTACGCCCCTAGCCAAAGCCCTGCCAGATACACTCCGCTTTCTGGCCCATGTTCCTGGACCTATCCCCTCACAAGGGGTCATCCTATTGGCTAAGGCCCCCAGCACTCCAATCCGGAGGGCCCTGCCATTGTCCCAGGCTCCTGTCACTCCTGCCCATGGAGCAGTGCCATTGGTTCAGGTCTTACCCTCCATCCCGGTGGGAGCCCCCCTCTTTGTAATGCAAATGAGTCCCAATCAAACAGAGAAAAAAACACCCTACCGGGCACCGTTTCGCAAACTGCTGCCCATCCAACCAGCTACCCCAAAGCCATCACCCCCACCCCCCTTGTTTGCTCTTCCAGCAGAGAATGGTGGTACTCCCTCATTGGTCACTAACTCAGCCCATCGTGCCTGTGCTGCTCCAAGATTGGCCAAGCGGCCCTCACACTCCATCCCTTCCCACCAGGACACTCAGGCTAAGACCAGAGCAGCTCTCGCCCGTACTCTGACCAGGCCCCTCCTGCCTGCCCCACCCAGCTTGGAAGTTTCCCTGAACTATCCCCCCACACCCCCTGATAGCAGGCTCCAGCTAAAGTCTAGCCCTGTGTTCTTTTCTCATACGCCCTCCCCTCCCCTTAGCATCAAAACCAGCCCTATGAACCCCTCCCTCGACAATCAGAACAGCACCTGGGGGCAACCAATTCATGCAGAGGTCAAAGATGAAGTTGGGTTTGACCCATCCTTAACCTATTCCCAGAACCTTTCTGGATACACTCCGAACATTACTAATACAGACACTTTCACACTCCAGTCTAGCAGCTCCCATGATATTATGTCTCCGTCAATCATCCAGAGCCTCTCAGCCCCTAAGAATGACCAGTATGTACTGGTACAAACTGCGACCCATGGTTCTATGCAAATGCTATGGGTGCCCAAAAACTGCCTGGTTTCAAACGGGTCCGTGTCATCCAATGCTTCAGAGAATGGGTTTCACCGGTCTGAAAGCCTCCCGTTTGGTCTGTCGCCTGCACCCCAACACAATATTACTGGGTTAACGAATGGCATACCTTCCTGCCTCTCGCCACTCACCACTTTACCGAATGGCACAATGGGCTACCAGCAGGCACTGAGTGTCCGGTTGCCCAGCAACAGTGTTCTGACTAGCGGATATGCTCCCGGGTCGAGTTTAGAGGAGCAGCTGCACCGATTGGTGGAGGGATTACGGGACGAGGGGGAGCTGGAAGAGAAGGAGGGATGGGGGGATGTGGAGGGTCCTCTCCTGACACTTTCTGAGTCACCCTCTGGAAGCCCCTGCTCCAGCTTGGAAAGCCATGCTGACGCCCTGGAGAGAATGGTGGTTGGTGAAATGGAGGGAGGGGAGGATGGGGTGGAGAATAACAAGATAGGGGGAGAAGAAGAGAGGAGAGAGGTGGGGCTAGAGAGGTGGTGCATGGCAGCTACATCAACGCACATACCTGACATACCACCTGAGGGAAATAGTGGTGAAGTGGATGAGAGAAGGGAAGAAGAGGAGGGAGATTGTGGTGTGCATGGCATGGGCATGCTGAGTGGAAGGACTGTAGCACAGGAACAAACTGGAGGAGGAGGAGAGAAGAATGGTGGAGAAGAGGGTGACCAAAGAGAAGGAGACAGTGGAAGAGGGGGAGAGGAGGAGAGAAACGGAGAGCAGGGTGAAGATGGAAAGGGAAGTGGAGAGGGGGAAGAAGAGGGAGAAAGAGATGGAGGACCGAATGGAGGAGGAGAGAAGGATGGAGAGAAAGACGGGGATGGAGAGCAGGAGAGGCAAGGGGAGGAGGAGGAAGAGGAAGATTTTGATGACCTGACTCAGGATGAAGATGAAGAGGAAGTGATGTCATCAGCCTCAGAGGAGTCTGTTCTCTCAGTGCCCGAGCTGCAGGTACGTAACTTAAAAGTTTAAGTCTGAATTTTTTGGCATGAAAGTAGCGTAAGGTTGGTTACCTGTTCAGACAGCTAGCAAATGTTTCTATTTTTACAAGATTCTACCTTAATATATCTAGAAAGTTAAGAATAGTCTCTTCATTAGTTCTCCTTAAGCCTGCTAACGGTCGCCCACCATCTATCCCACAGGAGACCATGAAGAAGCTGACATGGCTGGCCTCAGAGGGGAGGCTGTGTGACTCTGAGGAGGACAACTCTCCAAACTCCCCCACCTCACCCAACTCCCCCGTCTCCCAGAACTCCCAGGAGGAAAACTCTGAGGAGGAGGAGGGGCCCACCAAGGGGGAGGGGCTGGAGTCTGGAGACGGCGGGGTCAGTAAAGTCCCTGGAGAGGAGGACGTGCCCCCTGGGGAGGGAACCCCCAGAGCCAGTGGGAAGGGAGCTGGACGTGGCAGAGGTCAGTCTCAGGTCTAGGGGTGATGGAGACCCACTACAAAATGTTTTCATGGTTATCAGAAATGGTCTACTAAATATTCACTTCGATATAAGTACTAATTTTAATCCTTGTTTTGTATCTTCTCTCTTTTCCTGTGGTTGGGTACCCTCAGGGCGAGGCAGGCCTCCTCGCAGTCTGAGGCGTAGTCGTCGTCCGGAGAGGGACAGTAAGGATACGTCCAAGCTGCTGCTGCTCTATGACGACCACATTCTAGACAACGACCCCCTCAGAGAGAGCAAGGACATCGCCTTTGCACAGGCCTACCTCAACAGGGTAAGGAACAAAAATTGATTGTGTTTTTTGTAAAGTGGATTTTGGATCTCGGGTAGCATACTCTAAATGACATACTTCAAAACAAGTTGCAAAGCATTAGTAGCAGTTATCCAATAAAAAGAAAAGGTTAACTTTAACTCTCGAACCCGGCTTCCTCCCTCAGGTGCGGGAAGCCCTTCAGGGCGTACCTGGTAAGGTGGAGGAGTTCTTGGGGCTGCTATATGAGTTTGAGCAGGAGGGTGAGGGGCGCAGCGCAGTGGAGCTCTTCTCCCAGCTCCGTCCTGTCCTGGGGGAATGGCCAGACCTCCTCAGAGACTTTGCGGCCTTCCTCCTCCCGGAGCAGGCTTTGGAGTGTGGTCTGGTAAGGATGACATCACAGCCATTTTCATAGATGCTTATTAAGGATCAGGCCCAATGTAACAGAGTGTTCATTAGAGGTCGGCCAATGATGATTTTTAAAAGCCTATAGCGATTATTGGAGGACCAAAATGAGCCGATACCGATTTAATCGGACCATTTTTATATATTTTTGTAATAATGACAATTACAACAATACTGAATGAACAATTAACATTTATTTTAACTTAATATAATACATAAATAAAATCTATTTAGTCTCAAATAAATAATGAAGCATGCTCAATTTGATTAAAGTAATGCAAAAACACAGTGTTGGAGAAGAAAGTAAAAGTGCAATATGTGCCATGTAAAAAAGCTCAAGTTTAAGTTCCTAGCTCAGAACATATGAAAGCTGGTGGTTCAATATTCCCAGTTCTTCAATATTTCCAGTTAAGAAGTTTTAGGTTGTAGTTATTATAGGAATTATAACGCGGCAACTATTTCTCTCTATACCATTTGTATTACATATACCTTTGACTATTGGATGTTCTAATAGGCACTTTAGTGTTGCCAGCCTAATCTCAGTAGTTGATAGGCTTGAAGTCATAAACAGCGGTGTGAATCCAGCATTGCGAAGAGCTGCTGGCAAACACAGTAAAGTTTGAATAAATTCTTATGAGCCTGCTGCCGCCTACCACTGCTCAGACAAACTGCTCTATCAAATATCAAATCATAGCCTTAATTATAATGTAATAAACACAGAAATACGAGCCGTTGGTCATTAATATGGTCAAATCCGGAAACTATAATTTAAAAAACAAAACGTTTATTCTTTCAGTGAAATACAGAACCATTCTGTATTTTATCGAACGGGTGGCAACCCTAAGTCTAAATATTGCTGTTACATTGCACAACCTTCAATGTTGTCATAATGTTGTCATAAAATTCTGGCAAATTAGTTCGCAACGAGCCAGGCAGCCCAAACTGTTGCATATACCCTGACTCTGCGTGCATTGAACGCAAGAGAAGTGACACATTTCCTAGTTAATATTGCCTGCTAACATGAATAAAAAATTAAAAAATATGCAAGTTTAAAAATATATACTTCTGTGTATTGATTTTAAGAAAGGCATTGATGTTTATGGTTAGGTACATTCGTGCAACGATTGTGCTTTTTTCGCGAATGCGCATTTGTTAAATCATCCCCCGTTTGGCGACGTAAACTGTGATTCGATGATAAATTAACCGGCACCGCATTGATTATATGCAACGCCAATTGTTATGAAAACTTGAAATCGGCCCCAATTAATCGGCCATGCCGATTAATCGGTCGACCTCTAGTGTTGATATATAAATATAATTATGTTCAACAAAATTATTATTTGTCTTGTAGCCAAACACATTGTAGTGAATCTGCAAAGTTCTCACTGCTGAAAAAGCCATTAATACTCTTCGACTATGATGTTTTATGTCCTGTCCAGTTTGAGGAGCAGCAGGCATTTGAGCGGAGTCGACGCTTCCTGAGGCAGCTGGAGATTAGTTTTGGGGAAAACCTTTCTCACTACCAGAAAATCGTACGTGCTCTGCAGGGGGGACCTGGCCTCAGTCCTGCCAGCATTGAGGAGGTATGGCAGTATTCTACACCATTCACATTAGTTGTCAGCACAGTAAACCAATGTTAAATCACCAGTGTAATCCACCTCTGTTTTCTACAGCTTAAAGCACAGATGTCCTCCCTCCTGAAAGGCCACACCCACTTGCAAGGGGAATTCTGGGTATTCTTTGACGAGCTCCGCCCACCCTCAGCCCGTCCAGGGCAGTTTGAAGAGGCTTGTTGGCCAGAGGAGGTAGGGGGCGGAATAGACGGAGGCGAGGGTGTTGGCTTGGGGTCAGGGGGAGGGGCAAGTGGTGGTTTTGAAGAAGTGACCCTCCCTGATCTAGAGGAAGAAGAGATTCCACCAATGACAGGTCGCAGCCGGAGGAGAAAGATGGGTTCTCATGGCATCTACAAGGTTTGAGGAAATGTGGACTGTGTCGTTTATTGATTTCTAATTGCATTTGCAATTATGATTCTGATTTGGCTGGTTGTCGTCCTTCACAGGAGTGTGATTGGCCAGAAAAGGACTGCTTCTGCCTCTGTCATGGTGCTAGCCATGATGCCAAGCTTCGCAGACACAAGAGGAAAGGATGCTCTCGCTGCCATGGCAACAAGGTAGCCTCGTAGTCTAGTGTTTTGTTGTTCTAAACTGTCTGTGTGAATAAAATGAGTTATGGAGATAACAGAATGTGACATGCGGTCTTCGCTCAGGCTTCCGATGGCATCCCCAGGGCGATGAAGAGCCTTGACCCCTTGTACCCCACGGCAACCAGCCCCACAGCCAACCTCCACACTGAGACAGGCGGTGAGGAGAGGGAGGAAGAGAGGGAAGAGGAGAGGGAGGAAGATAAAGAGGAAGAGCAAGAGGTGGACGCGGAAGTAAAAGATGAAGTCAACAGTGGGGCCAACAGTCCACATCCTGGTAAGAATTGCACTACCTATGCTGTATGAATTAAGGTTGTTGTCATTATTTGGTCAAAAGCAACTAAAGTAAAACTGATCTACATAAGTAATATGGCTGAAAATACATTGTAGGTTACCTATAGAATGAAAAACTTTAAAGTGCGACTGCCCCTAAAAAGCAATTTCTCGTTTTGAAAACAGCATTGTGGCATCGATAAGAGTCATAAAGTCAGTCTTGTCCAAAACTGAGATTTGCGAGATGATAGGAAAAAATGGTATGTCACGGAATGAAGGGTACTGTTTTCCTTTTGGGTTTATTTCAATCCTGCCCACAGCTGTCAGCACCCAAGTAATCATCAATTCGGAGCGCAGCTGGATGCGACCTGATTTTAATGCCTATGGTCAATTATGTTTGACTTTCAATATCCCTATCGGGCTAGTTGGGGACCATCAGTAGATGGCAATGTACATGGACAAAATGTTTTTCAATGCTGCCAAGTGTCTATGACTTAAACGTCAAACCAACTATACATTTTAGAATTGCATATACAAATATTGGAGGCATTTAATGAGACAACTAAAAGATGTGCAACGTAAGTAATTGTCCCATTTCCATTGTGTAATTCATTGACTGTCCCTAACTAGCTCCAGAGCGGCTATTCAATGTCAAACCAATTTTGCCACGGTCGCGAAATAAGTAGGCCAGCACTATCTAGCCTAGACGACTTCAAGACCTGGTCAAGTTATCTATACTGAACCAAAATATGAACGCAACATGCAACAATTTCAAAGATTTTACTGAGTTACATTTCATATTTTGAAATCAGTCAATTGAAATAAATGAATTAGTCCCTAATCTATGGATTTCACATGACTGGGAATACAGATATGCATCTGGTGGTCACAGATACCTTTAAAAAAAAAAAAGTACGTGCGTGGATCAGAAAATCAGTCAGTATCTGGTGTGACCACCATTTGCCTCATGCAGCGCCACACATCTCCTTCACATAGAGTTGATCAGGCTGTTGATTGTGGCCTGTGGAATGTTGTCCCACTCTTCAATGGCTGTGTGAAGTGGCTGGATATTAGTGGGAACTGAACATACTGTTGTACACGTCGATCCAGAGCATCCCAAATATGCTCAATGGGTGACATGTCTGGTGAGTATACAGGCCATGAAAGAACTGGGACATTTTTAGCTGCCAGGAATTGTGTACAGATCCTTACAACATGGGACTGTGCATTATCATGCTGAAACATGAGGTGATTGGGGCGGATGAATAACACGACAATGGGCCTTAGGATCTCTTCACGGTATCTCTGTGCATTCAAATTGCCATTGATAAAATGCAATCGTTGTCCGTAGCTTATTCCTGCCAATACCATAAACCACAGCCACCGTGGAACACTCTGTTCACAACGTTGACATCAGTAAACTGCTCGCCCACACAACGCCATACACGTGGTCTGTGGTGGTGAAGGCCAGTTGGACAACTCTTGTTTGGCTTCAGTCATGATTGCTGCATTTCTGAACGAGACAAAACACTAGAGTCAAATCAGGAAGTTCAGCCACCCTTTAAACTCTTTCACACATTGCAGATAAACAACCATTATGCTTTTCAGAAAAGCAAGGAGCCCCTTCATGGGAGGGTCCTGAGGAAGGCTCACTCCCCCTCACTGAGAAGGAGGATGATGAGGATGATGAGGAAGAGTGGAAGGATGGGGAGAGAGAAAACAGCCCCTTGCCAAAGAGGAGTAAGGGGGATGGAGAAGGATCGGGGGTGTCTGATCGCCACCCAACAGCCTTTAGCGGGGAGATGGAGAACCCCCTGACCCCCCTGCAGCATTGTCCCAGCCCCTCTTCCGATCCCCCGGTGTGTGCCAAAAACATCTCCCTCACTGCCAGTGGGGAGAAGGTCATACTCTGGACAAGGTGAGAAAGACGAGCCTGAAAATGTTTTGTATTTGTTTAATGTTTTAAAATGTTTTTGTTAGAATGATAATCCTCTTTGGGTTACAGGGAGGCTGACCGTGTCATTCTAACCACCTGTCAGCAGCAAGGTGCCAATCAGAGTACTTTCCAGGCAATTTCCACCCAACTTGGCAATAAGACACTCAATGAGGTGAAGGTTGTTTTTTTGTAACCGAACTATAAAAAATCCAAATCCAATACACTTGTTGAAAAGTCTTGGCTTGTGAAATTAACCCTCGTCCACTGACTCTTTTATCTCTCTCTTGTCCAGGTGTCTCGGCGGTTTCGGGACTTGATGCGCCTGTTCCACACCGCTGCCCGCCAGGTCAACTTAGAGGACGAAGCTGTGACCACTGAACAGCAGACAGTCACAGATGAGGAGCAGGACTGAACTTGACAGAACCAACCCAAAAAGGACAGAACTAAATTCAGATACTTCAAAGGAGAGGAGCAGAGAAGATACTTGACTGCAGTATATTCATACTAACCAGTTCAAGGCTGGTGAAATCTGGAAGCAACATTGAGGGCATATGAATGCTTTTAATAAACTCATATCAGAATCATCTGAGCTGAAGCAACACCAGCAGCTCGAAAGATGGCAGCTTTTCAATTTTTACCAGAACCAATTTTGACAGTGAGCACTGTGTAACTGTACATCACTAATTTATTGAAAGAAATACACCCTTTGTCTAAAAGTTATCACTCAAATGCACTACTGAGGGACGAGGGAACATAGTCTCTTAGTGTGGCAAAAGTTGAATAAATACTATAAATAGACAAATGGTGTTTAGTCCAATAATTAATGTACATGTTTTTTTTTTAAATACTTTTTTCAATTCCCTGAGTTGTGCATGTATTGCACGGTAATACTACCTGTACAAGAGTTATATATTTTATACAAAATAAACGTAATTTATCCGTTTGCCTTTTTTGATTAATTCCTTTCGTTGATGACTGAGATGTTATAAGAGTGCAATCTCCAAGACCCACACAGATGTGCCTGGTAACGGCTCTACTACACTCACGCCCACCTGGCAGTGAACGAATGCAGAGCAGTGAGAGGTAGTGAAAAGCAGAGGATATCAGCTACAGTATATAGCTATTGGGAGCAATTAATTCTGCTGCGATGGGTACCTTGGGTCCATTTAGCCTGTTCTTGCTTTTTGCGTTGTCTCAGCAGAACGTCTTTGTAGCCGCCAGCGACGTGCTCGAGCTCCGGAATTCTGATTTCGATTACACGGTAGCAGAGTACGAGACTGTTGGTGGAGTTCTTCGCGCCTTAGTAAACAATGTTATAGCTAACGTTGTAGCTAATGAATTAGCACGCACGAACGACAGCCATCTAAACATGTTTAGTAAATACAAATTTACTAAACATGATTTTAATATCGATTATACTGCACAATGTTGTAGATAGTTTAGCTATTTACAGTTAGAACTGTGCAGCTAACGTTAGCCGATAAAACTGTCTTAATCTAGATCGCTTTATTGACTCAATGTGTCTGCTCAATTCAAACTAACAGTGTTAGATTATTTGTGCATTCTGCGCTGACATGTTTGAGTAGTGGATTATGACTAGTCTAGGTCTCTCTTTAACACTTTTCTAAGTCACCTGATATCTCAGCTGTCACACTTGCCTCAAGCATTTGTGACATTTTATCATTCGCTTCCTTTGTATGGCGCCTCCCTTCATCCGATCTCTCTTTCAGGTGTGGTCACCGCAACAGCAACTAGCCCCATAATATGAAACTGCAGCAACAAAACGAAAAGGGACAGTGTCTTTAGCTAAAGTGAGTATACTAGTTTCTCCACACATGACACCCAGGGGATGCATTTTATTTCCTTGCATCCAGATTCGTTACAATCCATTTTTGTTCCACAGGATGGGTATTGCTTTAAAATGTGGGGGTCAACTTTCCATGATAGCTCTGTTGCTTCTCTTTTATCTTTATTGGTGAATTGAGATCAGTTCCCACAGTAGCTTTAACATCAGGGCTGCTTCTACATACCGCCACTCTGAATGCACTGCTATTAAACAGGTTTCTGTCATTTTCTCCAGGTAGACTGCACAGTGAACTCTGAGACGTGTGGACGTTTTGGCGTCAATGGGTACCCCACCACACTCAATCTTGCGCAATGGAGAGGACTTTGCTGCTTATGATGGACCCAGGAGTGCAGGTGGCTACTTTAAAATCATTGCTGCTCTGGTTTGTGTCTGTGTTTTTAGTGTATGTATGACTCATCTAATGTTGTCCCATGTTCCCATATATGGCATTGTGAGCTTCGTGAAAAAACAGGCAGGTCCCAGTTCCATTCCTCTGCACAATGAGAGAGACCTGGATGCATTCAACAATTTTGAAGCCAGTGTGGTTGGTGAGTTCACTTTATTAATCACTGCGAAGTAGAGAACCTTTAGTCTATTGAAATAAAACAATTGCATGTATATTTTTAATGAACTATATGAGGGACTTATATTCTCCCTCCTTGCTGTCAGTTTTTTTCTCAGGTGCTGACAGCTCTCAGATGGCTGAGTTTCTGAAGGCGTCTAGTGCAATGAGAGACAGCCACCGCTTTGCCCACACTGCAGACCTGAGCCTGGGCCTCAAACACGGCGTGGAATCAGAGTATGTGCTGTAGCTCCCCTTACATATAATCCCACCTGGGTTCTGAACATTCAGACCTCTGGTCACTAGACTATGAGGGCACATTAGTTGGATATGACATCATAGATTATTGCCAAGTAGTAGTACCTTATGATGATGTCACTCTCCTCTTGTGTCTCTCTTAACCAGACGGTGGTGCTCTTCCGGCCCCCACGACTCAACAGCAAGTTTGAGGACAGCGTGATGATGGCATGGGGCAAATTCACTTAGTCCCTATAAACCTGATGGCCAGCTGGTGAGGGCCACAGCACGGGGAAAGAAACTGCTCTTACCTGATATCCACCTCTCTCTTTTTCTCTCTCCATCACTTTCACTACCCCTTCTTTCTCCCTAGGGTGATGAAAGTGACCACTCAGTTCCAGTCTCAGGGGCTGAGTTACGCTGTGGCCAACAGAGCAGAGTTCCAGGATGAGCTGGAGGAGGAGTTTGGCCCAGGGGAGAGCTACCTCTCATCACCATCAGGAACAGGGAGGGCCACAAGTACAGCATGCAGGAGGAGTTCACGTGAGTTACGACAACACATGACCATCACAGACCCTTCCTTATGCAGTCTGGCCAGCTGTCACACTGCTAATCTGTCCATCCATTGCAGACGGGACGGGAAATCCCTGGAGAGGTTCTTGGAGGACTACTTTGCTGGTAAACTGAAGAGACCGGTCTGCTATTTTAATCTCATCTGTTGTTGTCCTTCTTCCCAGTTTCCCCGCTATTTTCTTCGTCTCAGCAGGACAGAAGGACCAACCTCGGAAATACAAGGTTAGGCTACCACTTTTCCTCCTCCAAAGGACATGGATTAAATAACACTTAATGCTCTGTAATCAATATTCTGATACTTTCATTCACAGTTTTAACCGTCTGTATCTGTCAATAGGGTGGCCGTGAGGTGAATAATTTCCTCAAATATCTGAAGGAGGAGGCCACACATCCCCTTGTCCTGGGCACTGCCAGAGAAGACTTGTGAGAGCGCAATGAAGAGAGAGAAGAAAAAACAAGGGATGAGTGGGTGGACTGGCAAAGAAGCAGAACACATGAACTATAAGGGGGAAAAAGGAGCCATCCATTGCAATACACAGTTTCCCGACCAGAAGATCTCCTTTGGGTTTCTGTGCCTTACCAGCAACACTGAATACTCATAACATAGAGGACTTCTAAATAAAAAAATCTGCAGTTTTTTCATGGGGCTTCAAAATAGTAATGTTCTCAATGTGAGAGGATGGAGCATCTGCAAGTACAGTAATAGGCAACATGTGCGGATTGGTTTTGCAGTTAAACTGGTGACTTGGTGGTTGCTATTAATATTCCCAAGAAAGGCATACTAGTGTAGCGTCCTTGACTCTGAGTAAGGTACCTCAGTCAGACTCTAGATAAATGTAGAAAATGAAAAATTATGTGCAACAGTTTTTGCAAAGTTGCTTACGGGTACAAATAAAAAAAGTGCCTGCTAAGCAAATAGATAAAAATAGAATCAAATGTCTGATACAGGGGCCTCCCGAGTGGTGCAGCGGTCTAAGGCACTGAGGCGTCACTACAGACCCGGGTTTGATGCCGGGCTGTATCACAACCGGTTGTTATTGGGAGTCTCATAGGGCGGTGCACAATTGTCCCAGCGTTGTCCGGGTAAGGGGAGGGTTTGGCCGGGGGGCTTTACTTGGCTCATCACGCTCTAGCGACTCCTTGTGGCTGGCCGGGTGTCTGCAGGCTGACCTCTGTTGTCAGTTGTGTTTCCTCCGGTGTTTCACAAGGTTGTTTCCTCTGACACATTGGTGCAGCTGGCTTCCGGGTTAAGTGGGTGGGTTTTAAGAAACGAGGTTGGTGGGTCATGTTTCGGAGGATGACTCGACCTTTGCCTCCCGAGCCCCTTGGGGAGTTGCAGCGATGAGGGAGAAAAAAGGGGGTACAAACACAAAAAACAAACAAAAAGTTACAAAATATCTGATACAAAAAGATTTAGACAAGAAAATACATTTGACATTACATTTTGGTCATTTAGCATGTGGTTTCCCAAACTCGGTCCTTGGGCCCCCCTGCGTGCAGATGTAGTTTTTTCCCCCCTAGCAAGACACAGTTTTCTCAAATAGTCGACGCTTGATGATGAGTTGGTTATTTGAATCAGCTGTTTATTTATTTATTTTTTTATTTCACCTTTATTTAACCAGGTAGGCAAGTTGAGAACAAGTTCTCATTTACAATTGCGACCTGGCCAAGATAAAGCAAAGCAGTTCGACACATACAACGACACAGAGTTACACATGGAGTAAAACAAACATACAGTCAATAATACAGTATAAACAAGTCTATATACGATGTGAGCAAATGAGGTGAGATAAGGGAGGTAAAGGCAAAAAGGCCATGGTGGCAAAGTAGATACAATATAGCAAGTAAAACACTGGAATGGTAGATTTGCAATGGGAGAATGTGCAAAGTAGAAATAAAAATAATGGGGGTGCAAAGGAGCAAAATAAATAAATAAATTAAATACAGTAGGGAAAGAGGTAGTTGTTTGGGCTAAATTATAGGTGGGCTATGTACAGGTGCAGTAATCTGTGAGCTGCTCTGACAGTTGGTGCTTAAAGCTAGTGAGGGAGATAAGTGTTTCCAGTTTCAGAGATTTTTGTAGTTCGTTCCAGTCATTGGCAGCAGAGAACTGGAAGGAGAGGCGGCCAAAGAAAGAATTGGTTTTGGGGGTGACTAGAGAGATATACCTGCTGGAGCGTGTGCTACAGGTGGGAGATGCAATGGTGACCAGCGAGCTGAGATAAGGGGGGACTGAGTTTGGGAAACTGTGTCTTAGCAGACACTCTTATCCAATTTTGTGTGAAAATAGGGTGAAGATTATTGAAGCACTATGGACAGGCTTAGATTTCAGTTGGACTTTTATGCCAAGCATCTCATCTGGGTATATCTTTCTTTTTGACATACATTTGCACACTTTTGTGCATCTTCCATAAATGCTCTTGAGGAGAGGCAACCTAGTTGGGCCAGTAACCGAAAGGTTGCTGGATTGAATCCCCGACCTGATAAGGTAAAAATCTGACGTTCAAATCAAAATCAAATCAAATTTTATTTGTCACATACACATGGTTAGCAGATGTTAATGCGAGTGTAGCGAAATGCTTGTGCTTCTAGTTCCGACAATGCAGTAATAACAAGTAATCTAACTAACAATTCCAAAACTACTGTCTTGTACACAGTGTAAGGGGATAAAGAATATGTACATAAGGATATATGAATGAGTGATGGTACAGAGCAGCATAGGCAAGATACAGTAGATGGTATCGAGTACAGTATGTACAAATGAGATGAGTATGTAAACAAAGTGGCATAGTTTAAAGTGGCTAGTGATACATGTATTACATAAGGATACAGTCGATGATATAGAGTACAGTATATACGTATGCATATGAGATGAATAATGTAGGGTAAGTAACATTATATAAGGTAGCATTGTTTAAAGTGGCTAGTGATATATTTACATCATTTCCCATCAATTCCCATTATTAAAGTGGCTGGAGTTGAGTCAGTGTCAGTGTGTTGGCAGCAGCCACTCAGTGTTAGTGGTGGCTGTTTAACAGTCTAATGGCCTTGAGCTAGAAGCTGTTTTTCAGTCTCTCGGTCCCAGCTTTGATGCACCTGTACTGACCTCGCCTTCTGGATGATAGCGGGGTGAACAGGCAGTGGCTCGGGTGGTTGATGTCCTTGATGATCTTTATAGCCTTCCTGTGACATCGGGTGGTGTAGGTGTCCTGGAGGGCAGGTAGTTTGCCCCCGGTGATGCGTTGTGCAGACCTCACTACCCTCTGGAGAGCCTTACGGTTGAGGGCGGTGCAGTTGCCATACCAGGCGGTGATACAGCCCGCCAGGATGCTCTCGATTGTGCATCTGTAGAAGTTTGTGAGGTCTTTTGGTGACAAGCCGAATTTCTTCAGCCTCCTGAGGTTGAAGAGGCGCTGCTGCGCCTTCTTCACGATGCTGTCTGTGTGAGTGGACCAATTCAGTTTGTCTGTGATGTGTATGCCGAGGAACTTAAAACTTGCTACCCTCTCCACTACTGTTCCATCGATGTGGATAGGTGGGTGTTCCCTCTGCTGTTTCCTGAAGTCCACAATCATCTCCTTAGTTTTGTTGACGTTGAGTGTGAGGTTATTTTCCTGACACCACACTCCGAGGGCCCTCACCTCCTCCCTGTAGGCCGTCTCGTCATTGTTGGTAATCAAGCCTACCACTGTTGTGTCGTCCGCAAACTTGATGATTGAGTTGGAGGCGTGCGTGGCCACGCAGTCGTGGGTGAACAGGGAGTACAGGAGAGGGCTCAGAACGCACCCTTGTGGGGCCCCAGTGTTGAGGATCAGCGGGGAGGAGATGTTGTTGCCTACCCTCACCACCTGGGGGCGGCCCGTCAGGAAGTCCAGTACCCAGTTGCACAGGGCGGGGTCGAGACCCAGGGTCTCGAGCTTGATGACGAGCTTGGAGGGTACTATGGTGTTGAATGCCGAGCTGTAGTCGATGAACAGCATTCTCACATAGGTATTCCTCTTGTCCAGATGGGTTAGGGCAGTGTGCAGTGTGGTTGAGATTGCATCGTCTGTGGACCTATTTGGGCGGTAAGCAAATTGGAGTGGGTCTAGGGTGTCAGGTAGGGTGGAGGTGATATGGTCCTTGACTAGTCTCTCAAAGCACTTCATGATGACGGATGTGAGTGCTACGGGGCAGTAGTCGTTTAGCTCAGTTACCTTAGCTTTCTTGGGAACAGGAACAATGGTGGCCCTCTTGAAGCATGTGGGAACAGCAGACTGGTATAGGGATTGATTGAATATGTCCGTAAACACACCGGCCAGCTGGTCTGCGCATGCTCTGAGGGCGCGGCTGGGGATGCCGTCTGGGCCTGCAGCCTTGCGAGGGTTAACACGTTTAAATGTCTTACTCACCTCGGCTGCAGTGAAGGAGAGACCGCATGTTTTCGTTGCAGGCCATGTCAGTGGCACTGTATTGTCCTCAAAGCGGGCAAAAAAGTTATTTAGTCTGCCTGGGAGCAAGACATCCTGGTCCGTGACTGGGCTGGATGACGGAACAAGGCAGTTAACCCACTGTGCCCCGGTAGGCCGTCATTGTAAATAAGAATTTGTTCTTATTAACTGACTTGTCTAGTTAAATAAATAAAAAGTTTGAAATGCCTCATTGTCCCGAATTTATCAAATTGAACTCGATTTGATTTTTACATAGACACTCAATATCACTATTTTGTTTCGTGTTATATACACAATTTCGCACATAATCCACATTTTAGTAATTTTTGTTAGAGAGATATGTTTATTTGTTATTGGAAATTACAGTGATATTTATTGGAATTATTTATTTTCCTAGAATGTATAGTTGTTACATCAGCTAGCCCCTCTTCTGCGATTTATGTTTTACGTGACATTTGACTTATTTTATTTGCATTTGAGTAACTACTGAAATAATTGGATGTTTCTTTCATGAAAAGAGAGTTATCAAGGTCGAGCAATGTCCATTGCATGGGTATTATTTGATACGTTACAGAATGGTCTTGTTTCTTTCTGGACTACATATCCCAAAATGCAATACCTGTGCGTGATGAAGGTTGTACGTACAGTGCACCAAATGGTAAGCCTAGTAAATGTAGCTAAACGTTTGAAGATACAGGTAGTTTTATGCCGTCATGCACATAATTGATACAACAGAGCTGGTTATTTATTGGGTTTCAATATAATGTCCATATGTACTGCGACATAGGATTTAATTTGCTAGGGTAATCACACGAGGAAACAATATAAACTTGAAGATAGCGCCCACTGGCGACTTCCTCTTTCGTAGTCACGCAGATTGGGTTGTACGGCTGTTCATCAAAATTCCCTCGTCCTTAATTGGTCATTTCTTTCCCAACCCGCCCAGCCACAAACAAATTAGCCTTTCCTGTGCTGCATTTGAGAACTTGGTAGCCGGTTGATCTACGCACGCTGCCAAAATGATGGGAAGACCAATCGTCGTGTTGAGTGAGTGATAAAGTGACAACATTTATCAATGAATTAAATACATTAGTGTTTTAAGTGTATTTTATATCTTGTTATATTTGTGAGCTTTTTCATTCACGTGAGGTGATGCCCGGCGTTCGGGCCTAGCTAGCCAGTGATGTCTCGAGTTGTGACAGTCATGCTGCGCTGTTAGCGGAACAATCGGCTATAAACTTATCAAATTTGGGGAATAAACAGGGATACAGTTCTGCTAGCATTCTATTTGGTATTGTTATGCACGCCATCAAACGTAGTTAGACAAACCCTTCGGGTAAGATTAATGGATAATAATTTGCTAGCTGCCTTACTAGCTAAGTTACATTTTAAGGTGAGCTATTTCCCTGGTGTCTCCCCGTTTTTGGGGTTGGTCTCAGTATCTGGTTCGGGCAGTGGCAACACGGTAGCTAACGATGGTGCAGACAATCTTGCAAATGTAATTTCAGAAATTAAATGTACTTATAACAACTACACACTTGTTGGCCTACCATGTTGTCCGTCAAGTTGCTAAATACACTGAACAAACCGCAGCATCATGGTCAGTCATTTTGAGTATAGGCCTAGTTAAGAGACTGCCCCTCCCTCTCTGTCGCCACCTCAATGATCTTTTCTCTTTAGGCCAGAATATGAAAAGAGAGTCTGGACGCAAGGTTCAGAAAGGGAACATCAGTGCAGCAAAGGTAAAGATGACACACCACTCGGACTTCCCCTTCCCATTACCCAATAATTTTACTTCTGACTGAGGTTTAATTGCGATAATGAAACATGAGAAATTCCTGCAGCCTTACGAAGTCTACTTTTACAGGCAATAGCAGATGTCATCAGAACATGCCTGGGACCAAGAGCCATGATGAAGGTTTGTACCAAGACACAATTCCTGGCCCTTAGATACTTAAATCCCAAAGTGACACCAAAATACAACTGTCTTAACCTTTCCCTATCTATTAACAGATGCTGCTAGACCCCATGGGCGGCATTGTCATGACCAACGATGGCAATGCCATCCTCCGAGAGGTGAGGTTTCTGCACTACATTTCCCATAAGCACCCTTACACTGTATTTGGAAGATGGTAAATGTAAACAAATCCAGGTCTGTTAAAGTTATCTTTCCTGTAAACAAACACAGATCCAAGTGCAGCACCCGGCAGCCAAGTCCATGATTGAGATCAGCCGCACCCAGGATGAGGAGGTGGGAGACGGCACCACGTCAGTCATCATCCTTGGTAAGTGGCCTGGTAGTGGAAGTATTTCATCTCACTCCATTGACATGGAATTGACTGAGATCCAGTCAACCTCTTCAACATAGTCAATGTACCCTTTTGAGCTTCAGGCTATTTAGGACTGGATGTTGTGGCACTCCGACTCCGAGAGGGCCACGTTGATGATGCGTAAGAATCAATCGTCCTCTAAGCCATCGTACTGAGTGTGCACATTTTTAAAACAGCTCTTGGTTAACATATTTTTTCAATATTTTGTCGGTCTCTAGCTGGGGAGATGCTGTCTGTAGCAGAGCAGTTCCTGGAGCAGCAGATGCACCCCACAGTCATCATCAGTGCCTACAGACACGCCCTTGACGACATGCTCGAGATGCTCAAAGACATCAGGTATAGATTGCATTCACTTACACACACAATCCTCCCTCGCACACTTTTACACTCCATTCTATTGACCGACTGTCTCTGTTACCTCCCAGCACCCCGGTGGATGTGAATGACAGGGCGCAGATGCTGAAGATCATCAACTCTGCCATCTGCACCAAGGCCTTGAGCCGTTGGTCTACCATGGCGTGTAATATTGCCCTGGATGCCGTGCGCACTGTGGAGTTGGAGGAGCACGGGCGCAAGGAGATCAACATTAAGCTGTACGCCAAAGTGGAGAAGGTAAGCGTTAAAGGTCTTGCGGTTACAACATTGACATCAATAAGTATGGCATGGGTGTGGTCATTGGGAAAATGACACCAGGTTGGTTGATTCCTCCTTGTTTTGCTATGGTTATAGGTGCCTGGTGGCTTCATTGAGGACTCATGTGTGCTAAAAGGCGTGATGGTCAACAAGGACGTCACTCACCCCCGCATGCGCAGAATGATCAAGAACCCCCGCATCATCCTGCTGGACTGCTCCCTGGAGTACAAGAAGGGCGAGAGCCAGGTACTGAAAACACATGTACACAGTGTCATTCATACATCCACACAAATGCATTACCAGCACACACATACAGTATAAAAATAACAGTAGTAGGTACTGGCCAATAAATGTTGTGTTCCTATGCAGACTGACATTGAGATCACACGTGAGGAGGATTTTTCTAGAATCCTTCAGATGGAGGAAGAGTACATCCAGACAATCTGTGAAGACATCATCCGCCTCAAGCCAGACCTCATCTTCACCGAGAAGGGCATCTCAGGTACTTCACATACAAAATCTCTATGTACAATTTTAGCAACCGCTCTTAATCCACCAAAGCTCCCCTGCACTGACCAGAGAAACTCACCTCTCCACTCATCTCCCCAGACCTGGCACAACACTATCTGATGAAGGCCAACATCACAGCCATCCGCCGTGTCAGAAAGACTGACAACAACCGCATTTCAAGGTAAGATCCATTCCACACAGTATAGTATTCTGAAGATGTGCTAACTATTAATCCTTTTAAATTGTTAATTGACTATTAACGCTGATATCATATTCTCAGGGCATGTGGGGCTCGCATCGCCAGCCGTACAGACGAGCTGCGTGAGGAGGACGTGGGAACCGGCGCCGGCCTGTTTGAGATCAAGAAGATTGGAGACGAGTACTTCACCTTTGTCACAGAGTGCAAAGACCCCAAAGCCTGCACCATCCTGCTGAGAGGAGCCAGCAAAGAGATCCTGGCTGTACGTATCAAGTTACCCCTCATGCACAAGAATATGTTAAGACGTCTCCGTCTCCGGCAGAAGCAGCTAATTTTCAGGCATACCGTAACAAGACAGGATGATTTGATCCTCATGGTATCCTATTATGCTCAATGCTTCATTGTGGAACCAAACAGTGTTGATGGTGTGTGTGTCTCTCTGTCCCTCAGGAGGTGGAGCGTAACTTGCAGGATGCAATGCAGGTGTGTCGTAACGTGCTACTGGACCCATCTCTACTCCCTGGAGGTGGGGCGGTGGAAATGGCTGTGTCCAAGAGGCTGATGGAGCGTTCCAAGACCCTGACTGGGGTGGAGCAGTGGCCCTACCGTGCCGTGGCCCAGGCCCTGGAGGTTATCCCCCGTACACTCATCCAAAACTGTGGTGCCTCAACCATCCGCGTGCTCACCTCTCTCAGGGTACGTGTGGTTTTGCTCTAAAATATGCACCTTTATCATTTTGTTGGGCACAGCTATGTTGTTTTTATCTTACCCCCCCCCCCCCCCCCCCCCCTCTGTAGGCCAAGCACACCCTGGAGGCCTGTGCATCATGGGGTGTGAACGGAGAGACTGGCACCTTGGCAGACATGATGGAGCTTGGCATCTGTGAGCCGCTGGCTGTCAAGGCCCAGACTTACAAGACTGCTGTGGAGGTAAGAGGGGCTAATGGGCTGCTGTTGAAAGTGAGATTCATCTCAAATGTATCTGCAACAAATGCTTGAGACTTACTGTTTTTAAAACATTGTACAAGGCATGGACGAATTCTGTTTTACTTTGTCAGTAGTGAATGCAGTCAGACACCATGCAAAAACATTTTCACTCCTACTACTCTAAAGGATGAGTGCTTTCCAGTGCCTTATCTCCTTCACATCAAAGTGAATACAATGAAACTCAGGGCACCTTTAGTGTCTCTCTTTTCGTTTTATGACTTTAAACAGTCACTGGTTTCAGTGAACCCCACTAATGTAATTTTGATCTCTTCTTGCCTTTCAGACGGCCATCTTGCTGCTCCGCATTGATGACATTGTGTCTGGAATCAAGAAGAAAGGCGATGACCAGGCTGGAGGAGGACAGGGAGCAGAATGAAGATAAATTAGGAAAGAAATGGGTTGGTAGACCAGTGGGCCAACAGACCGCTAGTGTACATAGTACAGCCTACTGTTCTCTTTTGGGATGCTATTTTGCAAAAATACTAAATGTTTGGCCTGGATTGTCTGTTCTCAACCAAGTATGTGTGTCGATAATCAAGCATCACAGTAGCCATGTATGTTTGATTTGCTATAAAATTCAAATCGAATACGGTCTGACTCACAGTTCATTGTATATCTTTAGTCGTGGCAGATTAAATAAGTATATTCCATGATACTCATTGTTTATAGCACTGTAGTACCCAGTTAAAGTGGAAACAGGGTATACTGTTTTGAGCCTTTTTAAGAAGGATAGGTTTCTCTCAGCAACAGACATAAATATTAACTTCAGCTTTATTAAAGTTAAATGCATGAGGAAAAAAAATGCTATTCACCACAGCATATTGAAATAAACCAGATCTGAGTACACAACAGATAATAAAATATTACTTCCGGTTACATCAAGTTTCTATTTTATCTGGGCCATAACTCCCATCCCTGAATGTGTTGAATAGGCCTATTAGGAAGTCATAAAACCATGCAATAGGTCATGGTTTTCTTTTCTTTTTTTGATTCCGTATGTTTGCAACTTTACACATATACATTACCAGTCTGGAGTAGAGGTCAACCGATTTAATCGGAATGGGCAATTTAATTAGGGCCCATTTCAAGTTTTCATAATCGGTAATCGTCATTTTTGGACACTGATTATGGCCGATTACATTGCCCTCCACGAGACTGCGTGGCAGGCTGACTACCTGTTATGCGAGTGCAGCAAGGAGCCGAGGTACGGTGCTAGCTAGCATTAAACTGAGTCTTTATAAAATATCTTAACATATTCACAGGTTAACTACACATGGTTGATATTACTAGTTTATCTAGCTTGTCCTGCGTTGCATATAATCGATGCGGTGCCTGTTAATTTATCATTGAATCACAGCCTACTTCGCCAAACTGGTGATTTAACAAGCGCATTCATGAAAAAAGTACCGTCTTAGCGCCAATGTACCGAACCATAAACATCAATGCCTTGCTTAAAATCAATACACAAGTATATATTTTTAAACCTGCATATTTAGTTAATATTGCCTGCTAACATGAATTTATTTTAACTAGGGAAATTGTCACTTCTCTGGCGTTCTGTGCAGAGTCAGTGTATAGTGTGTGAAGACCATTTCTTCCTAACAAAGACCGTAATTAATTTGCCAGACTTGTACATAATTATGACGTAACATTGAAGGTTGTGCAATGTAACAGCAAAATGTAGACTTAGGGATGCCACCCGGTAGATAAAATACGTTAAGGTTCCGTATTTCACAAAGAATAAGTGTTTTGTTTTCAAAATAATAGTTTCCGGATTTGGCCATATTAATGACCTACGGCTCATATTTCTGTGTTATTATAATAATATAAGACTTGATAGAGCAGTCTGACTGAACAGTGGTAGGCAGCAGCAGGCTCATAAGCATTCATTCAAACAGCACTTTCCTGCATTTGCCAGCAGCTCTTTGCTGTCCTTCAAGCATTGCACTGTTTATGACTTAAAGCCTATCAACTCCCGAGATTAGGCTGGCAATACTAAAGTACCTATTAGAACATCCAATAGTCAAAGGTATATGAAATACAAATGGTATAGAGAAATAGTCCTAACTACAACCTAAAACTTCTTACTTGGGAATATTGAAGACTCATGTTAAAAGGAACCACCAGCTTTCATATGTTCTGAGCAAGGAACTTAAACATTAGCTTTTTTACATGGCACATATTACACTTTTACTTAGTTTTTGCATTATTTAAACCAAATTGAACATGTTTCATTATTTGAGGATAAATTGATTTTTATTATATTAAGTAAAAAGTGTTCATTCAGTATTGTAATTGTCATCATTACATATATATAAAATCGTCTGATTAATTGGTATCTGCTTTTTTTGGTCCTCGATAATCACTATCAGCGTTAAAATCATAATCGGTCGACCTCTAGTGGACACACCTACTCATTCCAGGGTTTTTCTTCATTTCATGGTAGAATAATAGTGAAGACTATGACATGACACATGGAATCATGTAGTAACCAAAAAAGTGTTTAACAAATCAAAATATAGTCGCCCTTTGCCTTGACAGATTTGCGCACTTGGCATTCTCTCAACCAGCTTCATGAGGTAGTCAGTCCCCTGTAATGAATTTCAATTAACAGGTTTGCCTTAAGTACATTTTTATGGAATTTCTTTAAATGTGTTTGAGCCAGTCACTTGCATTGTGACAAGGTAGCCCTATTTGGTAAAATACTTAATGTCAATAAAAGTTCAAATAAGCAAAGAGAAAGGAGAGTCCATTATTTTAAGACATGAGTCAGTCAATCTGGAAAATGTCAATAATTAACGTTTCTAGAAGTGCAGTAGCAAAAACCATCAAGCGCTATCAAACTGGCTCTCATGAGGACCGCCACAGAAAATGAAGACCCAGAGTTACCTCTAATGCAGAGGATAAGTTCATTAGAGTTACGAGCCTCAAATTGCAGCCCAAATAAATGCTACACAGAGTTCAAGTAACAGACACCTCTCCAAATCAACTGTTCAGAGGAGACTGCGTGAATCAGGCCTTCATGGTCAAATTGCTACAAAGAAACCACCACTGAAGGACAATCAGACTTGTGCCAAAAAAACACGAGCAATGGACATTAGACCGGTGGAAATCTGTCCTTTGGTTGAGACCAAATATGAGATTTTGGGTTCCAACCACCGTGTCTTTCTGAGACGGTGTAGGTGAACGGATGAGCTCTGCATGTGTGGTTCCAACGGTGAAGCATGTGTGTTGGAGGTGTGATGGTTTGGGGGTGCTTTGCTGGTGACACTGTCAGTCACTGACAGTTGTTTAGAATTCAAGGCACACTTAACCAGCATGGCTTCTGCAGCGATATGCCATCCCATCTGGGTTGCGCTTAGTGGGACTATCATTTGTTTTTCAACAGGACATTGACCCAACACATCTTCAGGCTGTGTCAAGGCTATTTGACCAAGGAGAGTGATGGAGTGCTGCATCAGATTCTGGCCACCACAATCACCTAACTCAACCCACTTGAGATTGTTAGGGAAGAGTTAGACCGCAGAGTGAAGGAAAAGCAGCCAACAAGTGCTAAGCATATGTAGGAACTCCTTCCAGACTATTGGAAAAGCATTCCAGGTGAAGCTGGTTCAGAGTTCAGGTGGCTACTCTGAAGAATCTAAAATATGAAATATATTGTGATTTGTTTAACACTTTTTTTTGGTTACTACATGATTCCATGTGTTATTGTGTTTTTGATGTCTTCACTATTATTCTACAATGGAAAAACCCTTGAATTAGTAGGTGTGTCCTAACCTTTAACTGGTACTGTACATGTCAACAGACCGTGCAAGTACATGGATTCCTGGGCTTTATCTCTATACTCTAACCTGAGAAGACCATTCAAAGCAATATGAAGGGAGTGGAGTCTTCTTTGTTGACTCATCTGGACAGTGGCCCAGAATATGAGAAAAGGGAGCAATGAAATGCCATAAAAGTATTTAAAGGTTTGCTTTTCCCTGCCCTGTACAGAAGCAGATGGCAGTGTGCCAAAAGCCTCCATACACCCTAATAAAAAAACTTCCCCTCATATTCCTTGATGGATACTTTTAAATGCTTGTTCACCTACCAATGTAAAGGGGATGAGAAAAGTATTTCACAACATTGAGAGTCTGTACAGCCAGGTTCCAAACCACTTGACCTGTTCTAGACATTCATTATATCAGGCCAGGTAGAAACAGCGGAAGAGTGGTGTTGTCATCTCTGGGCTTTCTCTCCAGTCTCTGGGTCGACACCGCTGTCCAGCTCTGGAGAGGAAATCGGCACGTTAGTCATCGTTACAAAGCAATGAAGGTATTAGCATCTGAATTTTTCCAAACTCTTCAACAGTGTGAGTATTTATCCTTTAATTTATATTTTTGAGCATAAGACTTTAAAAAAAACCTAGGCACCCGTGTCTGACACCGTTTTAATTAAGGGAGAAAAAAACTTAACAGATGGCACCCGCTGTTAAGTGTGACTCACCCATGCTGGCCTCACTGGGTGCTGTGGAGGGGAGGCGTCTGTGCTGGCAGGTAGGCTGGAGGTTGGGAACCAGAGGCCCTGGAGCCAGTACAGAGGATGGGGGGAGACTCATGACCCCCGTAATAGGAGCTTGGGGTCGGACCACCTCCATATCCACGCCTGCTCTCAGCGGAGGGCCAGAAAAAAATGGAAGTGATCAGTGAGAAGTACAAAGTATAAACTGAGCATACCAAACATTAGAAACACCTTCCTTGGACTATATAAGGTGTCGAAAGCATTCCGCCGGGATGCTGTCCCATGCTCGCTCCAATGCTTCCAAAAGTTGTCAAGTTGGCTGGATGTCCTTTGGGTACTGGACTATTCTTGATAAACATGGGAAACTGTTGAGCGTGAAAAAGCCAGCAGCGTTGCAGTTCTTGACACAAACCGGTGCGCCTGGTAATACTACCATACCCCATTCAAAGGCACTTAAAATCTGTTGTCCTGCCCATTCACCCTCTGAAAGGCACACATACACAATCCATGTCTCAAGGCTTAAAAATAATCCTCCCCTTCATCTACACTGAAGTGGATTTAAGGGATCATAGCTTTCACATGGATTCACCTGGGGTCTCATAACCGCTTGTGTAAATGTCACACTAAAAATCTGTGTGCGGTATTTCTGAGAAGACTGAGCACATACAAAAATAGAGATTTATAAACTTGGTGCAGGTTTCCATTATAAATCAGACCCGTTCTGAAACTGCGCGCATGAACAAGCATTAGTTTGAAATATCCAATAAATGTCGTTCCACTTCATGATTGTGTCCCACTTGTTGTTGATTCTTCACAAAAAAATACAGTTTTATATCTTTATGTTTGAAGCCTGAAATGTGGCAAAAGGTCGCAAAGTTCAAGGGGGCCGAATACTTTCGCAAGGCACTGTAAATGCCTATTTCTAATTATTTTCAAATGCAAAGACAAACTAAATAGATTCTCTCTTCTCACTAATGGCAAATTATTGCATCTTGTTATTAACCTGTTTAACCTGTTATTTTCCTCCATTTGCAGAAAATACTAATAGACTTGCCTGCTTGCAATGCAATACTTCAACTACTATAAACTGTGCTTACGCATGGTCTAAGCTTTGTGGGAAGGTGAGCACATTTTCATGTCAAGTTCAGTTTTTATAAATGCCAACTTTTGTGTGAAACCTGGCACACGCATGTTTAATTTCCATGATCATTGCATAATAAATTCCTCACCTTCTCTCTGACGGTTTCATACTCATGAGGTAACATAGGCCTTTTATTTAGTTTTTTTTTTTTTTTTTTACTTCAGTTTATTTTAGTAAATACTTTCTTAACACTTTTTGTTCTCAAAACTGCATTGTTGATTAAGGGCTTGTAAGTAAGCATTTCACTGTTGTATTCGGCGCACGTGACAAATCAAATTTTATTTTGGGGTCTATTTTGTACGTACGCACGGTTTATAAAACGAGGCCCCTGGTCAGTCTGTCATGAAAAGAGCAGTTGTTCTTAATGTTTTGTATACACAGTGTATGGCTCTGTGAAGCGCTTCCCAATAACGTACATGCTTCCTTACTTCAAAAAAACAATCCCTGATGTGACAAGCTAAATAGGTGAGAGCAATGTTCCCAAAATATTGTTCCCATTTATAATAGGATTATCAGAGAGATTGAGGTAACTTCAGTAACTACCATATCAAGGTTCCTGATAAAGGAGGTCAGTTAACTATTAGCCTTTGGAGACCATTCACCAAGACATTTGGAAAGAAGGCCATGCGAGTGTTTTAATGGTCTTACCAATGTGGTCCTGTGATTGGTGGGGATGGTAAATAGACTGCTAGGAGGGAGGGAGGGGCTCTACATAGATGGTGCTGATAGGTCTGGTTTTGGATGCAGAAATGGGGTGCTTCCTGAAGTCTCCCCAACACATCCCACCACCAGCCGAAGATACCTCTGCCAAAGGGATTTTTTTTTTTTAACAATTAGGCTTAAGTATCAATACTCTGAAGTGATTTCCTCTCCTTATCTAATTTCCTTCATCTGCACTGATGTGAAATAATTTGACTGGTGAAAGCAATTTTCAGTAGTTAGCTTAAACAATTTTACTTAAAATGATGGTCAGATCAATCCAGCTGAAGGAGAGGAGACCATGCAGGAAGCATTTTTATACTGCTGACATGCACCCACCCTGGGCACCCAGCTCTTGACAGCAAGTGCAACTGAAGTACTTGACAGGAGGTGTAGGCGTAGACTAGTGCGTGTACTTTTGGACAGGTATGCCAGTCTTAAGTAACCACATGATACGTTGGGACTAAATGTTGCCTTGCTACTTTAGTCCCCAACTTCCTCAAAACTGTGGCAAATAATGGTGGAAGAGCATCAGCATTGGCAGTTAACAACACTGACTACTTATTTTAAAGCCACAGTCAGACTTCCGGTAATTTCAACTAATGCAATAATAGCCTACCCCTTAATTTGGAATAATATGACTTATTATTCATAATTTGATAAGTACAATAGTCTTATCATTATATTAGGATATATTACTCCATTGTTTATGTTGACAAAATGTATACAGGTGTATACAGATAAACATGATGTAATGTTTATCTTCTATAATGTTATTCCTTCAGCACTATATATATAAGGTGTTTGCATGTGGAAAAGTCGTGTATTTGCTCCCTTGATATACACATTTTATAGTGTGCCTGTATAGTAAATAAAACTTTAAAATGTAAGATTATTATTTATAATGTATTATCAGGCTATAGCATTGAGGCCTATAGAGCCTACCAAACAAATTCAATAGACGTTTTACTGTCAAATTTATACAGTGCAAGGCCGACAGGGATCTATGAAGTGTCAACTTCAAACTAACTTCCTGGGTAGTATAATTCGTCTGTAGGTTAATTTTATGCATTTTTATAGGCTATATGTTGTTATCCATCAATTCTTGAAAACAATCATGTTCTTACCGTAACACCTGTTTTTCTTAAATTTTCGCAATGGACAATTTTCTTTGATTCGAAGCAGACACGCTCCGTGTTTTCTTCGAGCTGGGGCAGCTGCCATATTCTCCAGACTAATAAATAAACGAAAAGTTTGGTTAGACGTGAACAATATTTGACCACCGACAAAAATAGCCCGTTAGTCGAAAAGCGTAGTTCTACGTCATAGGCTCGATGTTATGACGCCTTCAAAACAACTGGGAAAAACGAGCTCCGAATGGGGAAAACATTATTTGAACGGTCATCCAACTCGGAAACTAGAGTCTCTTTAGAGCTCCCGAATTTCTGACCTGAAGTCATGAGTTAACCTCGTATTCTTCCGAGTTCCCAGTTATTTTGAACACGGCAATATGCTACGTTCATAACCAAGTTGGAAGGTGGTAATATTGTAAGTACCAGTTGGATGCATTCACATGCCTTGAACTCGTTGACAAACGCCGGATAGCCAACAAGCTGCGTCAACTATAACTAAAAGTACAGCTATCATGCATGTAAACAAAATATAGTTTTCAAAAAACACATTAATAGATTGCTTTTTTATAAACAATGTTTTATTACATTTAACTGCCGAAAATCCTGTTATCAAGGTCATTTATTTAGTAGGTCAGGTCAGCATGTGGGAGAAGTCTGCGATCAGGGGTGATAGACAAGTTTCCCACATAAAGATTGAGTCCTCTAAGTGCCCAAAAGCAAGTTTTAGCATGGGCAGCACCATTAGGATTTTCACAATTTTGAAGTAGTCAACTGGGTGGGACTTCCTACTGGTTAAGGAAAGATTATACACTGCTCAAAAAAATAAAGGGAACACTTAAACAACACAATGTAACTCCAAGTCAATCACACTTCTGTGAAATCAAACTGTCCACTTAGGAAGCAACACTGATTGACAAATTAATTTCACATGCTGTTGTGCAAATGGAATAGACAACAGGTGGAAATTATAGGCAATTAGCAAGACACCCCCAATAAAGGAGTGGTTCTGCAGGTGGTGACCACAGACCACTTCTCAGTTCCTATGCTTCCTGGCTGATGTTTTGGTCACTTTTGAATGCTGGCGGTGCTTTCACTCTAGTGGTAGCATGAGACGGAGTCTACAACCCACACAAGTAGCTCAGGTAGTGCAGCTCATCCAGGATGGCACATCAATGCGAGCTGTGGCAAGAAGGTTTGATGTGTCTGTCAGCGTAGTGTCCAGAGCATGGAGGCGCTACCAGGAGACAGGCCAGTACATCAGGAGACGTGGAGGAGGCCGTAGGAGGGCAACAACCCAGCAGTAGGAGCGCTACCTCCGCCTTTGTGCAAGGAGGAGCAGGGGGAGCACTGCCAGAGCCCTGATAAATGACCTCCAGCAGGCCACAAAGGTGCATGTGTCTGCTCAAACGATCAGAAACAGACTCCATGAGGGTGGTATGAGGGCCCGACGTCCACAGGTGGGGGTTGTGCTTACAGCCCAACACTGTGCAGGACGTTTGGCATTTGCCAGAGAACACCAAGATTGGCAAATTCGCCACTGGCGCCCTTCACAGATGAAAGCAGGTTCACACTGAACACATGTGACAGACGTGACAGAGTCTGGAGACGCCGTGGAGAACGTTCTGCTGCCTGCAACATCCTCCAGCATGACCGGTTTGGCGGTGGGTCAGTCATTGTGTAGGGTGGCATTTCTTTGGGGGGGCCGCACAGCCCTCCATGTGCTCGCCAGAGGTAGCCTGACTGCCATTAGGTACCGAGATGAGATCCTCAGACCCCTTGTGAGACCATATGCTGGTGCGGTTGGCCCTGGGTTCCTCCTAATGCAAGACAATGCTAGACCTCATGTGGCTGGAGTGTGTCAGCAGTTCCTGCAAGAGGAAGGCATTGATGCTATAGACTGGCCCGCCCGTTCCCCCAGACCTGAATCCAATTGAGCACATCTGGGACATCATGTCTCGCTCCATCCACCAACGCCACGTTGCACCACAGACTGTCCAGGAGTTGGCGGATGCTTTAGTCCAGGTCTGGGAGGAGATCCCTCAGGAGACCATCCGCCACCTCATCAGGAGCATGCCCAGGCGTTGTAGGGATGTCATACAGGCACGTGGAGGCCACACACACTTCTGAGCCTCATTTTGACTTGTTTTAAGGACATTATATCAAAGTTGGATCAGCCTGTAGTGTGGTTTTCCACTTTAATTTTGAGTGTGACTCCAAATCCAGACCTCCATAGGTTGATAAATTTGATTTCCATTGATAAGTTGTGTGATTTTGTTGTCAGCACATTCAACTATGTAAAGAAAAAAGTATTTAATAAGAATATTTAATTCATTCAGATCTAGGATGTGTTATTTTAGTGTTCCCTTTCTTTTTTTGAGCAGTGTATATTTCCATCCAGGTCATCAGGAGGGATCAGCCAATTAATTACTTGTGAGCAAACATTCCATAACTGCAGGTGGCAGTAAATCCCCCAACTTGGCTTTATACCTGTTCAAACAACACACTCCAAGTGGCATGTATGCACCCTTTCAGTTTGTTTACCAACTCGTAGTAGTAGAAGAAAATGTACTTTTTCAAAATGGAGATGGCCTCAATGGCACAGTGCATGCTCTCACAAAGCCAAAATCTGACCGATACAATGTTGCGTCCTCTAACGATCTCTATGGTTTTCCACTAGTAATTACGAGTTGGAGGGGTGTTCAAGTGGTTTTCTCTCAGTCGTTTGTGATAAATACCACCTTCCACTTGGTTACGAACACAGCAATAACAGTCTGAAAACAGGTGCCCATTTCAAACAACTAATGCACAAAGGTCTACCTTAAATGCTTGTTAATTTTTATTGGTCACTAAAAGGCTTTCAAACCAATAAATCTCAGCTTCACAAATGAAAGGCCAATAAAAACATCACTTGTTAAGTATAATTGATCATTGAGTCATAAATTATTTTAAAATATGATAGACATTAAATAGACTCTACACTTTGTTTCAGACCGTTATTAGCTGAAGTGTACCTTGAAATGTAGAAAGAAATCAGCGTAGTTGATTATAAAGTAGATGCCTACACTGTAAAAATCAGATTTCATACATAACATTTTAAAATACAGTAACAACTCTATTCACAATCACCCTTACAGGACTGTGCTGTATTGTGAAAGGATTAGTTTTCAGAGACAAAGGCACTTGTTGGACTGGTTGGATTTCTATAAGGTCACTGCCATTTTGGGGGGGAGGCACAAAATGCCATGCAATCCACATTCTCCAATTGTGAAATGGTTCTCAATGTCAAAATCTTTATACTAAATCAATTATTTGTTAGCTGTTATGACATTGCTTATGTGGGGACGTCCTTCATTCAGTCATGAAGATGAGACAAAATGTCCACTCAGTAGTCGATTACTTTTTCACAGAACATGATTTTATGATTGGTTATATTGAACATTTTCAAGAGGAAATTGACTAATAGGTCAAGATCAGTTTCTCTATAAATGTCCCAAATGTAAAGGCAATTGTTATTAGCTTGAAATACCAGATTCATAACCAAATGCAATACAGTAGATTACAGGATGCCTCAAGTACAGATATGCTTGTCAAACCAAACAGTATAGTTCAGCAAACTATTTGTCTGCAGCAGGCCTAGCTAGATATGAGGAAAACAGTGGTTTGGTTATTTTCAAAACTTCCCCAAGTAGCACAATTCTGTGTGGATCTACAAACTATTTGCAGCGAGACAATTGTGATTTCAAAATGATTCCATGGTACTTAACTGTCATGCTGTCAATTAGCAGATCTTCTACAGAATACATTCTACTGTTTCACTAAAGTGACGGTATAATGCCATGCAAAATGAATTATTACGTAGACAGCCTTTCTCCAATAACGGTTTGTACATGCTCTATCACTGACTACCACTGCCCAGTCTATTCTACACATCAGTGTGGTTTAAACACACTAGCACGATCCACTACCGTTTACATAGTAACCCTTTGAAAGTTAAATTCCACCAGTAGGTAAAACAAATCCTGTCCCTCTTCCCCATCCTTTTCATTCCTTCGGTCTTTACTCCATTCCCCTATCCCCAGAACCTCTGGCGGGAGGCTGGGGGTTGGTCTTGTTGGTGAACCACATCCTGGGCGAAGATGGTGCCCCCAGCGTCCATGGTGAAGATGAAGTAGAGATTGGCACCCAGCATGGCCACGGTGGGCAGGAAGGACAGACCGAAGCCAAAGCCCCGAACACTGCTGCCCAGTGCAGCTGCCACCCAGTACATCAGCCTGTTGGCACAGAGGAGAGATGGACATTAGACAGATGCAGTCATTTCTATAGTCTGCCCAGACTGCCTTATATTGAGATCACATGTCATATAGGGTTATGACTGACTGGGCACTGAAATTGGACAACAGATTTCACTGCATCTCTCTGGGTTATGTGACAAAATAAAAAAAAGTGTTGCATTGTTTCTTTACCTGCCAAAGGCGAAGATAATAGTGAGCAGGGGCACCAGTTTCAGCAGGTCCTGGCTCAGGTAGGGCGCCATTACGGCCAGCTGCAGGAAGTAGAGCAGGAAGAGGTTGACGGAGTCATCCACATAGCGCCGGTGCACACCCACCTCCCTGGCCTCCACCTCACACAACGGCTTCACATTCCCCAACCGCATCCTGGAGACACCCAGCACCAACCAGCCTGGGAGGACAACACAAGCGTTAGCTTGTGATGTTAGTGTTGTTGTTCAACCCACCTTGCTGTTCACACTGGCATAATTCTGGTAAAGAACATATGCTGAATGACCAATGAGCCACTCACCCAGTATGATGGGCACCACAGCGAAGACAGAGCAGCGCAGTGTGTAGACCAGCCTGAGGGGGGCACTGTCCAGCAGTGGGGCATCAAAAGGCAGGAAGACATAACCCCCCCACACTAGGAGGGGGAAAATCAGAGCTGCAGTGAACACAGACACCCCCACTTTGAGAGCATCCCGGTTGGCACAGTCACAACCATCTGGAGGGGAGAGGAAAGGAGAGACTAGTCTTTCTACCCTCTGAAGTAAAAGAAAGCTACAGAAACATTACCACCCTCTAGATCAGATTACCACAAAATAAGGGAGGAGTGGAAGAATGAATTTGCACTCGCAAATCTATTTGAGCAGAGCCACAGTGGCTGAATGAACAAGGGAGAGAAGAGCAAAGAGAAAGACGGAGACGGAGAGAAAGAGGTTGGAGGCTAAAAGACAGAAAGATTACATGTTAGTGCATCTCTTTACATTTTGAGGACCCCCCCTCCACTGGCCAGTCGTGGTAGTAGCCATCATGTGGGGTTCCCTGGAGAACGAGGAGGAGATTCTTCTCTGCGTCCACATCCCAGAATGGCTCCCTTTCTCTGGGAGATGTCGGAGCACTAGAGGAGTGTAAGATGGTGACAGATGGGTTGAAGACCTGTGCTGCCTTCTCAGGCAAAGAGTTCATACCATCTTCCACCTCTATCTCTACCTGCACCTTCTTCCCTCTCTTACACAGCCCTGGGTGCTGCACCTCTCTCTCCATCCATTCTTCCCCCATTCTCATTCTCTCCACTCCCAAACCCTGCCTTCTCTCGCTCTCCATCCGGCTTCCTCCTTCTTGAAGAGAGGTGCACATGGAGTGCACGCTCCTCCTCTCTCCCTCAGGGTCATCTCCCTTTCCCCTTCCCTTATCTTCTTTCACAGTCAATGCACTTCCGTTCTTTGTTGCTTTCTCTACATCCCTGTCACCCGGCCATTGCAGAGTGGTAGGCTCCAATTTAGCAGAGCTAACCATGTTGTCTTCCTCCACCACTCCTTCCCTTCCCTTTTCCAATTCTTCAATCACCTTCTCCCCCTCTGCCCCCCATGTTGGGGTTTGGGGTTCAGCAGTCACCCCGCTGGTTTTGGAGGGGCTGTCTCCTAGCAGCTCCAGGTTTGACCGTAGGATCTCAGACATAGTTTTATGTTTAGGTATTTAATGTCTCCAGACTTCGTCAGTGAGTCTATGCTTGATTGAGTGTTTTTACTTTGACTGAAGTCACATCACATTGTCTGTTTCCTTCTTTGTGTCCCAGTTCTATTGGTTTGATGATAAACAGCTCTTCACCTACAAAGTAAAGTACATTTTACAGAGTGCACATTCTGTAGGTCATACATGTCTTCCCACGCAAGAGATGATGCCCCAAAACCGATAAGCTGTAACTCCAGACAGCATTCTAGTGTCATTAATCATCAAACAATAGTCTCTAAGGTTGACATTTTTCCACGACAGGTTGACATTTTTCCACGACAGGTAAGGTAAGCCAAGTACGATAAAACAAGTAGAATCCCTCCCTTTCCGTTGCAACAAAGCTCCGCCCAATGCATCTCATTATGGCCTGTGCTGTTTGAGTAGTCTAAGAAAATAAAAGGCCCTATTTACGCATGAATACCAAAGAAAATACGCTTGCAATATAAAATCACAAAATAAAATATTGTTGACATACAAATAGCGTTGTAAAGTTCCCCGAATGTGTTCAATTTCCAGACAAACGTAGTACGCAGACCTTCAAAGCGCACTCCATATCACAACACGGAAGTTTCTCATACCAGCGCACTAGATAAAATGTTGGACTTTCCGACTCACGTAAGAAGACTGCTAGCTATACAAAGCTGGAAAATACAAATGAAAATATATAAAAATGTAAAACTCACCCAACCTCAGGGTTTATCAAACAACGAGTTTGGGGATTTTATTGAATGTCTCTTACATCGTTTTTCCACTTCTATTGTTATTGTGCTACTGCTTTTCAGTGGGTGGAAATTCAGGTGTGGCCAGGTAAATTATTAAAGGGTATGTTCCTAAAAAAACATTAAAGGGAAAGTACGATAGGAATATTTAGGTCCTATCGTACTTGTCCTTTAATGTCTTTTAGAAACACCCTTTAATAATTAAATTATTTAATAATTTAATGTACAAAAAAAACAGCAACATGTGTATTTCAAGTAGTCTTGAAATATGTGACTTTCTTGGGGTGAAAATAATTAGTGAGAAATTGTGGATATAGCATACAGTAAATGTTTTGTTTCGTGTTATGTGGTTGTTATTGCATAGTACACACCAATCTTAACTATTTTACTATCTTATCTCACTTTGTTGGTTACCCTTTCTTGGATCTATTTCCAAAAGCAATATTGGTTGAAACACAGCCCTGTCACTGACGGAATGAAGTATAGATGAACAGAGAAATCAACATGTTGGTGTTATCGACAAGAGGCCTATCATATATCCTCAGTAGATGTTATATATTTAGTTGCCTAGCATTTAAAGATAGAGTTGTGGTCAGATTTACCAAATGGAGGGCGAGAGAGAGCTTTGTACGCATCTCTGCGTGTGGAGTACAGTGATCTAGAATTTATTTCCCTCTGGTTGCACATTTAACATGTTGATAGAAATTTGGTAGAACTGATTTAAGTTTCCCTGCATTAAAGTCTCCGGCCAGTAGGAGCGCCGCCTCTGGGTGAGGGGTTTCCTGTTTGCTTATTTCCTTAAACAGCTGACTGAGTGCGGTCAATTTATTAAAGTTTATTCCAGAATGTTATGAAGAGTGATCAGATGAATTACAATTAATTGGCTTCCGGGTTGGATGCGCGCGGTGTTAAGAAGCAGTGCGGCTTGGTTGGGTTGTGTATCGGAGGATGCATGACTTTCGACCTTTGTCTCTCCCGAGCCCGTACGGGAGTTGTAGCGATGAGACAAGATAGTAGCTACTAACAATTGGATACCACGAAATTGGGAAGAAAAGGGGGTAAAATTCCCCCCCCCCCAGCCACTTTGTAATTAATTGTAATTCATCTGATCACTCTTCATAACATTCTGGAGTATATGCAACTTGCCATCATACAAACTGAGGCAGCAGACTTTGTGAAAACTAATATTTGTCATTCTCAAAACTTTTGGCCACGACTGTACATACCCCAACCAGAAGCCATAGGTTACAGGCAACATTCGAACTGAGCTAAAGGGTAGAGCTGCCGCTTTCAAAGTGCGGGACTCTAACCCGGAAGCTTACAAGAAATCCTGCTCTGCCCTGCGACGAACCATCAAACAGGCAAAACGTCAATACAGGGCTAAGATTGAATCATACTACACCGGCTCCGACGCTCGTCTTATGTGGCAGAGCTTGCAAACTATTACAGACTACAAATGGAAGCACAGCCACGAGCTGCCCAGTGACACGAGCCTACCAGACGAGCTAAATCACTTCTATGCTTGCTTCGAGGCAAGTGACACTGAGGCATGCATGAGAGCATCAGCTGTTCCGGACAACTTTGTGATCACGCTCTCCGTAGCCGACGTGAGTAAGACCTTTAAACAGGTCAACATACACAAGGCTGGGGGCCAGACTGATTACCAGGACGTGTGCTCCGGGCATGTGCTGACCAACTGGCAGGTGTCTTCACTGACATGTTCAACATGTCTCTGATTGAGTCTGTAATATCAACATGTTTCAAGCAGACCACCATAGTCCCTGTGCCCAAGAACACATAGGCAACCTGCCTAAATAACTACAGACCCGTAGCACTCACGTCCGTAGCCATGAAGTGCTTTGAAAGGTTGGTAATGGCTCACATCAACACCATTATCCCAGAGACCCTAGACCCACCCTAATTTGCATACCGCTCAAACAGATTCACAGATGATGCTATCTCTATTGCACTCCACACTGCCCTTTCCCACCTGGACAAAAGGAACACGTATGTGAGAATGCTGTTCATTGGACTACAGCTCAGTGTTCAACACCATGGTGCCCTCAAAGCTTATCACTAAGCTAAGGATCCTGGGACTAAACACCTCCCTCTGCAACTGGATCCTGGTCTTCCTGACGGGCCGCCCCCAGGTGGTGAGGGTAGGTAGCAACACATCTGCCACGCTGACCTTCAACACTGGAGCTCCACAGGGGTGCATGCCCTCCAGTACTCCCTCTTCACCCACGACTACATGGCCAGACACGACTCCAACATCATCATTAAGTTTGCTGACGACACAACAGTGGTAGGCCTGATCACTGACAATGACGAGACAGCCCATAGAGAGGAGGTCAGAGACTTGGCCAGAATAACAACCTATCCCTCAATGTAACCAAGACTAAGGAGATGATTGTGGACTACAGGAAAAGGAGGACCAAGCACACCCCCATTCTCATCGATAGTGGAGCAGGTTGATAGCTTCAAGTTCCTTGGTGTCCACATCAACAACAAACTAGAATGGTCCAAACATACCAAGACAGTCGTGAAGAGGGCACGACAAAGCCTATTCCCCCTCAGGAAACTAAAAAGATTTGGCATGGGTTCTTAGATCCTCAAAAGGTTTTACAGCTGAAACATCGAGAGCATTCTGACTGGTTGCATCACTGCCTGGTACGGCAATTGCTCGGCCTCTGACCGCAAGGCACTACAGAGGGTAGTGCGTATGGCCCAGTACATCACTGGGGTTAAGCTGCCTGCCATCCAGGACCTCTACACCAGGTGGTGTCAGAGGAAGGCCCTAAAAATTGTCAAAGACCCCAGCCACCCCAGTCATAGACTGCTCTCTCTACTACCGCATGGCAAGCGGTACCGGAGTGCCAAGTCTAGGACAAAAAGGCTTCTCAACAGTTTTTACCCCCAAGCCATAAGACTCCTGAACAGGAACGATCACAAATGGCTACCCGGACTATTTGCATTGTGTGCACCCCCTCCCCCAACCCCACTTTTACGCTGCTGCTCCTCTCTGTTTATCTTATATGCATAATCACTTTATCTATACATTCATGTACATACCACCTCATTTGGGCCGACCAACCAGTGCTCCCGCACATTGGCTAACCAGACTATCTGCATTGTGTCCCGCCACCCACCAACCCCTCTTTTACGCTACTGCTACTCTCTGTTCATCATATGCATAGTCACTTTACCCATATCTACATGTACATACTACCTCAATCAGCCTGACTAACCGATGTCTGTATGTAGCCTCTATACTTTTATAGCCTCGCTACTGTATATAGCCTATATTTTTACTGTTGTTTTCTTTCTTTTACATTTTTTGCACTATTGGTTAGAGCCTGTAAGTAAGCATTTCACTGTATACACCTGTTGTATTCGGCGCACGTGACAATTAAACTTTGATTTGATTTCTATAGCTCCCCCCCAAAAATGTACAATGATGGTAGAGTCCCAAGATGGAGGCGCGGTGTCTTCAAAACAGTGCCCCCTGTCAGTCATCTAGTGTATATTTAAATAATTGTTTGACCCGTGTCTCGACTCAAGGCTTGCAGAAAAAAGTTGTCTGGTATGAGTGTTATGAAAGGTAAGATTAATTAATTAAATGCCATGCGATTTCTGATAAAATTTACAGGCTACACATTATAGCAGTGCACAGAGGGGCCTGTTCCAAAATCGAGGTAATTTGTTCATATACTGGGAATACTAATGTTCATGTGTGGTGCTGTGGAGTAGAAACCATACTGACTATTCTTCTGAATAGGCTATAATACCTGAAAGACTCACACAATTCCATTTGGGCACTGTGTCAATGATGAAATTTAATTCTCTCAATTTGGGAAGCATATAGTCTAATCTACCACAGTGCGCATCCTCTTATGTTTGTCAAGCACTTCCATCCAGGAACGACACTTTTATAACAGCTTTTGTTTATTTTCCTAGGGTTTCCTAGGGGAGGGTTGGCTTGTATATTTCACCTCTCCTCTTTCTCCTTATTTGGTGCAATAAAACGGTTTCCGAGAGAGTTGATTATAGACAGAGCTGAGGTCCTAGAGAACAGCACAGGGATATTTTAGGCCTAGCCTACCTGGAGGCAGGGTTGAGGAGTAATTGATTACATCATCAGTTACATGTAATCTGATTACAAAAAAAACAATAACTGTTATCAGTGACGTTAACTGCAAAAATATTGTAATTGTTTTGTATTAGAGTTGTACTATTTGCACCGTAGTTGTATACGCAGAGCATCATGGGTAATGTGTGTTGAGATGAGCACGTTCATATAAATTGTTGAACTGAATTCCGTTTTCCTTATCATCATTATTGAGTTGTTATAAACACGTGGTTATGAAACCCACGAGACATAACAATAATCAGATTACAGATACTTTTGAAAAACTAGATGATTACTTCTTGGATTACTTTTCAATTCAGAAATTATGCACTGAAAAAAATGCACAAGTGTAAGTTTGTTCCACCTGAGCAAGTGTGAACAAATGATGTACATAAACCCTGGATTGCTGATATTATGTATTGGCCATTGAAAGGCTTTGAAGCAACTGTTCGGCCATATTGGCACTGCCCTGTAAGAGCAGTCCTACATAGGAATGAATGGAATTCTAAAGTATTTAAATTAAATGTTTTATTTTTTGTTATTGTGGGGACATTATTTCATTTTCTATTTTATTTAACCCTTATTTTACTAGGTAAATTGACTGAGAACATGTTCTCATTTTACAGCAATGAGCTGGGGAATAGTTAAAGGTCATTGAGGGGGATAAATGAGCCAATTGGAAGCTGGGGATGATTAGGTGGCCATGATGGTATGAAAGCCAGATAGTAACATTAGTCATCTCTAAAAATTATACTTTAAAGATGTCCTACAGGGATTTTAAAAAATCGTTTACTGTTGAAAAGCAACATCCCAAGTATAATTACAGTAAAGTACACACACTAAAGGGGAAAAAATAATTAGTGGTGCAGCAGTCTAAGGCACTGCATCGCTGTTCCTGAGTCATCACTACAGACGCGGGTTTGATCCCGGGCTGTGTCGCAACCGGTAGCGACCGGGAGACACATGACGCGGCGCACCATTGGCCCAGTGTCGTCCGGGTTAGGGGAGAGTTTGGCCGGCCAGGATGTCATTGTCCCATCCCGCTCTAGCAACCCCTTATGGCAGGTCAAGGGCATTCACGCTGACTTCGGTCGCCAGATGTATGGTGATTCCTCTGACACATTGGTGCGGCTGGCTTCTGGGTTAAGCGGGCAGTGTGTCAAGAAGCAGTGCGGCTTGGCAGGGTTGTGTTTCGGAGGACGTACGGCTCTCGACGTTCGCCTCTCCCGATTCCGTACGGGAGATGCAGCGATGGGACAAGACTGTAACAACCAATTGGATATCACTGAAAGGGGTAAAAAAAAATATTAAAAAAATCAAGGAGTTGGTCTGATGGGAATCCATGATGTCATTGGCCTCCCACTTGCTTGAGGAACAATAGAGCAGCAGTAGAGAAGAAAAAAGGAAAGGTCCACCCCCCCACTTGTGTCATGTCTTTACTTACCTCAACCACCTATTGAGATTTGTCTTTTGTTAAATAAATCAGGTGTGAAATGAGGTGAAACTGAGATATTAAAATATATACAGTGCCTTGCGAAAGTATTCGGCCCCCTTGAACTTTGCGACCTTTTGCCACATTTCAGGCTTCAAACATAAAGATATAAAACTGTATTTTTTTGTGAAGAATCAACAACAAGTGGGACACAATCATGAAGTGGAACGACATTTATTGGATATTTCAAACTTTTTTAACAAATCAAAAACTGAAAAATTGGGCGTGCAAAATTATTCAGCCCCCTTAAGTTAATACTTTGTAGCGCCACCTTTTGCTGCGATTACAGCTGTAAGTCGCTTGGGGTATGTCTCTATCAGTTTTGCACATCGAGAGACTGAAATTTTTTCCCATTCCTCCTTGCAAAACAGCTCGAGTTCAGTGAGGTTGGATGGAGAGCATTTGTGAACAGCAGTTTTCAGTTCTTTCCACAGATTCTCGATTGGATTCAGGTCTGGACTTTGACTTGGCCATTCTAACACCTGGATATGTTTATTTTTGAACCATTCCATTGTAGATTTTGCTTTATGTTTTGGATCATTGTCTTGTTGGAAGACAAATCTCCGTCCCAGTCTCAGGTCTTTTGCAGACTCCATCAGGTTTTCTTCCAGAATGGTCCTGTATTTGGCTCCATCCATCTTCCCATCAATTTTAACCATCTTCCCTGTCCCTGCTGAAGAAAAGCAGGCCCAAACCATGATGCTGCCACCACCATGTTTGACAGTGGGGATGGTGTGTTCAGGGTGATGAGCTGTGTTGCTTTTACGCCAAACATAACGTTTTGCATTGTTGCCAAAAAGTTCAATTTTGGTTTCATCTGACCAGAGCATCTTCTTCCACATGTTTGGTGTGTCTCCCAGGTGGCTTGTGGCAAACTTTAAACAACACTTTTTATGGATATCTTTAAGAAATGGCTTTCTTCTTGCCACTCTTCCATAAAGGCCAGATTTGTGCAATATACGACTGATTGTTGTCCTATGGACAGAGTCTCCCACCTCAGCTGTAGATCTCTGCAGTTCATCCAGAGTGATCATGGGCCTCTTGGCTGCATCTCTGATCAGTCTTCTCCTTGTATGAGCTGAAAGTTTAGAGGGACGGCCAGGTCTTGGTAGATTTGCAGTGGTCTGATACTCCTTCCATTTCAATATTAATCGCTTGCACAGTGCTCCTTGGGATGTTTAAAGCTTTGGAAATCTTTTTGTATCCAAATCCGGCTTTAAACTTCTTCACAACAGTATCTCGGACCTGCCTGGTGTGTTCCTTGTTCTTCATGATGCTCTCTGCGCTTTTAACGGACCTCTGAGACTATCACAGTGCAGGTGCATTTATACGGAGACTTGATTACACACAGGTGGATTGTATTTATCATCATTAGTCATTTAGGTCAACATTGGATCATTCAGAGATCCTCACTGAACTTCTGGAGAGAGTTTGCTGCACTGAAAGTAAAGGGGCTGAATAATTTTGCACGCCCAATTTTTCAGTTTTTGATTTGTTAAAAGTGATTGTGTCCCACTTGTTGTTGATTCTTCACAAAAAAATACAGTTTTATATCTTTATGTTTGAAGCCTGAAATGTGGCAAAAGGTCGCAAAGTTCAAGGGGGCCGAATACTTTCGCAAGGCACTGTATGTTTAGCTCAGATATAATTTAAAATCACATTTTATTGGTCACATACACATGGTTAGCAGATGTTATTGCGAGTGTAGCGAAATGCTTGTGCTTCTAGTTCCGACAGTGCAACAATATCTAACAAGTAATATCTAACAATTACACAACAAATACCCAATACACACAAATCTAAGTAAACGATTGCAATAAGAATATATAAATATATGGATGAGCAATGTTAGAGCGGCATAGGCTAAAATGCTAAAGATAGTATAGAATACAGTATATACAGTGCTTTGCGAAAGTATTTGGCCCCCTTGAACTTTGCGACCTTTTGCCACATTTCAGGCTTCAAACATAAAGATATAAAACTGTATTTTTTTGTGAAGAATCAACAACAAGTGGGACACAATCATGAAGTGGAACGACATTTATTGGATATTTCAAACTTTTTTAACAAATCAAAAACTGAAAAATTGGGCGTGCAAAATTATTCAGCCCCTTTACTTTCAGTGCAGCAAACTCTCTCCAGAAGTTCAGTGAGGATCTCTGAATGATCCAATGTTGACCTAAATGACTAATGATGATAAATACAATCCACCTGTGTGTAATCAAGTCTCCGTATAAATGCACCTGCACTGTGATAGTCTCAGAGGTCCGTCAAAAGCGCAGAGAGCATCATGAAGAACAAGGAACACACCAGGCAGGTCCGAGATACTGTTGTGAAGAAGTTTAAAGCCGGATTTGGATACAAAAAGATTTCCCAAGCTTTAAACATCCCAAGGAGCACTGTGCAAGCGATAATATTGAAATGGAAGGAGTATCAGACCACTGCAAATCTACCAAGACCTGGCCGTCCCTCTAAACTTTCAGCTCATACAAGGAGAAGACTGATCAGAGATGCAGCCAAGAGGCCCATGATCACTCTGGATGAACTGCAGAGATCTACAGCTGAGGTGGGAGACTCTGTCCATAGGACAACAATCAGTCGTATATTGCACAAATCTGGCCTTTATGGAAGAGTGGCAAGAAGAAAGCCATTTCTTAAAGATATCCATAAAAAGTGTCGTTTAAAGTTTGCCACAAGCCACCTGGGAGACACACCAAACATGTGGAAGAAGGAGCTCTGGTCAGATGAAACCAAAATTGAACTTTTTGGCAACAATGCAAAATGTTATGTTTGGCGTAAAAGCAACACAGCTGAACACACCATCCCCACTGTCAAACATGGTGGTGGCAGCATCATGGTTTGGGCCTGCTTTTCTTCAGCAGGGACAGGGAAGATGGTTAAAATTGATGGGAAGATGGATGAAGCCAAATACAGGACCATTCTGGAAGAAAACCTGATGGAGTCTGCAAAAGACCTGAGACTGGGACGGAGATTTGTCTTCCAACAAGACAATGATCCAAAACATAAAGCAAAATCTACAATGGAATGGTTCAAAAATAAACATATCCAGGTGTTAGAATGGCCAAGTCAAAGTCCAGACCTGAATCCAATCGAGAATCTGTGGAAAGAACTGAAAACTGCTGTTCACAAATGCTCTCCATCCAACCTCACTGAGCTCGAGCTGTTTTGCAAGGAGGAATGGGAAAAAATGTCAGTCTCTCGATGTGCAAAACTGATAGAGACATACCCCAAGCGACTTACAGCTGTAATCGCAGCAAAAGGTGGCGCTACAAAGTATTAACTTAAGGGGGCTGAATAATTTTGCACGCCCAATTTTTCAGTTTTTGATTTGTTAAAAAAGTTTGAAATATCCAATAAATGTCGTTCCACTTCATGATTGTGTCCCACTTGTTGTTGATTCTTCACAAAAAATACAGTTTTATATCTTTATGTTTGAAGCCTGAAATGTGGCAAAAGGTCGCAAAGTTCCAGGGGGCCGAATACTTTCGCAAGGCACTGTACATATGAGATGAGTAATGCAAGATATGTAAACGTTATTAAAGTGGCCTCATTGATGCATTAATGTGTGTGTAATAGAATAAATTAGGCAAAAACGAATGTAGACATTAATAAATGCATTTCTTTAGCTTCCAAAATATTTTTCTCAATGGTGGGGGTCCAAGATGGAGGCATGGTGGCTTCAAAACAGCGCCCCTATCAGTCATCTAGTGTTTGTGTATGTGATCATCTGACCAAAAGTCAGAGACACCACTATGATGACACACCAAATGTGTTTGATGAATCCTTTTGGTCTTCTTCTAATGTCTCTTAATGGTAATCTAAAAGTAACTGAAAGTAGCCTAATTAGATTAAGTTACTGAGTTTGGGTAATCAAAAATTACGTTATTGATTACAATGTTGGACAGGTAACAAGTAACTAACGGATTACATTTAGAAAGTTACCTACCCAACCTTGCCTTTAGGGTACTTTTTTTAAACCACATCACACAATAGGCTACATCTCCAGTGTACTGTGCAGTAGGCCTATTTGCAAATTGCACGCAACATATCCAAGAAATTGGATTGTACTAGACTAATCAGTGGATTGATTCAGGGCCACAACAGGCACCTTTTATAGTCTACAGGAATATTGATGTGGTTTAAAAAATGTAAAAGTATGTGAGGGCTTGCCATGGTGTATGTCGCGTATCTCTAGCTCCCCTGTAGGCTTGGGTAACCAAAGAGCATTGAAATAAAGGGAGCCGTCGAACTAGTCTGGCTACTACTCTCTCTCCGGTACGGAAACCGGTTGCTGTCAGAATACGGCACAACCTAATTATTTAATTTCAAGGGAGACAAATTTACTTTAAATTCGGGAGTTCGTAAAGCCTACTACACAGGTGAAGAAGTAGAAAGTTGTGACACGACCAACCTCACATCAGAGCGGCGCCCGAGATTATCGTGAATTTATTTGGGTGAGTAGTTTTAACTATAACCACCGCCTACAGACCTTTTTCCTCAAACCCAAAATCCGTTTATTTGAATAGGCCTATTTATGAGGAGCCATTTCCCTCTTGTCTGTCTGTTGGTTCCAACTGATGGAGATCAAGCGACGTTGGCTATTTCTTTTGTTATTTAGGGATGTGTAATGTCATATTGTATACAAAACCCATGGACGCAGCAGTTACAATGCCACAAATTACGCATCAACTTTTCCATTGTCACTTGTTGCAGGCTTGAATGGATGATGCCACGTTAGACTCTTTCACACACAAGTGGCCAAAGCATCCCCTTCTTCATGTAAATTCTCACTATTGTTTGATATAAATAACCCACTTCTCATTCATGCAGCATCTCTCAATCTCTCTCTCTCCGTCTCTTTCTCTCTTTTTCTAGTTGTCTTGTGGAACATAGATTTGGTGATACCCTATCTGTGTCCTAATCTCTGGGGCTATACAGATGCCATATCTTAATTTGATCATCATGTTGTTGCAGGAATGTTCCTGGACAACAGGAAATGCAAACATGTAGTGTATTCAATGCTTAGAAAAGCTTCTAAAGTTTGTAATTTCCACTTAAACATTTCAGACTTTATTTGCCTTAATGGAAAATGTAATCAACCACAGAAGGTTGGTTGAAACTTAATTGGGGAGGACAGGCTCGTGGTAATGGCTTGAGTGGAATTAGTGGAATGGTATCAAATAGATCAAACACATGGTTTCCATGTGTTTGATGCCATTCCATTTGCTTCGTTCCAGACATTATTATTAGCCGTCCTCCCCTCAGCAGCCTCCTGTGGTATCAACCCCTACATAAAAAATATCCATTGATTATAATCCACATAAAATTCACATTTCCTGTTGCTCCAGGATTATTTTCCTGTTGTGTGAAACTGGCTCAAATTAAGATACAGCATCTGTATATGTTTTCCATTTGGACGGTCAGTCCTTGACAATGGATGTACTGGAGTAGACGTTTTAATAGTGTTACAGTAGTCTAGTGGACCAGAATGGGTCATGCATATGATATGCAGTCAAATACACATGCACATATGTAACAGTATAAGTTTAGACCGTCCCCTCGCCCATACCCGGGCGCGAACCAGGGACCTTCTGCACACATCAACAGTCACCCTCGAAGCATCGTTACCCATCGCTCCACAAAAGCTGCGGCCCTTGCAGAGCAAGGGGAACTACTACTTCAAGGTCTCAGAGCAAGTGACGTCACCGATTGAAACGCTATTTAGCGCACACTGCTAACTAAGCTAGCCATTTCACATCCGTTACACATACACATACAGAGTCACACGCACACAGTCACAAGTTCACACACAAATTAACTTTAAGGCACACCTGTTAATTGAAATGCATTACGGGTGACTACCTCAAAACTATGAAATAACACATATGGAATCATGTAATAACCAAAAAACCAAATCAAAATATATTTTACATTTGAGATAATTCAAAGTAGCCGCCCATTGCCTTGATGACAGCTTTGCACACTCTAGGGATTCTCTCAAACAGCTTCACCTTGAATGCTTTTCAAACAGTCTTGAAGGAGTTCCCACAAATGCTGAGCACTTGTTGGCTGTTTTTCCTTCACTCTGCGGTCCAACTCATCCCAAACCATCTCAATTGGGTTGAGGTCAGGTGTTTGTGGAGGTCATCTGATGCAGCACTCCATCACTCTCCTTGGTCAAATAGCCCGTATACAGCCTGGAGGCGTGTTTTGGGTCATTGTCCTGTTGAAAAATAAATGATAGTCCCACTACGCGTAAACCAGATGGGATGGCATATCGCTGCAGAATGCTGTGGGAACCATGCTGGTTAAGTGTGCCTTGAATTCTAAATAAATCAGACTGTCACCAGCAAAGCACCCCCACACCAGCACACCTCCTCCTCCATGCTTCACGGTGGGAACCACACATGGGGAGAGCATCCGTTCATCTACACTGTCTCGCAAAGACATGGCAGTTGGAACCGGAAATCTCAAATTTGGACTCACCAGACCAAGGACAGATTTCCACCCGCCTAATGTCCATTGCTCGTGTTTCTTGGTCCGAGAAAGTATCTTCTTATTATTGGTGTCCTTTAGTAGTGGTTTCTTTGCAGCCAATTCGACCATGAAGGCCTGATTCACGCAGTCTCCTCTGAACAGTTGATGTCTGATACTTGAACTCTGTGAAGCATTTATTTGGGCTGCAATCTGAGGTGCATTTAACTCTAATGAACTTATCCTCTGCAGCAGAGGTAACTCTGGGTCTTCCTTTCATGTGACAGTCCTCATGAGGGCCAGTTTCATCATAGCGCTTGATGGTTATTGCGACTGCACTTGAAGAAACTTTCAAAGTTCTTGAAGTTTTCCCGATTGACTGACCTTCATGTCTTAAAGTAATGTTGGTCTGGGGGAGGACAGAGCTCAGAATAGAAGTGTGTCACAAAACAAACAACACTTCCCAATGATAGGGAAGAACTGAACTAGATAGTGTGTGATAATGACATGCAGGTGTGTGAACAGGTGATCAGAATCCAGGTGCTTGGGATCTGGAGAGTGAGCTGCGTTCAGGAGATCTAGGTGTTTGAGAGTGTGAGCTGGAAAGTGGGCTGGAAAGTGAGCTGCATTCAGGCGATCTACGTGTTTGAGAGTGTGAGTTGGAAGCAGACGTTTCAACATGTCACATATCCTGCCATTGTCTTGCAACAAAGACACAAAAACCCTGTCATCACAGACTCTTCTCTTTTCAAACTAGCACACATACAGACACGTTGTCATTTCACACATGCATGCATGCACACCACACAGACACACACATCCTGTTTTTTTTACCATATTTTTCCCAATTTGCATCAATGCATATTGTCAGAAAGACATTTAGACAGATAAACGCACAGGTGCGAGCTCACACACACACAACACGCAGATACACACACATAGACAGAAAAGCCCATAGCTGCAGGAAGGTGTTTGGGGGTGCTGAATTACAGGCCATATTCTCACTGGGCTAAAGGCCAGAGTTAACGGGACACGGACATGGACGCATACAAGAAAGGCCGATATGACCTCAGACGAGACATCAAACATGCAAAAGAACAATATAGTAGGAATCCTATTACACCGGCTCCAACTCTCCTTTTATGTGGCAGGGCTCGCAGACGATAATGGATTACAAAAGGAAATCCAGGAATGAGTTGCCCAGTGATGCAGAACTCACAAACAAGCAAAATGCCTTTTATGCTCGCTTTGAGGGAATATAACATGGTGCCTTGCATGAAAGCCCCTGTTTTTAGGATTACTGTGTGATCTTGCACTCCATGGCCCATGTGAGCACGGGGTTAACAATCACAAGGCCGCCTGCCAGACATAATACCAGGGCGCGTTCTCCAATCATGCACAGACCAGCTGGCAAGCGTCTTCACAGACATTTTTAATATCTCTTTATCCCATTCTGTCATCCCAACATGTTTCGAGCTGACCACCATTGCCTAAATGACTGTAATTATGAAGTGCTTTGAAAGGCTGGTCATGACACACATCAACAACATAATCCCAGACTCCCTAGACCCGCTCCAATTTGTATACTGCCCCAACAGATCCACAGAAGACACAATCTCAATTGCACTTCACACTGACCTCTCCCACCTGGACAAAGGGGGAAATAACTACATGAGAATGCTGTTCCTAGACTACAGCTCAGCCTTCAACACCATAGTCCCCTCCAAGCTCATCACCAAGTTAGGGACCCTGGAACTGAACCTGTCCCTCTGCAACTGGATCCTGGACTTCCTGACGTGCCGGCACCAGGTTGTGAGGGTAGGCAACAACACCTTTGCCACGATCTGATACTGATACTCCCTGTATATAGCTCCACATTGATCTGATACTGATACTGGTAATCCCTGTATATAGCTCCACATTGATCTGATACTGATACTCCCTGTATATAGCTCCACATTGATCTGATACTGATACTGGTACTCCCTGTATATAGCTCCACATTGATCTGATACTGATACTCCCTGTATATAGCTCCACATTGATATGGTACTGGTACTCCCTGTATATAGCTCCACATTGATCTGATACTGATACTCCCTGTATATAGCTCCACATTGATCTGATACTGATACTCCCTGTATATAGCTCCACATTGATTTGGTACTGGTACTCCCTGTATATAGCTCCACATTGATCTGATACTGATACTGATACTCCCTGTATATAGCTCCACATTGATCTGATACTGATACTCCCTGTATATAGCTCCACATTGATATGGTACTGGTACTCCCTGTATATAGCTCCACATTGATCTGATACTGATATTGATACTCCCTGTATATAGCTCCACATTGATCTGATACTGATACTGATACTCCCTGTATATAGCTCCACATTGATCTGATACTGATACTCCCTGTATATAGCTCCACATTGATCTGATACTGATACTCCCTGTATATAGCTCCACATTGATCTGATACTGATACTGGTACTCCCTGTATATAGCTCCACATTGATATGGTACTGGTACTCCCTGTATATAGCTCCACATTGATCTGATATTGATACTGATACTCCCTGTATAAAGCTCCAAATTGATCTGGTACTGGTACTCCCTGTATATAGCTCCACATTGATCTGGTACTGGTACTCCCTGTATATAGCTCCACATTGATCTGGTACTGATACTCACTGTATATAGCTCCACATTGATCTGATACTGGTACTTCCTGTATATACCTCCACATTGATCTGGTACTGGTACTCCCTGTATATAGCTCCACATTGATCTGATACTGGTACTTCCTGTATATAGCTCCACATTGATCTGGTACTGGTACTCCCTGTATATAGCTCCACATTGATCTGATACTGGTACTTCCTGTATATAGCTCCACATTGATCTGGTACTGGTACTCCCTGTATATAGCTCCACATTGATCTGGTACTGGTACTCCCTGTATATAGCTCCACATTGATCTGATACTGATACTCCCTGTATATAGCTCCACATTGATCTGGTACTGGTACTCCCTGTATATAGCTCCACATTGATCTGATACTGGTACTCCCTGTATATAGCTCCACATTGATCTGGTACTGGTACTCCCTGTATATAGCTCCACATTGATCTGATACTGGTACTCCCTGTATATAGCTCCACATTGATCTGGTACTGGTACTCCCTGTATATAGCTCCACATTGATCTGATACTGGTACTTCCTGTATATAGCTCCACATTGATCTGGTACTGGTACTCCCTGTATATAGCTCCACATTGATCTGGTACTGGTACTCCCTGTATATAGCTCCACATTGATCTGATACTGGTACTTCCTGTATATAGCTCCACATTGATCTGGTACTGGTACTCCCTGTATATAGCTCCACATTGATCTGATACTGGTACTTCCTGTATATAGCTCCACATTGATCTGGTACTGGTACTCCCTGTATATAGCTCCACATTGATCTGGTACTGGTACTCCCTGTATATAGCTCCACATTGATCTGATACTGATACTCCCTGTATATAGCTCCACATTGATCTGATACTGGTACTCCCTGTATATAGCTCCACATTGATCTGGTACTGGTACTCCATGTATATAGCTCCACATTGATCTGATACTGGTACTTCCTGTATATAGCTCCACATTGATCTGGTACTGGTACTCCCTGTATATAGCTCCACATTGATCTGGTACTGGTACTCCCTGTATATAGCTCCACATTGATCTGATACTGGTACTTCCTGTATATAGCTCCACATTGATCTGGTACTGGTACTCCCTGTATATAGCTCCACATTGATCTGATACTGGTACTTCCTGTATATAGCTCCACATTGATCTGGTACTGGTACTCCCTGTATATAGCTCCACATTGATCTGGTACTGGTACTCCCTGTATATAGCTCCACATTGATCTGATACTGATACTCCCTGTATATAGCTCCACATTGATCTGGTACTGGTACTCCCTGTATATAGCTCCACATTGATCTGATACTGGTACTCCCTGTATATAGCTCCACATTGATCTGGTACTGGTACTCCCTGTATATAGCTCCAAATTGATCTGGTACTGGTACTCCCTGTATATAGCTCCACATTGATCTGATACTGGTACTTCCTGTATATAGCTCCACATTGATCTGGTACTGGTACTCCCTGTATATAGCTCCACATTGATCTGGTACTGATACTCACTGTATATAGCTCCACATTGATCTGATACTGGTACTTCCTGTATATACCTCCACATTGATCTGGTACTGGTACTCCCTGTATATAGCTCCACATTGATCTGATACTGGTACTTCCTGTATATAGCTCCACATTGATCTGGTACTGGTACTCCCTGTATATAGCTCCACATTGATCTGATACTGGTACTTCCTGTATATAGCTCCACATTGATCTGGTACTGGTACTCCCTGTATATAGCTCCACATTGATCTGGTACTGGTACTCCCTGTATATAGCTCCACATTGATCTGATACTGATACTCCCTGTATATAGCTCCACATTGATCTGGTACTGGTACTCCCTGTATATAGCTCCACATTGATCTGATACTGGTACTCCCTGTATATAGCTCCACATTGATCTGGTACTGGTACTCCCTGTATATAGCTCCACATTGATCTGATACTGGTACTCCCTGTATATAGCTCCACATTGATCTGGTACTGGTACTCCCTGTATATAGCTCCACATTGATCTGATACTGGTACTTCCTGTATATAGCTCCACATTGATCTGGTACTGGTACTCCCTGTATATAGCTCCACATTGATCTGGTACTGGTACTCCCTGTATATAGCTCCACATTGATCTGATACTGGTACTTCCTGTATATAGCTCCACATTGATCTGGTACTGGTACTCCCTGTATATAGCTCCACATTGATCTGATACTGGTACTTCCTGTATATAGCTCCACATTGATCTGGTACTGGTACTCCCTGTATATAGCTCCACATTGATCTGGTACTGGTACTCCCTGTATATAGCTCCACATTGATCTGATACTGATACTCCCTGTATATAGCTCCACATTGATCTGGTACTGGTACTCCCTGTATATAGCTCCACATTGATCTGATACTGGTACTCCCTGTATATAGCTCCACATTGATCTGGTACTGGTACTCCCTGTATATAGCTCCACATTGATCTGATACTGGTACTCCCTGTATATAGCTCCACATTGATCTGGTACTGGTACTCCCTGTATATAGCTCCACATTGATCTGATACTGGTACTTCCTGTATATAGCTCCACATTGATCTGGTACTGGTACTCCCTGTATATAGCTCCACATTGATCTGGTACTGGTACTCCCTGTATATAGCTCCACATTGATCTGGTACTGGTACTCCCTGTATATAGCTCCACATTGATCTGATACTGATACTCCCTGTATATAGCTCCACATTGATCTGGTACTGGTACTCCCTGTATATAGCTCCACATTGATCTGATACTGGTACTCCCTGTATATAGCTCCACATTGATCTGGTACTGGTACTCCCTGTATATAGCTCCACATTGATCTGATACTGGTACTCCCTGTATATAGCTCCATTCTTGTGTATTTTCATTTCTTCCTCTTGTGTTACTCTTTAGTTATTATTAATATCTTTAAACTCTGCATCGTTGGGAAGGGCTCATAAACAAGTATTTCACGGGAAAGTCTACACCAGTTGTATTCAGCACATGTGACAAATACAATTTGATATGTAGTGATAGAACTTGCCATGACTGAGTGTGAGGAGTACATTGATTTATTATCCGACTATTGATTGGAACCTGTTATCATGCCATGCATCACTCAGACACAGTAGAAACCCCTAGACCCTGCATACAGGTCACATACTGTACATGCACAGGGCATATGGACACACCTCTTTGTCTTTCTCTTTTTCACAGAAGTATTCTCATCTGTGTTGTGGTTAAGCAGAACACTTTGGCCCCTGGCTAGTTAGTGTGTGTGTGCTGACAGCACATTGGGGCGTTCACTGATAAATGAATGTTATTTCCGGTGACATGTAAATATTTACAGATACAGAGCATGCCTTTGTGCTCCAGCATCAGCAGGGAAGGATGTGTGTTGGTGGTTGGGTGGTTGTGTGTAAAGAATAATTATTTGGTTTTCGTTGCTAAATTAACAAGCCATAGTGGAACATTTGTTCAGCATTCATTAAGGTGACGTAATAACATCTCTATTAACCACTACCATTCATAAACAACTTCCATACCTCATGCAAGGTGATGTCATCAAACATATACACACACACACACACACACAGCAGAAAATGTCTGTTCTATATAAAACATCCGGATAAGGGCGCAGTCAGTGCCTGCTTTTGTTCCAAGTTATCAGTGTTCATGCAGGACTGACCATCAAACACACACATGAAATGCAACGAAGAGGTGTAGTTGTCTATTGACCGTTTTTTTTCCTTCCAATCGCTTTGGTGATCTTTTCACAAATATATGGTGAATTTTCTAAACTCTTAGTAAAAAACTCCAAACTGGTAAGACTTGTAAACAGCAACATCTTATATTCAAAACCTTATATTTTGTATTAATTTAGTTTGTAGACTTTCACCACACAACCATTGATCCAAAATATAATTCTACTGTAAAATACCATGAGAACCTTCATTTAATCACCAAAACGCATCATGATATCTTCTCAATGTAGTTGTTTTGACTAACAGTTAATCTAATAGAAATAAATGCAAGATGCAAAATTGTCCTTTGAATGTAATAGGCTACAGTACTGTCAATGACAGTATATTTGTCACGAACATCGTCAGGGAAATGACTGGACCAAGGTGCAGTGTGGTGAGCGTATATTTTCCTTTATTAAGAATGTCGCCAACAAAACAAGAAACGAACGTGCAGCTTCCTAGGGCTATACAGGCCACTAACACAGACAACTACCCACAACTAAGGTGGCAAAACAGGCTGCCTAAGTATGATTCCCAATCAGAGACAGCGATAGACAGCTGCCTCTGATTGGGAACCACACTCGGCCAAACACACAGAAATACAAAACATAGAATGCCCACCCCACATCACACCCTGACCTAACCAAATAGAGAAATAAAAAGGCTCTCTAAGGTCAGGGCGTGACAATATTACACTGTTTTCACATTAGGCAATAAACTGGCACTACCCATAAACATTTACTGAAAATGTCCTTGATTTCTATCCCATTTGCGATCAAATTGCTATAGCGTGATTTAAAATTAAAGGCACTGTTCCCGCATTCGGGGAGACTGTAAACGCTGCATATGTCGCCTCAATCAGAAATTACCTATCAATTTCAATCGCGCTATAGCGCTGAACTTTTGCAATACAAATTGAATTGTGGCCTAGATTTCAATCGTGCTACAATGCAAATCTTCAGCACTTGATATTGAATCAAGTCAATTGAAAAAGTACTTAAGAGTTGTGAAACAACTGCCTTTTTGAGGATCTGTTTTGAGTTGTGTACTAACCGTTGTGACATACTTGTGAAAATCTCATCAAAGTGATTGAAAAAACTGTAACGTGATACAAATCATGGGGGTTGGCTGTTTTCTTGTGTGCATAGTTGCGCAATATATGGATGATGATAAATACATTTATTTTAAATCGCTGCACACCCCCCTCCCCCTATGCCAACCCAAAACATCTGCCAGCGACCATGGTTGTGTGGGTTGGTGTGCGTGTGTGTGCCTTTTTTCAATTTATGTCCATGTTTGTTTCCATTAGTTTATCTGCTGTTATACGCTTGTCATAATTATATCTACACACAGAGTACTGTTTATTGTCCTGGCATTCTTCCATGGTTCCTGATGCTGTCTGGTTACTTACTTGCTTCTATATTTGAAATACATTTTAGTTTACCTTCCAAATCTGTTCTGTCATCCCTCTTTCTTCCCTCACTTCTACAGAGTGCAGTAGCTCTGGAAAACAACCAGAAAAATAGTGTGAGGAGGGGAAGAGGGAAAAAGAGCAAGACCATGGCTCAGATTAAGCTGCAGAATGTGGAGGACTACTATGAGATTGGAGAGGTGCTTGGCAGGTGAGTGAGAAGGTTTGGAGTAGAGAATGGAACAGCGCTAGACATGAATTGATGTTCATTTGAATTTCACTTAATTTACATATAATGCTAGGAATACACTGCTAAGTAAATAGTACTAGAAAGGTGCAATGCCCCTCTCTCAGTTACTCACTCTAATCTCACATTCAAACTAGCTTTAGGCCTATTAGCATCACAGGAGTAGTTCAGCGTAATATAGAGCACAATGCAAACGTTTCCTACGATATCATCCCTCTCTGCCCCCCTCTAGTGGTCACTTTGGGCAAGTGCGTGCGGTGCTGGAGCGGGCGTCCAAGGTCCACTGGGCGGGGAAGTTCCTGAAGCTGCGTCGGAGCGCCAGTAGCCGCCTGGGCCTGGAGAGGAAGAGTGTGGAGAAGGAGGTGGAGATACTGCAGAGCCTGCAGCACGCCAACGTCATGGCCCTCAGGGATGTGTTTGAGAGTCGCGCCGAGGTGGTGCTCATCGTGGAGCTGTGAGTCAAGTGGGGACAGATGGAGGGAGGGGGAGACCTCTATCTGTCTGTCTTCCCCCTCAGCCCACAGCAGGTGGGATGGAAATAGTTGCGTGGAGCACCACTCTCACTCCCACCTGTTTAATGGGAACACAATGAGAAGCACTTGGTCCCGTCAGCCCATCTAATCCTCCTGTCATTACTAGCATTGATCTAATAGTCCAGGCCAGACAGACAACTCAAAACTTGTTAATATAACTGAACAATAGCCCCCCCCCCAAATACAGACACACTCACAACTGCAACCAAACAAACTGGTGCTGCACTCCAGGAAACAAGAGCGCATGAATATAAGATCTTGAAGCAAACTTTTAGGCTGATTCACTTTCGAGTAACTTTAATAGGAATGAGATGCCATTTTCATAACTTGGTCTGGTCGACAGATGTAGGATCTTAATTTGAGCCAGTGTGCTACAGCAGGGAAATAATCCTGCAGCAACAAGAAATGTGAATTATTTTGGAATTATTAATGGACATTTGTGTAGGGGTTGATACATTATTCCTAAGGGAAAATCAAGTCTGAAATTTCAAAATAGAAAATACAAACTTCAGAAGCCTTTTAAACCTCAAATATATTACAAGTTTTAAATGTCTCCTGCAACAGAGTGATCAAATTAAGATCCTACATCTGTATGTGATGAAGATATTCTCCTGACAAACTTACATCTACTTAATTCTATCTACTTTTTTTTTGACCACTTCTTTCTCACTGCCCCCCCCCCCCCCCCTCTCTCTGCTCTAGTATCAGTGGTGGGGAGCTGTTTGATTTCATAGCAGAGAAGGAGAGCCTGTCTGAGGAGGAGGCCATAGAGTTCTTGAAGCAGATCCTCATGGGAGTGGGCTTTATGCACACTAAGAACATTGCCCACTTTGACCTCAAGGTGAGACACACAGGAATAGAAATAGAGCTGATAGAAAGCAGTGCTTCCCCCGTACCATGAATTAGGTGGGACTGCCTCCCGTTTCCTGACTCTGTTGCCCCTTGCCTAAACCCATTTGGGCTGTTTTTCATTCCATCAGGATTTGGCATTGTGTGTGTAACATTCTCTGTTTTCCATTTAGCCAGAGAACATCATGCTGGCTGACAGGACGATGCCACACTCCCACATCAAGATCATTGACTTTGGACTGGCCCATCGCCTCAAACAGGGGGAGGAGTACAGGAGCCTATCTGGGACCCCACAGTACATCGGTAAGTGGAACATTCCCCATTTACGGTCTGTGTTTGTTTGGTGGAAATTGTGTCAGTCAGTATGTGTCTCATGTTGTGTGAGCATTTTGTTAGTGTGTGATTATGGTGTGTATGTTTGATGTGTGTACAGTGTGTCTTCCTGTCTGTTTTAGTTTTTATTTAGCATGAGCCTCTAGAAAGGTGCTGAGGTTTCCATGGAGACAGTTTCCAAGGGGTAGTAGTGTGGTTGTGGACAGGATGTGACATCAGAGCGTGTGGTGGGGCTCTGGGGGTAGTGAGAGAGAGACGTGTGACTAGGTGAGAAGTTTCAACAGGCCAGATATACGTGATGCAACCTGAGTCTCCAACACAAAGAGTGTAACGGAATGATTACTTTAAGAGAGGGCAGGAGGGTTGCATGGGTATTATTGTTGGGCCATGGGTTCTACCATAACCCACTCATTCCCCAACTAGTTGCACATTTTCATGTGTTCTACTGTAAGATTTTAGGATTTATTTATATATTTTTATTTATTTAACTAGGCAAGTGAGTTGAGAACAAATTCTTATTTACAATGACGTCCTTATAGCATTTATTCATTATTATTCATTATTCATCGTTAGAGAATGCCATTATATTGTGCAACAGCAGTGTTAGCATCACCCAGTGTTTCCCGAACACAATGACACAGTGACTGTTGTGACAAAAGGAAGTTACTCTCCTCTATTGTATTCTCAAGTCCTTACAAAAGAGGTCTCTCTCTTTTACTATCAGTTATTTTCCTCTGTTACACACACGCTGTTTTTCTGGATAAGGCTGGATTGTATTATGTGTATCTCATTATCTCTCACTTTCTCTCTCTCTCCCCCTTCTCCCTTTCCATTTTCTTCCCAGCCCCTGAGGTGATTAACTACGAACCCCTGAGCGAGGCAGCCGACATTTGGTAACCATTACTACAATGTTATTCATTAGAAAAACCAAACAAAATGTCCCAGCTGCCTTGACTATCAGGGTAAATTGTTTTGTGCACACAAAGTCACTCATATCTCTCTTCTCTTCTCTCCAGGAGTATTGGTGTGATAACCTACATATTGTGAGTATGCAAAACAAGTGGACAATTTGAAATTTACATACCGTAGCTACCAGTGGAGGTTGGTGGGAAGAGCTATAGGAGGACCGGCTAATTGTAATGTCTGTAATGAAATAAATGGAACGGTATCAAACATGAAACCACGTTTGACTCCCATGCCATTTATTACATTGCAGCCATTACAATGAGCCTGTCCTCATATAGCTCTGCCCACCAGCCTCCTCTGGTAGTTACACATATTCTTTAATACCCCCCTATTCTACAGGTTGAGTGGTTTGTCCCCCTTTCAAGGAGATAATGACGAGGAGACACTAAAGAATATCGTGGGGATGATCTATGAGTTTGAAGAGAACTATTTCACCCAGACCAGCGCCATGGCCAAAGACTTTATTGAGAAACTGCTGGTCAAAGACCCAATGTAAACAAACGATCACTCATTAATTTATTAGTTTAATTGATATGGTTATTGTCTATAACCTCTGTATACTATGCAACAGTCTATTACTTAATGATGTGTGTCCCTCCTACAGAGAGAGAATGACAGCGGATGAATGTCTAGTACACCCTTGGATCAAGGTGAGAGAAGAGAGAATTGTGATTTGATTGGGGTAACTTCAATACATAAACCCAACATAAGCGCATTATTGTGCTGAAGGTTTGAGTTATGAGTATGATTCACACTGAAAAGCTGTGAACTGCATGTCACTTTGGATAAAGCGTCTATTAAAATAGCACGTTAATTCCTTGTTTATCAGCCCCTCACACGCAAACAGGCGGATAACAGAAGTCGATCGTCCATCAACATGAAAAGCTTCAAGAAGTTCAACGCCAAAAGGAAATGGAAGGTGAGGCCCAGTAGTGCATCTCAATACTCCAAAGTAGCTTCCTCTTCTTTTCTCCTACCTTGTATCTGCATTAGTGTGCAGCAGTAGTCCTACAATATTGGTGAGAGGGGGACACCTGCTGGTCTGGACATTGTATTGCATCATATTTGCCTTTTTCTTTCCAAAGTCCTGCTTTTCTGTGGACACCTTCTCTTTCAATGCCCTTTTTAAATCCTCCCCCTCTCTCTCTCTGTAGATGTCATATAACATGGTGTGGGCGTGTAACAGATTATTTCGCCTGCAGTTGCAGTGTAAAAGCAGGTCCCAGGAGGACCCAGAACTGGTAAGAGAGAGCAGAAAGGACTGGGTCTAGACCAGGGGACATGCTGGCTTCTGCCCTGTTCTTAAAGTCTGGCTAAGACCTATATAACTAGCTGTGTGTACCGTCTGGGCAATCAATAACACCAATTTTAATAAATCGTAATACACTAATCATTTATATGCCAGGGAAAGAACAAAAACAGGAAAACTACAATTAAATATTGCACCCATATTTCATCATAATGTTACAATCCCTTTATTTAACTGTTATAAATCCCTTTATTATACTCTCAATATCAACATATCGATGAGGCTGTTGATATGCTTATGTCTGAATATCTCTGCAATTGTCCCCTTGTCAGAGGCAGTGTGAGAGCGACCAGGAGGACATGGAGACCAAGCCTGCTTCTCTCATTCGCCGCAGACTCAGCAGCAGTTCCTAAAGAAGACCACTGGGGTCACTAACACAGCCTCAGACCACCTCTATCCATCCCACCATGGGGAAATGGAGAGAAGCCTTTTGTGAGTGCACCAGTCAACAATAGTCTGAGTTACAGAATGACTGACTATGCCAGTGACAATACGAGCAACGAACCCGTGATGTGCAGGTGCCTAAAGCCAGTGTTAGTCCACAGAGTTGAATCTTAATGTCTCAGACACGGTTCCTGATCAAACCACTGTAGTTTACCAAACTGCTTCTGTTACACTTCACCCCCATTTGACCTAGCATTTGCCTGTGCCTTTTATGTATTTGCCTGTGCCTTTTATGTATTTGCCTGTGCCTTTTATGCATTTGCCTGTGCCTTTTATGCACTTGCCTGTGCCTTTTAAGTTTGACACATTTATTTTCTGAAAATGCCAAAACTTTTGTTTTGGTGCACGGGATAGAGTTTGTCACACTTATAGCTAACCTCGGTTGCAATTATTATGCCTTACAATATTATGTGGTTATTATTTAGCCTCCGCCACATGTTCTGATATTTTTGACTGCTGTATTCCTGTCAAAGGTCAAGACTATTCCAAACTCATTTTTATTGGAGTTTGAGACATTTGCATTTCATACAATTAACTAGAAAAAGTACTTGGTAACTCAAATGTTAATTGAGTGTTTCACATGAAATTAGGGAACTATACAAGCCATACAATTGGAAATAGAAGGCCTGTTTTTCTAATTCTGCCTTTAAGTGGATACATCATTTGTGTCAGAATGTAGATATAAGTTTATACAGAGCTACTGTACTGTACACAGCTACAGCCGTGTTTGATAGTGTTTGGCACTGACATGTAATGTAGTCATAGTGTGTAGGGCCCTTAAAAGCCTTATCAAACTTCATCTTCAATATACTTTATTGAACATTTCAACTATCTTTGGCTTATGTCAAAGGTCAATTTTATAGTCGTTTTTGAAAGGGAAAGCTACTTTATAACCTTGTGTAGGCTTGTTTTTTTTAAAATATGTAATAATGAGAGTTTAATACTGACAACAACCATGTTTTGTGAATTGTGTGATGGTGAATAAGAAAATGTTAGTCTATGATGTTAAAGCTATTACAGTATATACACGTTTGTTACTTTGAAAGCCCACAATTTTTTAAAGACAGCAGACTACTTGCACTGGTTGAGTTATCAGTTTCTGTGGCACATGATGAGGTCAAGATAGTCAGTGAACTGCAACCTGTATCTAGCTTGACCACTGCGAACCTAGAGTTAACATCACAATCATTGTAAAAGTTCATTGTAACAGACAAATGGATTAGAAGAAGTGAGGCCTACAAACTTCAGTCTTTCAGTTATTTTTCTAAATGTTCTAAATTGGTTCCAGGCTGTCAACCTCATATTCTTATGGAAGGGTGGGGAATTGTTACCATTTTCCTCTGGGTTTATACAAGGGTATAGAGGTTTTGAAACGGGGTTGAGTAGTTGGCCCTTCCAAGATGAGCAGGATCCAAGGAGTCAGCAGCATTCTTGGAGAGATTGGGCCAAGGAAATAAAGAGCTTTCACACACTGTAAATTCCTGAATCTGCCCATGCCCTCTCTCCTTCCAATGTGCATCCTACAGAGCACATGCCCGTTGCCATAGAGGACTCACAAACAGACGCACTCGAGCATGCAAGAGAGGTGAGTTTGGAATTAGGCAACCATTAAAATTGAAGTAACGGTGCATAATATAGTAAGTGTTCAAGGTGTTCAGTATATTTGTAATTCGCACGCATGAACACCCACACATACAGTACATAAAGGTGAGAGGAGATGCGCAAACAGCCATGTCTAGCGAAACTGAGTAACAGGCTACAACACTTACGGCTAGCCAAGCATTATCGTGGGAGTGGCGACTCATACACAGAGCGAGACAAACAAAATATCAAACGGGTTTCCTTCTCGATATCAAGTGACACATGACACCTTACCTGTAGACGTTTGAGGAATTCGGATGGTCTGCATTTATTTTTATTAATTGGACAAAGTTAAATGTAAATATATATATATATATCAGGAAGACTGGTAAACCTATAATTAAAACGGCTATTATACTATAGTTTTTCCGACTAAACCGTGGGAAGACGTGAAAAGCACAGGACAATCATTACATCTGCGCGCTGGTTGGAAAGTTGGCTATCGCAGCAGGTGCAGCCACCAAACCGGTGAGTCATTTGCAAGTAATTTATATATATTTTTTACCTGACCATGAACTAAATGTCTATTAAGTCTATGCATGTATACTGAACAAAAAATGAACTCAACATGCAACAATTTCAAAGATTTTACTGAGTTACAGTTCATATAAGGAATCAGTCAATTTAAATAAATGAATTAGTCCCTAATCTATGGATTTCACATGACTGGGAATACAGACGTGCATCTGGTGGTCATTGATACCTTTAAAAAAAAAGTAAGGGCGTAGATCAGAAAACCAGTCAGTATTTGGTGTGACCACCATTTGCCTCATGCAGCAAGGCACATCTGCTTCACATAGAGTTGATCAGGCTGTTGATTGTGGCATGTGGAATGTTGTCCCACTCCTCTTCAATGGCTGTACGAAGTTGTTGGATATTGGTGGGAACTGGAACACGCTGTTGTACCTATCCAGAGCATCCCAAACGTGCTCAATGGGTGACATGTCTGGTGAGTATGCAGGCCACGGAAGAACTGGGACATTTTCAGCTTCCAGGAATTGTGTACAGATCCTTGCGATATGGGGCCATGCATTGTCATGCTGAAACATGAGGTGATGGTGACGGATGAATGGCATGACAATGGGCCCCAAGATCTCGTCACAGTATCTCTCTGCATTCAAATTGCCATTGATAAAATACAATTGTGTTCATTGTCCGTAGCTTATGCCTGCCCATACCATAATCCAACCGCCACCATGGGGCACTCTTTTCACAATGTTGACATCAGCAAACCACTCGCCCACACGACGCCATACATGTGGTCTGCGGTTGTGAGGCCAGTTGGACGTACTGCCAAATTCTCTAAAACAATGTTGGAGGTGGCTTATGATAGAGAAATGAACATTCAAATGTATATCAACAGATGGGTGGACATTCATGCAGTCAGCATGCTCCCTGTGGTATTGTTTTGTGTGACAAAACTGCATATTTAAGAGTGGCCTTTTATTGTCCCCAGCACAAGGTGCACCTTTGTAATGTTCATGCTGTTTAATCAGCTTCTTCAAATGCCACATCTGTCAGGTGGATTGATTATCTTGGCAGGAGAAATGCTCACTAACAGGGATGTAAATAATGTGTGCACAACATTTTAGAGAAATAAGCTTTTTGAACATTTCTGGGAACTTTTATTTCAGCTCATGAAACATGGGACCAGCACTTTACATGTTGTGTTTATATTTTTGTTCAGTGTATTTTCAATGTGTGGTCTAGTTTATTTAGTCATGGGACATTCAAGGCATCCTGCCAGGTTCTCCAATAATTGTGTAGCAGCCTACCAAGGGGACCATACTTTTCTAAAATGGGTTGGAAATTATATTTATTTAATCACCATGCTTCGTTTGACACAATTTAAATATTAAAATTACACCATTATCAGACATGATATCGTCTATCAGTATGATGACTGTATGACGACAGACAGCCTACTGTATTTACAGTATAACCAGGGAAACATTGATTTAAAAAAATCTCAAATTGACAAATGTATTTTAAAGTACAAATTGACTGGGATATATTAGTTTGGTTTATTCAAGTTGTGTTAACAACATTGACAGTAACATGACGTGTTTCTCCCCATCCTTCCCAAAGGACTTCATGGCTCATAAACTCATGTCTGGTTGGTCTGTAAGAAGAAGCTAGGTAATGATTTAAAGGAAGACAAACCTTAAAGGTATATCAAGTGTGTTTGCATACTTTCAAGTTAAGTATTAGGTTGGCCACAGTCTTAGGTTGGCCATAGGTTGTGCCAATTGGTGGCACTGATTGTTGGGATGATGGGAGGATGGGAGGTTTCTTCATGAGCCACAAATGTTTGAAGTAAAAAAAAAGGAGAGTAAAAGGAGGAACAGGGCCAACAGGTATGCTCAAGATAAATAAAAAAAGCTTATATGGACATAAGGTCACATAGACATTTTCAGCATGGTTGTACGTACGTTACCGATAGGCCGAAGCAACCCCAGTTAATAAGCCTAACCTTTAATTAGGCAGATAAGTCATTGACACCATGAATTCAAAGGATGCTGGGTAGTACAACACATTGCACATGTGAAGCAACTGTGTAGAAACATTGGAGTGCATTAGCGCACCCTGAATGTAAAGCTGGATTAAAGAGATACATGTTTGAGGGTTTGAAGAGCGGATGACACATCATTCTTCAGAAAGAAAGATGACATGTATATTTCACCTCCTACTGTTTACATTCCTTGGACAGAGTCCTGTCTATGGTTAGAGATGAGGAATGTGGACGATGGAGGAAGGGGAGTAGAGATCTAAGAGGGGGAGGTGAGGAGAGAGATGGTGTATGGAGAGGGGAGAGACAGTAGATGGCAGTCAACCATTCAATTCACCTTAAGTCCTTATGTCTTAAAGCATATATCCACTGACTTCCAGTCATCATGCTAATGCTAGTTAGAATTGTCTTGCAAAACTACCTCTACCTTCCTTAATAATGGACACAGAGACATGAAAATGGTATCCATAAGTTCATCTGACTTTGGGGAAGTAGATCCCAAAGTATCCCTTTTAAGGCAGACGAATTACGAAGAAAATGAGAAATGGAAGAGCAAAAATATGAATAGGGAGTAGGAGACAAGGCAGCTAGGCACAGAGGCACAGTGACATTGTTACCTACCTTTAGCCCATGCAGAGGGAGGCACCTGTCTGTTAATACACTCAATCACTTAATGGCACATGTATATTTAATCACTCTTGTTTTCAGTCTCTCAACTCGGTAACACACAGGAAAGCACATACGAGAACACATGAGGAAATACACACGCACGCAAACACACATCAAATCAAATTTTATTGGTCACATACACATGGTTAGCAGATGTTATTACGGGTGTAGTGAAATGCTTGTGCTTCTAGTTCCTACAGTGCAGCAATATCTAACATGTAATCTAACAATTCCACCACAACTACCTAATACACACATCTAAGTAAAGGAATGGAATAAGAATATATGCATATAAATATATGGATGACCAATGATAGAGCGGCAAAGGCAAGATGCAAAAGATGGTATAAAATACAGTGTATATACATATGAATGCAAGATATGTAAACATTATTAAAATGACTAGTGATCTATTTATTAAAGTGGCCAATGATTTCAAGTCTGTAGGCAACAGCCTCTCTGTGTTAGTAAAGGCTGTTTAACAGCCTGATGGCCTTGAGATAGAAGCTGTTTTTTAGTCTCTCGGTCCCAGCTTTGATGCACCTGTACTGACCTCGCCTTCTGGATGGTAGCGGGGTGAACAGGTAGTGGCTTGGCAGGTTGTTATCCTTGATGATCTTTTTGGCCTTCCTGTGACATCGGATGCTATAGGTGTCATGGAGGGCAGGTAGTTTGCCTCCGGCGATGCATTGTGCAGACCGCACCACCCTCTGGAGAGCCCTGTGATTGTGGGCGGTACAGTTGCCGTACCAGGCGGCGATACAGCCCGACAGGATGCTCTCAATTGTGCAGCTGTAAAAGTTTGTGAGGATTTTAGGTGACAAGCCACATTTCTTCAGCCTCCTGAGGTTGAAGAGGCGCTGTTGCGCCTTCTCCTCCACACAGTCTGTGTGGGTGGACCATTTACAGTTTGTCTGTGATGTGTACGCCAAGGAACTTAACTTCTCCACTGATGTCCCGTCGATGTGGATCGGAGGGTGCTCTGCTTTTTCCTGAAGCCCGCGATCATCTCCTTTTGTTTTGTTGACGTTGAGTGAGAAGTTGTTTTCCTGACACCACACTCCTAGTGCCCTCACCTCCTCCCTGTAGTCTGTCTCATCATTGTTGGTAATCAAGCCTACTACTGTTGTGTCATCTGCTAACTTGGTGATTGAGTTGGAGGATTGCATGGCCAAGCAGTCATGGGTGAACAGGGAGTACAGGAATGGGCTGAGCACGCACCCTTGTGGGGCCCCAATGTTAAAGATCAGCGAAGTGGAGATGTTGTTTCCTACCTTCACCACCTGGGGGTGGCCCATCAAGATGTCCAGGACCCAATTGCAGAGGGTGGGGTTGAGACCCAGGTCCTCAAGCTTAATGATGAGCTTGGAGGGTACTATGGTGTTGAATGCTGAGCTATAGTCAATGAACAGCATTCTTACATAGGTATTCCTCTTGTGCAGATGGGATAAGGCAGTGTGCAGTGCAATGGCGATTGCATCGTCTGTGAACAATTGAGGCACTAGGCAAATTGAAGTGGGTCTAGGGTGACAGGTAAGGTGGAGGTGATATGATCCTTGACTAGTGTCATGACGTTGCCCTCTTTGGGTATAGTAAGCCCCCTCTCCCTGCCTCCCCCTTGCCTCCTTCAACTAGGCTGCTGTGGTCAGAGAGAGGTCATAAATTCCTGAGGAGAAGACCCTGCCACATGGCCACACAGTATAAGAGGCAGAGTAAATTTTAATAGAGAACAAAGGAATTTCTTCCACCTCACAGAACTTGAGGTACAAACAAATTTCATGTTCCGGAGAAAGTATAAAAGATTGGTGAAGAATCCAGCTACGAACTGGTCCGTTTGTTACAACTTGGGGGAGCTCATGGGAGACGGTGTGGCCACATTACCATAACGCTGTTTATGTAATAGCCTCAGATATGAGGTTTACATCTAATTGTTGTATAAGATGAATGAGTGAGTATGATACTGTTTGTAAAATTGTGTAATATGATTTTGGACTGTTTAATGAAGGAAAATCCAATTCCCTTTTGATTTAAACTAAATCAGAGGACCGCCCCTGAGCCCAGTTAGGGTCAGGCATCCTGGGACAGCCCCTTTTCTACAATTCCGAATAAAACCCAAGAAATGATCACCAGACCATGTTTTTCTCCATTAGAAGAGGACAAAGGTTGTAGACCATTGCTGAATCTTTTAACCATACCACATGGTTAAACTCTTAGACTATCGATACCGACAGAATAAGAACAAGTCTTTGATATTAATTACTAGTCTGCAGCTAGGAATTCGGTATCATTGAACGCGAAGAACGACAACCGCCGAAACATTCATTCTATAACAAATTAATGAATGTCACTTATCCCCTCTAACCAAGACAGAGAGTGAGGACGAAACTCTCCAACAGAAACAAACTTTTCACCAGCAGTCAAGACGACACACTGAGCGTAAATATATAAATTGATTGCAATTGTTCCCGAATGAGTGAACGTTCATGTGCAAAGGATTAGCATTTCAATTGTTATAATTATCACTCTGTAGTGACTTCTTAGTCGACCCCCACTTCCCCTTTTGTCTAACAAGCCACCATGCCGGTTTAGCCCACTAGGGCACATTCTCCTATCATTTCTTGTAACCATATTTACTGTTTGTTTATGCATTTCTGTGAATTACTTAGTTAGTAATAAATAAATGATTTAAGACAATTGATGTATGGATGACTCATAGTGAAGACTGGGTTCGTGCAGATAACCAACAATTTACGACGTTTGGAATGAGACTAACGTGAGGTTAAGTAAATAATTCATTAATTTGAAGACTAATTTATCAGATAAAATATCTGAAAAGTTATTTTAGGAAATGATAACTTTGTAATCTGAATATTTTTCCTTGGTGCCCCGACTTCCTAGTTAATTACAGTTACATGATTAATCAGTTGATCGCGTAATACTAATTACAGAGAATCTTTGATAAAAACTATAAGTCTTCAATTTAATGATAGTAAAGACACGACACTAGTCTCTCAAAAAAATTCATGATGACAGAAGTGAGTGCTTCGGGGCGATAGTCATTTAGTTCAGTTACCTTTGCCTTCTTGGGTACATAAACAATAATGGCCATCTTGAAGCATGTGGGGACAGCAGACTGGGATAGGGAGAGATTGAGTATCTTCGTCAAAACACACCAGCCAGCTGGTCTGCGCATGCACTGAGGACGTGGCTAGGGATGCCGTCTTGGTCAGCAGCCTTGCGAGGGTTAACACGTTTAAATGTCTTACTCACATCGGCCACAGAGAAGCAGAGCCCACAGTCCTTGGTAGCGGGCCGTGTTGGTGGCACTGTGTTATCCTCAAAGCGGGCAAAGAAGGTGTTTAACTTGTCTGGAAGCAAGATGTCGGTGTCCGTGACGTGGCTGGTTTTCCCTTTGTAGTCCGTGATTGTCTGTAGACCCTGCCACATATGTCTCATGTCTGAGCCGTTGAATTGCGACACCACTTTGTCTCTATACTGACATTTCACTTGTTTGATTGCCTTGCGGAGGGAATAACTACACTGTATGTATTCGGCCAAATTCCCAGTGACCTGGGTTTGATTGATTTGATTTGATTTGATTTGACCTTCCTATGGTTTAATGTGGTGGTTCACGCTTACAGTGTTTTGCGAATGCCGCCATCTATCCAGGGTTTCTGGTTAGGGTAGGTTTTAATAGTCACAGTAGGTACAACATCTCATATACATTTCCTTATAAACTCACTTACCGAATACGTCAATATTATTCTCTGAGGCTACCCGGAACATGTCCCAGTCCGCATAATCAAAACAATCTTGAAGCGTGGATTCCGATTGGTCAGACCAGTGTTAAATAGTCCTTAACACCTGTACATCCTGTTTGAGTTTCTGCCTATTTGAAGGGAGGAGCAAAATGGAGTTGTGGTCAGATTTGCCGAAGGGAGGGCAAGGGATGGCCTTGTATGCATCGTGGAAGTTAGAGTAGCAGTGATCCCGTGTTTTTCTAGCGTGAGTGCTTCAGTCAATATGTTGATAGAATGTAGGTAGCCTTGTTCTTAAATTTGCTCAGTTAAAATCCCCAGCTACAATAAATGCAGCCAATATATGGTTTCCAGTTTGCATGAAGTCCAGTGAAGTTTCTTGAGGGCCGTCGTGGTATCAGCTTGAGGGGGGATATACACGCCTGTGACAATAACCAAGGAGAATTTCCTTGGGAGATAATACGGTCGGCATTTGATTGTGAGGAATTCTAGGTCAGGTGAACAGAAGGACTTGAGTTCCTGTATGTTGTTACAATTACACCATGAGTCGTTAATAATGAAACATACACCTCCGCCCTCGCGTGAGTGTGTCAGGGAGGGTTGTCCTCAGTGTGGGGTAGTGGTGAAAAAGTACCCAATTGTAATACTTGACTAAAAGTAAAGATACCGTAATAGACAATGACTCAAGTAAAAGTGAAAATCACCCAGTAAAATACTACTTGAGTAAAAGTCTAAAAGTATTGGGTTTTAAATATACCTAGGTATCAAAAGTAAATGTAATTGCTAAAAAATACTTAAGTATCAACTGTAAAAGTATAAATAATTTCTAATTCCTTATATTTAACAAACCAGACATTTTCTTGTTTTTTTTTGGTATTTAAGGAAAACCAGGGGCACACTCCAACACTGACAATTTACAAACAAAACATTTGTGTTTAGTGAGTCAGCCAGACCAGAGGCAGTAGGCATGACTAGGAATGTTCTCTTGATAAGTGTTTGAATTGGACAATTTTCCTGTCCTGCTAAACATTCAAAATGTAACCAGTACTTTTGGGTGACAGGGAAAATGTATGGAGTAAAATGTACATTATTTTCTTTAGGAATGTAGTGAAGTAAAAGTACAAGTTGTCAAAAAATATAAATAGTAAAGTACAAGTACCCCAAAAAGTACTTTAAAGTACTTTACACCACGGGTGTGGTTCGATAATGTACCATGCTAATGTACCATGCTTTGTTTCACCTCTTCTCTCAAGTGCGCTAGTTGCAGTATCTTTTTGTTTTGACGTGGCCTCATGTTGTTTCCATGACAGCATAACAAGTCCAACATGCAAACCACATAGTGAGTTAACAATTTAGGAGCAACTTCAACTTTTTAACGCTTCCTCAAAATCTAACACGTACTAAATTGTAATTATAATCTAATAGTTGATTCTGTAGCTGCCATGAGATGTATTTTGTAAATAATGAATTGCAGTGAAATTATGAATAAAGGCCTTTACATAACATCTGTCCATTCTCTCGTACCCTTCCTCTCCCTTTCTCTCTCTCTCTCTCACCATACCTCTCCCTTCCCCTCTCCGTCAGATGACTGCCACACCTCCTCACTCCCCTCGTCTCCCAGGCCGCTGCGTCCCATGTCCGACCCCCCAACCCTCCTCTCCTTGCCCCTCCCCTCCCTCCTCTCCCTCCTCTGGAGGGGTGACACTACGTCGGACCCCCCCCTCCTACTGTCTCACACACAATCTGGACCACCTCCGCAGGCACAGCTGGCAGCCTGGAGCCATGATTAATGGCTGCCCTCCGCAGTACCAGCAACGCAGGTAGGTGGCACACTAACAACCAATACTTACTAGTCCAGTGGTCAACAACCCACTTTAGGTACAAGACTACAAGTTGCCCATAGAGACAGATCTAGGATCAGCTTACCTTCCCCAAATCCTAACCCTTATCATTAGGGCGGGGAAACCCAAAACTGACCTCACATCAGTGTCGAGGGTAGAGGTTGATGGTGCCGACGGAGAAGGGCGACATCTTACGACTTCCAACCCAACTTTGCTCAATAGTGACTTTTATCGCAAACTTACACACAATTTGCTGCTACCATTCTTTATTTTACTCTTATTATTATCTAACCTGATACAGTGCCTTGCGAAAGTATTCGGCCCCCTTGAACTTTGCAACCTTTTATCCACATTTCAGGCTTCAAACATAAAGATATAAAACTGTATTTTCTTGTGAAGAATCAACAACAAGTGGGACACAATCATGAAGTGGAACGACATTTATTGGATATTTCAAACTTCTTTAACAAATCAAAAACTGAAAAATTGGGCGTGCAAAATTATTCAGCCCCCTTAAGTTAATACTTTCTAGCGCCACCTTTTGCTGCGATTACAGCTGTAAGTCGCTTGGGGTATGTCTCTATCAGTTTTGCACATCGAGAGACTGACATTTTTTCCCATTCCTCCTTGCAAAACAGCTCGAGCTCAGTGAGGTTGGATGGAGAGCATTTGTGAACAGCAGTTTTCAGTTCTTTCCACAGATTCTCGATTGGATTCAGGTCTGGACTTTGACTTGGCCATTCTAACACCTGGATATGTTTATTTTTGAACCATTCCATTGTAGATTTTGCTTTATGTTTTGGATCATTGTCTTGTTGGAAGACAAATCTCCGTCCCAGTCTCAGGTCTTTTGCAGACTCCATCAGGTTTTCTTCCAGAATGGTCCTGTATTTGGCTCCATCCATCTTCCCATCAATTTTAACCATCTTCCCTGTCCCTGCTGAAGAAAAGCAGGCCCAAACCATGATGCTGCCACCACCATGTTTGACAGTGGGGATGGTGTGTTCAGGGTGATGAGCTGTGTTGCTTTTACGCCAAACATAACGTTTTGCATTGTTGCCAAAAAGTTCAATTTTGGTTTCATCTGACCAGAGCACCTTCTTCCACATGTTTGGTGTGTCTCCCAGGTGGCTTGTGGCAAACTTTAAACAACACTTTTTATGGATATCTTTAAGAAATGGCTTTCTTCTTGCCACTCTTCCATAAAGGCCAGATTTGTGCAATATACGACTGATTGTTGTCCTATGGACAGAGTCTCCCACCTCAGCTGTAGATCTCTGCAGTTCATCCAGAGTGATCATGGGCCTCTTGGCTGCATCTCTGATCAGTCTTCTCCTTGTATGAGCTGAAAGTTTAGAGGGACGGCCAGGTCTTGGTAGATTTGCAGTGGTCTGATACTCCTTCCATTTCAATATTATCGCTTGCACAGTGCTCCTTGGGATGTTTAAAGCTTGGGAAATCTTTTTGTATCCAAATCCGGCTTTAAACTTCTTCACAACAGTATCTCGGACCTGCATGGTGTGTTCCTTGTTCTTCATGATGCTCTCTGCGCTTTTAACGGACCTCTGAGACTATCACAGTGCAGGTGCATTTATACGGAGACTTGATTACACACAGGTGGATTGTATTTATCATCATTAGTCATTTAGGTCAACATTGGATCATTCAGAGATCCTCACTGAACTTCTGGAGAGAGTTTGCTGCACTGAAAGTAAAGGGGCTGAATAATTTTGCACGCCCAATTTTTCAGTTTTTGATTTGTTAAAAAAGTTTGAAGTATCCAATAAATGTCGTTCCACTTCATGATTGTGTCCCACTTGTTGTTGATTCTTCACAAAAAAATACAGTTTTATATCTTTATGTTTGAAGCCTGAAATGTGGCAAAAGGTCGCAAAGTTCAAGGGGGCCGAATACTTTCGCAAGGCACTGTAACTAGTCACTTTACCCTGCCTTCATGAACACATTAAACTGCATTGTTGCTTAAGGGCTCATAAGCAAGCATTTCACAGTAAAGTCTACACCAGTTGTATTCGGCGCATGTGACAAACAAAATTTGATTTAGATTTGATTTGAGTGAGATAGTGATTTGAGTTAAATTCACAGCTTGCAACTCAACCATGTTCCTGGAGGGCTGCGAGAATTTAGGAGTGAAATGTGTAGGATTATGATAGCTATGTTCTAATATTTGTTTTAGGGAATGGCTGATCTAAGACCAGTGCTACCAGTATATAACTTCCCACACATATAGTCAATGCTGTTGTTATCTCTGGCATTCCTGCTCTAACTGCTGGAGTTCTTATCAGTGCTGTTTTAGCTGGCCCTCTCCTACTCTTATTTGCTCATCTCTTCTGCTCCTAATTCACTGGGCATGGCAATGTTCTCTTTCCCCTCTCTCTGTCTTTGTCTATCCTTTATCTATCGTTCTTTTTCCACCCATTTATCCAAGATGTTGGCAACAATTTAGATTTTTTTATTTTTTATATATAAAAAAATTAAAAATTACTAACCCTAACCCCACCACGAACCCCACCACTCCTCCCCTGATTGGAGTAAACACATTAACAAGAACACTTCTACTTCCAGCTTATACTATCAGGAATCAAGGTAAGACCCAGATGCAGACACGTCAAATTGACAATGGTTTAATTGTCCAACAGGGGCAGCCAAAGACAGGTCAAGGCAGGCAGGGGTCAGTAAAAGTGGGGCAACGGTACCGGGCGGCAGGCAGGCTCAGGGTAGGCAGAGGTCAACAATCCAGAGGTGGGGCAAAGGTACAGGTTAGCAAGCAGGCTCAGGGTCAGGGGCTGGTTGACTTGACAAACAAGACGAACTGGCAACGGACAAACAGAGAACACAGGTATAAATACACAGGGGATAATGGGGAAGATGGGTGACACCTGGAGGGTGGTTGAGACAATCACAAAGACAGGTGAAATGGATCAGGGTGTGACATATAAACTCAGCAAAAAAAGAAACATTCCCTTTTTCAGGGCCATGTCTTTCAAGGGTAATTCGTAAAAATCCAAATATCTTCACAGATCTTTATTGTAAAGGGTTTCCCATGCTTCAATGAGCCATAAACAATTAATGAACATGCACCTGTGGAATGGTCGTTAAGACACTAACAGCTTACGGCAGACGGTAGGCAATTAAGGTCACAGTTAAGAAAACTTAGGACACTAAAGAGGCCTTTCTACTAACTCTGAAAAACACCAAAAGAAAGATGCCCAGGGTCCCTGCTCATCTGCGTGAATGTGCCTTAGGCATGCTGCAAGGAGGCATGCAGATGTGCAACAACAACTGCCCAAGTTACACCAGGAATGCACAATCCCTCCATCAGTGCTCAGACTGTCCGCAATAGTCTGAGAGAGGTTGGACTGAGGGATTGTAGGCCTGTTGAAAGGATGCTCCTCACCAGACATCACCGGTAACAACGTCGCCTATGGGCACAAACCCACCATCGCTGGACCAGACAGGACTGCTCTTCACTGACGAGTCGCGGTTTTGTCTCACCAGGCGTGATGGTCGGATTTGCGTTTATCGTCGAAGGAATGAGCGTTACTCTGGAGTGGGATCAATTTGGAGGTGGATGGTCCGTCATGGTTTGGGGCGGTGTGTCACAGCATCATCGGACTGAGCTTGTCGTCATTGCAGGCAATCTCAACGCTGTGCGTTGCAGGGAAGACATCTTCCTCCCTCATGTGGTACCCTTCCTTCAAGTTCATCCTGACATGAACCTCCAGCATGACAACGCCACCAGCCATACTGTGCGTTCTGTGCGTGATTTCCTGCAAGACAGAAATGTCAGTGTTCTGCAATGGCTAGCAAAGAGCCCGGATCTCATTCCCATTGAGCACGTCTGGAACCTGTTGGATCAGAGGGTGAGGGCTAGGGCCATTCCCCCCAGAAATGTCCAGGAACTTGCAGGTGCCTTGGTGGAAGAGTGGGGTAACGTCTCACAGCAAGAATTGGCAAATCTAATCGAAGGAATGAGCGTTACTCTGGAGTGGGATCAATTTGGAGGTGGATGGTCCGTCATGGTTTGGGGCGGTGTGTCACAGCATCATCGGACTGAGCTTGTCGTCATTGCAGGCAATCTCAACGCTGTGCGTTGCAGGGAAGACATCTTCCTCCCTCATGTGGTACCCTTCCTTCAAGTTCATCCTGACATGAACCTCCAGCATGACAACGCCACCAGCCATACTGTGCGTTCTGTGCGTGATTTCCTGCAAGACAGAAATGTCAGTGTTCTGCAATGGCTAGCAAAGAGCCCGGATCTCATTCCCATTGAGCACGTCTGGAACCTGTTGGATCAGAGGGTGAGGGCTAGGGCCATTCCCCCCAGAAATGTCCAGGAACTTGCAGGTGCCTTGGTGGAAGAGTGGGGTAACGTCTCACAGCAAGAATTGGCAAATCTGGTGCTGTCCATGAGGATGAGATGCACTGCAGTACTTAATGCAGCTGGTGGCCACACCAGATACTGACTGTTACTTTTGATTTCGATCCCTCCTTTGTTCAATGACACATTATTCAATTTTTGTTAGTCACATGTCTGTGGAACTTGTTCAGATAATGTCTCAGTTGTTGAATCTTATGTTCATACACATATTTACTCATGTTAAGTTTGCTGAAAATAAACGCAGTTGACAGTGAGAGCACATTTCTTTTTTTGCTTAGTTTACATACTATTTAAATGTATGGACACCATTTATTTTACAATGGTTATCTTTTGTTTGTTTTTACTCCTGTCCTTCTGCTACCCTCGACCCCTCCCATCTATTTCTGAAGACCATCCAGTTTGATTTCTATTTGCCTTATATTTGTAACTGTGCTGTTTAACAAAAGTTCTGAACCTATATACATTTTACCGACACAGGATACAATTTGGGGGAGGGAGAGAGGGCTCAGAGACAAACCAGAAGTATAAGTGCAGCCGCCAGCAAATAAAGCCGGGTCATCAACACAATGTACTCTCAAAAACAAGAAGAGGGTGAATCACTAAGCTACAGCCTCACACACTCAAGATGAGTGACTGCTGCTTTCTTCACTAGACCTCTACTCCACTCCTCTCCTATCTACTCAACTACTCTACTGTGACACTACCCTCTCCCCCAGTGTGAGTCTGGAGGGTTTTGACACAGAAGAGATGGAGCAGGTACTCCTTGGGGCCCTGGAGGGGTTCAGCAGAGGGGGCCTCCTATGGCCAGGAGCTGGGCTCCCTGCTGTCACTCACAGAGGAGGAGGCGGGCTGCCAGACCCAGCTCTTCTCCCCTTTTGAGGTGAGGCCTAGTCCAGACTGCTAGGATTAAAGCATCAGATTAATTATCGTGTGTGTGTGTGTGTGTGTGTGTGTGTGTGTGTGTGTGTGTGTGTGTGTGTGTGTGTGTGTGTGTGAGAAATTTAATTTGCTGACATGAATGAGATAAAGTAATCTTATTTAGAACGCAGACAGTAACACACGCACACACACACAGTCACATGCACACGTCTCGTGTAAGCAGTGGCAGCACGTCTTGGGTTATTTTGTTGCAAATACACACTCACTCACTGATGCTCTTGTCTTTGTTTATTATGGAAAGAGCTTTTCATACACTCTCTCTTTCTCCCTCCTCTCTCTTGCTCTCTCCCCTTTATCTCTGTCTCTCTCTGTCTCTCTCTCGCTCGCTCTTTCACTCGCTCTCTCCCCTCTCTCTATCTCTCTCTCTGACACACTGTGGCCCTTGTCTCTTGTCTGTGTTGTGTTAGGAGCAGTCGTCTCAGCTGCAGGGCTTCAGTGCCTCCGCTCCCTCCCTGTGTGCCAGTCCCAGTCTGCGCCAGCTACCCAAAGCCAACCTCCACCCTCCAACGCACGCACACACTCATACACACTCTCAGACACCTCACACACACCCCTACACACACTCACAAAACCACCACCAGCATCATCATCATCAGCATTGCCATCGCTCCTACTCAAACTCCAATTCCATCTCCCAACGCCACTACCAAGGTAGGACAGTAGGACTCTTCATTTGTGAGTGTGTGTGGGGACTCTCCTGTTTTGAAGGGCAGATATTAGTGTGTGTGTGTGTGTTTCTAGCTGTGTGCAGCTATGCGGAAGCCTTCTTCCTGTGTTTGTTCTCACTGTGGGTTGCTGCTGCTGTCATTAGCCACGGAACAGAAAGCGCTGTGTTCTCAGGCTCTCCTATCTCCTCTCTCGCTCTCTTCATTTCACCTTTTGCATGTTCACTATTCATCCTTTCATTCCACGGCATCGGCAGAGATCGTTTTAATCACTCCTTGATGGTCTTTAATCAACTGTCTTCTGTTATTTCATCCTAGTCTGCCTTCATGCGTTTGTTAACTCTTGGTCTCAGCCATCGTTTGGATTAGCTGTGTTTGCCAAGAGGCTGCAGAGCAGACAGAGGTTTGTCACTTTTCAGGCGATGCACTTCAATCTCTCTGGGATCGTGTGTGTGTGTGTGTGTGTGGATGGATGGATGAATGGATGGTTTTGAGATAATGGGATGACTAAGTTTGTTTCCTTTGTTTCTGCTTTCTGCCTCTCTCTTCCTCTCTGTGTCTGTCTGTCTGGTCTGGTCTGGTCTGGTCTGGTCTGGTCTGGTCTGGTCTGGTCTGGTCTGTCTGTCTGTCTGTCTGTCTGTCTGTCTGTCTGTCTGTCTGTCTGTGTCTTCCCTGGGCTCTGTATTTGGGGGTTCCACACAGAGGTGAGTTGTCTCTCTCCTTGATGACCGTTGTTCACTCACAACCCTATAGAGCACATGATCTCATCTGTCACTGACTGTTGTTCACTCACAACCCTATAGAGCACATGATCTCATCTGTCACTGACTGCTTTTTGATACACATCCCCATAGTAACTCACCTTTTCCTCTAAGCTAGGCTGAACGCCAACTCGTCCCATCTTATGGAAGGATGTTTCTCTTCACCTCTTTCTCAGTGTGGATGAGGAGCTTGGTGAGCTGTGGAGGCAGGAAGAGAGGCAGCGGCTGGGTGAAGAGAGAGAGAGGTGGAGGGAGGAGAGAAGGACGGAGGGACTGAGGGGTGCTCCCCCCGGGGAGGAGAGGGGGGAGAAGACAGGAAGCCCTCTGGGACGCACCTTCAGCTTCCTGCGCAAGATGGCCGGCCAGCGCAAGGTGAGAGAGTGAGAAAGAGAGAGAGAGGAGAGTGTGGGTGTGTGTTTCAGAGTGTCTGTGTATCTCTGTGATTGTGGGTGCATGTGGATGTGACCCTGTCACAGCTGTCACTATGCAGTAGAGTACTTGAGTAGAGCGCAGGACCATCTCTGAGGACAGAGAGTTGGAGTTTGGTAGTAGGCTAGCTTCCCCTGCAGTGTAGAGTCCCAGCAGTGAACTTCCCCCAGAGAGGAAGTGACAGTATCTGCTTTATTTAGATTCAGCTGTGAACCACCCCCGATATCCATTTTACCACAACCAAGGCAAGGCCCTCCAATTCAACACATATGCTGTTTGCCAAGACTGTAACACAATGTTACAGCAATGATATATGTACAACAATATTGTCAAAGCAGTAACCACAACAGTATTATTCATTATGTTGGGCGAGGCTCTCTCTCTTGTGCTGCTGAGATTATTTTTGACGATATCTGGCTAGCTGAATTGCAACATGCTCTTGATTTCTGAAATAACATTTTTAAGTGTTTGTATTAGTGGGTTGTGTGTGTGTGTGTGTGTGTGTGTTTATGTGTGTCTTTATTGTAATGACAATCTTTAAACAGCAGGGGGAGACTCTGTTTTGGGAGTTGGATATGATGAGTGAAGTGGAATAAGCAGCACTGTGGCCCTCAGCAGGATGATATATGGCCAAGTTGATGATTTAGGCATTCCACACTTGAACTGAACTTGGGTACAGCTGGTGTTCTTGTATGTGTGTTATTTGTGTCCTACTAATCTCTGGTGGACAGACGGACGTCTCATAACTAGTATCAAGAATCTGATGCAATTACGCAATATTTAAATTCTGGGTTTCAGCGATTACTGTCCTACTAATAAGCCCGACCAAAGAGCAGTATGCACCATCACACTTTTTGGAAAATGTATATTTTCTTTTGACATGTAACACCCTCGTATACGTAAAATCTGATGTATTCTTGTCTGTATATTGTTTAATAATCAAAAAACTAAAAGCAAGGGAGACTAAAAATATGCCCTACCAGCCCCTCCAGACTAAGTCCCTGATTTAAGACCCTCTGGGTTGCCAGATTCCTCCGAGGTCCTTATCACGGGGGGTTGCCAGATTGTGCCCTCCATCCCAACTGATAAGAAATCCCACTGATGTCACAGGGGCGTGGCTGTGATTTTGATGATCAGCAGTTCATTGATGCAATGACATCATCGCCTCCGACTCAGATGGCCTGTTAGAGACAGACAGCTGCTGGCCCTGTTTGACGGAGCTATTTCTGGTCTGTGACAACAGCCATCCTGTGTGTGTGTGTGTGCCTGCGCACGTGTGTGTGTGTGTGTGCGTGCCTGTGTGTGTGTGTGTGTGTGGTGTAACCAGGTATGTGAGGTTTGTCCACACCCTTGGTGCTGTATGTTTAGTGGCTACTGGACTCCAGACCATAAGACCGAGATGAACGGACAGACAGACAGAAAAGAGACAAATAAGAGAGAGTGAAAGAGAACAGAAGAGTGAAAGAGAACAGTAGTCAGAAAGAAAGAGACTGAGCTCACTTCTCCAGACCTTTCCTCTCTACAGCAGTTATGAGCTCTCTCTCTCTCTCTCTCTCTCTCTCTGTCATGTGACGTCTCAAGAAGTCAGCATGTGGAGGAGTCTACTCTGGAATGTGAATCAGTGTGCTTCTGCTGTGTGTCTACAGGACTGTCTGTATTCCTACTGACCTCAGTGTTGTATAGAGCTGGCTGAGCTGGCTCTATATGTTAGACAGAGAGATTAAGCCCAGTACTCTCATAATGATAATATGTCATGTCTTTCAGACTGGAGGGAGCTGAGAACAGAACACATTACAAGATCACAAGTCTGTTATTCATATACTCTTAGAAAAAAGGTTTATTCGGCTGTCCCCATAGGATAACCCTTTTTGTTTCAAGGTTAAACCCTTTTTGGTTCAAGGTTAAACCCTTTTTGGTTCAAGGTTAAACCCTTTTTTGGTTTCAGGTGTAACCCTTTTTTGGTTCCAGGTATAACCCTTTTGGGTTCTACATAGAACCCTCTGTGGAAAGGGTTCTAACTGGAACATAAAGGGTTTAACCTTGAGCAAAAAGGGTTTAACCTTGAAACAAAAAGGGTTTAACCTTGAACCAAAAAGGGTTTAACCTTGAACCAAAAAGGGTTTAACCTTGAACCAAAAAGGGTTTAACCTTGAACCAAAAAGGGTTTAACCTTGAAACAAAAAGGGTTTAACCTTGAAACAAAAAGGGTTTAACCTTGAAACAAAAAGGGGTCAATGTTTTTTCTAAGAGTGCACCTGTACAAATGTGTCTTATACTATTCTGAACAAAAATGTAAACACAACATGCAACAATTTCAAAGATTTGACTGAGTTACAGTTCATATAAGGAAATTGAAATCAATTAATTAGGCCCTAATCTATGGATTTCACATGACATGGGTTGGCCTGGGTGGGCATAGGCCCCCACAAAAGGGCTTTATTACAGAAATAAATAGTCCTCAGTTTCATCAGCTGTCAGGGTGGCTGGTCTCAGACGATCCCACAGGTGAAGAAGCCGGATGTGGAGGTCCTGGGCTGGCATGGTTACAAGTGATCTGCGGTTGTGAGGCCGGTTGGACGTACTGCCAAATTGGAGGCGGTTTATGGTAGCAAAATTAACATTCAATTATCTGGCAACCACTCTGGTGGACATTCCTGCAGTCAGCATGCCAATTGCACGCTCCCTAAAAAACTTGAGACATCTGTGGCATTGTGTTGTGATAAAAATGCAAATTTTAGAGTGGCCTGTTATTGTCCCCAGTACAAGAACTGCCTGTGTAATGATAATGCTGTTTAATCAGCTTCTTGATATGCCACACCTGTCAGGTGAATGTATTATCTAGGCAAAGGAGAAATTCTCACTAACAGGGATATAAATTAATTTGTGCACAAAATTTGAGAGAAATACGCTTTTTGTGCAAATGGAACATTTCTGGGATCTTTTATTTCAGCTCATGAAACATGGGACCAACACTTTACATGTTGAGTTTCTATTTTTGTTCAGCGTATGTTGAGTAGGAGGAAGTTATGTCTGTAGATAGACACGACCCTCGCTTAAGAGCAAACACATCTGGACAACATGTGTCTTGGTTTTGTTGGTGTGTGTTCACTGTGTCCCAGGGGAAGTGTGTGTGTCTCACTATGTTTAACAGTGAATGTACTTAACAGTTTTGTGTACATAAAAAAAATGTATTGATATTTAATAGCTCTTGGCCAAAGTCACTATTTTCCCTTCAATCCCTCATTCCCCCTCTCTTTTCCCCGCTCTCTCTCTCCATTAGCTCAATCTCTCTCTTTCCCAACTGGGCAGTTACTGCTTCGGTTGGCAGGATTGCATCAGCAAGCTGGCTTTTCTCCTCCACTATCCCTCTCTCCCCAGCCCCCTCTCTCTCTCCGTCACTCCACCCCCACTCCTCCGTTCATTTGTCTCAATCCCACACCATTTTCCTCCCTTGCCTCAATGCCTCCGCTTCTCTGCGTATTCTCTCTCTCTCTTGCACCCCTTTCTGCTATTCTTCTCTGCTGTCATTTCTACAGTCCCCTCTCCATCTCTCTCCCTTTGCTTTTCTCTTCACCCTTTCATAAATCCCCTTCTTCCTCCATCTTTCCATCATTTTCTATTCTCCCTCCCATTTTCAGTGTCTGATATTCTCTCTCCGCTTCCTCTCTTCACCACTCTTTATCCCACCCCTTCAACCTCCCTCTTTCCAACTCTCGCTCTCTTTTCCACTTTTATCTGCCCTATTCCAAATGTCCATTCTGAGGTAGTGGGAGTTTTTAAACAAACTGAGGCAGGCAGAACAGCGGATATGAAACTCATAAAGAAGCCTGCGGAGGGCCAGAGAATATTAGCCAAGCAAATATACCCTGCCTGATTAAAGCTGCCCACGTCTCGCACCACAGCCGTTACATATCCTCTAATATCCTATCATACCAACATGTTCACTACTAACTGCTCTTAGTCTCTCTCCTCTGTCCATTCCCCATCATCACTCTCTTTATCTCTCGCGGTCTTTGTTTTTCCATTCATCATATCGGAAACTCTTATGCGAAGGGTGATGTCATGTTATAGATGCTTATAATTGTTTGAGGACTCTTTCGCTAAATGACGTGCTCCTCTTTTCTGTTGCCCTCTTATCACGCTGTTACACATTTTCTCATTCTCTAACACACACACACACACACACACACACACACACACACACACACACTCTTTCTCTCACTCACTACGTATTGTGAGGCGTTGTTGTCTCCCTCACAATAACTATTCAGAGGGTTAGTGTGTGACAGTGTCACTTAGTGACTTGTGTGTGTGATGTTGGTTGACTATGCTCAATAGAAGTATTTTACAATTTCCAACACCTGTGTGTTATATCATACCACCCAAGTGCCGCCAGGCATCGCACGCACACGCTCACACACACGCACGCATGCATGCAGTCTCTCCCACACACACGCACGCATGTACACACACGTGTGTGTGTGTTTGACAATTGGCAATTGGTATCAGATGAGGACTCATGAAGAGAAGATGACGACCTGAGAAGGCGGAGGAGGAGCTGGTGAGGATCACAGTGGAGAAGGAAGGATGCAGATAGCCCTCAACTGAACCAGAGAAGAAGAAGAAAGAGAAACAGAGTGATAATGCATAGTGCATGCTCAGAGAGGTGGAGACGGAGAACGTCCAGTAAAGTAGAAATTGTGTTGAAAACAGAGAGACTGAAAACGAGTGGGAGGATGAAGAAGCAAGGTCACACAGGCACAGTCCTGTTAGAGAGAATGAATGGTGTGATATTGCAGTTTGTTGGACCGAGTTGTACAGAGGTCCATTGGCTGTGGGTGCATGGTTGGGCGTTTTCCTCTCTCATTGCTCTCCAAATGTAGCCCTGGGCCACTCTCCTTATTTAACCTCCCCTTCTCCCTATTTTCCTTCTCTCCATCTAAACATGCCCTCTATCCCTTTACTATTCTTCTCTTTTCCTTGTTATATTCCAAATACATTCACCTTTACTTTTTACAGTCCACATTTTGCCTTCAAGGCATCACCTCCCAACAGATGGTATCTCTCCCATGCATTGCCCAAATGGGAGGTTTTCATTATTATGTTTTTGCCACGTCAACAGGCAAACTCACATTATGTGGCTCAAGTAGCACAGTCTAATAATTGATGTTTCAAACAACTATAATCTGAATTGTGCTGTAAATGTACAGTAAAACATTGGGGCCACCATAGACTGTACATGGGCACAACTCATTTAGCTAACCCCTAAATATGAAGCCTAGTTTTACACTCCGAGAAACCTTCACCTCTAGAGGAGTGGTTCAAAAAAATATAGCCACAATCTGATTATTGGCTTTTGATTACGTCTCTTTACCCAGTGGGCGGGTTAAGTACTCAATACTCATCTGTGGTTGGTGAAAAGAAGGAAAGGGGGTGTTTTGATCTGAATAGCTCTGCATTCAGAGGCGCGGCTTAAAAATGTTCGCTCCTCCTTCAGAGTGCGGAGTCCGAATTTCCTGCATGAGAAACGGTTCAGTTGTTCGTCGAGGCCCGTACTCAGACATATGGAGAAAAGTTAACGGATTCGCCTTCCATGCGCTATTATCTGACGCCGCCTGTTCCACTGGAAATGTTAAACTGGGATTTTATCTTCGTTTAAGAAAACATTGTAATAAAGTGAAAGAGAAGGATTGGAGATCACCTTTGATTTAAATTGAGGATCAATCTCTGTTGATCCCGTCCTCGTTATGTCCCGTGTCACTGAACCGCTGCCAAAAACGCGTCAAGAGAGAATGAAAGAAATCAATTTACGGGTGAGTTTGAATCGTCATATGGATATATAACTGTTCAATAAAGTATTCAATAGCATAGATAATACATTTGCATTTCCAATAACAATTTGTAAAAATGTAGAAGGCCACTAGTAGCCTATATCAATAGTTCTGTAACATGGGTTATTCTAACATTTATAATAGCCTACATGTGTTTATTATATAAATACATAATGATGTCTTTACAGTAAAATACAGCAATGACTTGGAAATCCCCCATTTACTCATTCCGGGTATACCAAGATGAGTAGGGGAAACGAGGGGGCTCCCTTAGAATCCTGCTTTGTATGGTGGCACCTGGCAATGTAATGAAACAACCTTTTTTAATAATGATTTAGACTACTATTAATGCTAATGATTTTGTCTACTTTGTCAATGTTTGTCCCGCCCGTTACATATCATAGAAAACCATATCGCTTGGCAAAAGAGTTGCATAGTGCGGCACAGCAGCCAAAGCTTGAGACCCCGAACACGTTGTCCGAGAGAGGAAATAGTTTGGGGGAGGGGGGAAAAAACCGCAAGTGTGTGTGTGTCTGTCATTGGTCTAGTCATGGACTATACGGAATATTACGGATCAATAATATGTCGAACAGTAATTGCAAAATGATGCAGTTACGCTATTAGACACATGACACGTATTCAAAAATGAATATTGTGCAACTGTTTTCTGAGAGAGACCGTTGCAAATGCTCTATAACGGTATACGTCAAAGAGATGCCTATAGCCTATTCTTATAATCATTGTATTTGTTATAACGTCTCCCGGGCTCTGTTGTCTTTCTTCGCCATGTGATTTGGTTGCTGCAGCATGATGATAAGGATACATTGTTTCTGTTTCGCAGTAATTGTATCATGCACTCTGAAAGTGACAAGGGTGGATGGACTATAGCACAGTTGTGGATGTGTGTTGCCACATATGCTGCGGAGTACTAGGTCAGACACAGATACTGACATATCCACATTTACATAATACAAGTATGTTTATTGAATCTTTACCATGGTTGTTGTCAAAAAGTAGTTTCTCAAATAGCACCTTTTTCCCCCCCAAGAGTGTATCTAGAACCTAAAAGGGTTATTTGGCTGTCCCCATAGGAGAACCCTTTGAATAACCATTTTTGGTTCCAGGTAGAACCCTTTTGAGTTCCATGTAGAACCCTTTCCACAGAGGGGACAGCCGAAGAACCCTTTTGGAACCCTTTTTTCTAAGAGTGTATGGCATGGCTAAAAGATCAGAAGGTTGAATGTGTTTGTGTTAGTTTACAAATCACTTCTTGTCTTGTGTATCTGAGTTCTACTAAACAAGTGTGGTCATGTTGTTTTACTGTCTCTTCACACCTGTTTAAATCAGAAGCATTTCTACAAGTTTAGCATCCGTTTAGTCCATGTCATCTGTTCACTTCCCTTTCCCAGCCTTCTCTTCTGCACCACTTTGGATCCAGATCTGGTCCAGGTCTTAGCTTTAACAAAGTCCTCTGAGTATCATTTTATTTTATATTCTTAGAACATGGCAATAGTAAATATCCTTCCTCTCTCCTATAGCCTGTCTACCCCCCCTCCCCGGTGAGGGTGTGTATAACCTGTTGGCTTTGTGTTCCTGGTTTGTGACAGGTTATACAGGTGTAATATGATCCTCTTGCTTTATGCCTATCATTATTGCAGCAGTTTTAATTAATCATCTTACTGCTTCCTGATCAGAAGGTAAAATGTGTGTGTGTGTGTGTGTGTGTGTGTGTGTGTGTGTGTGTGTGTGTGTACAGTGAATGTGTGCTACTATCTCTGTGTGATGTGTACTGTGAGGTTGGTTTGTGTGTATTCTATGATACCTTATCTCACTGCTTTGTGTGTGGTTGAAGTCAGAGCTCAGATGTTTACAGGGAAGTGTACAGTTCCTATGGAAACACAAGTGTCAATGTAGTTCTGTCTTGCGTAGCCTTTTGTTTGGTCAACCTTTAATGGAGAAGGCCACAAGAGAAGGATTTGTTAGAACAGGATAGTGGAGAAAGTACAGCTGTTGTGGGCATAGATTGTAAGACCCAACCAAGTAGTCAGAAGTCCAAACATATTCACCAATGGCAACATTACTAACTAAAATCACATTGTGTGTGTGTCATTGTGTTGAGGGGAAATGTTAGTGGGTGATGCCCACTGAGTCAGAGAGGTTAGAGTGAGGGATTTCTGTGTGTGCATGCGTACGTATTTGTTTGAATGTGAATGTGTGTGTGTGTGTGTGTGTGTGTTCTTCGTCTGACTGTGGGATTTCAGCCTTTTGGCCAAAGCTAATTTAGCATCCCAGTGCCGTGACCTCCACCCCCACTAGAACAAGCAGACCCAAACACACATGCCAGCAGATGTGACTGGCGGAAAGGCATCAGGGCTGGCATGCATAGTCACACGGAGCCACATGCCAATACAAACTCGCAGTGCCAGACAATCACATATGAAATACTCCAGGGCTCAATGTCTACACATACACAGACAAATGCGAACACACACACTTCTGGTCTGTGTGTATGTGTGAGAGAAAGAGATTTGGCATTGGCATACATTCAGATTAGCCAGAAATCCCATGTTTCATGCATTTCACAACCCAACCCTTTCTTTTCTCTTGGGGGTTCCATTGCTGTTCATTGGACCCTATGCACCCCAGCAAAGTTGCACATCATTGGGTAGAATGTGGGGCAGGACAGAGCAGGGATTGTGATATATACAGCCCTGGGGGAAGATGAGAGAAAGAGAGCGGGAGTGAGAGGGGGTTTGAGTGAAATAGATGGAATTGGAGAGGTTGGGAAGGGATAGCGGACGATAGAGAAAGATATTGTGCGTGTGTGAGAAAGAGGGAGGAAGTTCTCTTGTCAGGTGTCACAGGGTCTCCATTGTACCAGTTGGGGAATGGCTCTGACTGGTGGGCTTTTCCCACATTATCTCTCACTCATTGCTGTGCCGATAACTCACTGCACACCTAAGCTGCTTTAGATATATTCTATATATTTAGGGCTTTCCTATTGCCGAATCATATATCAGAGTTTTAAATCTGTCTGGAAGACTAATATTATGAGATGTGTAGTTGACGTAGGCTGAAAGTGTCTGGGTGAGTCAGAAAGACAGGAGGTGAGTCAGTCCTTGCCGTATATATCTGTTTGAGACAGGCGAGGTGTGTCTGTGTGATCAGCCTGTTGTATTCTCATTATGTGCTCTAGTGGTCGGTGCCTCCAGGAACAATAGCTAGGAGTCTAAATTGAAGACCTACATTCTTAGCATTGCACGCATGCACACACACACTCCAGTTGTCAGACTGACACAGTGCGCTCTGTCCTTAAACCCAAGGCCATAAACTCCGTAATCTTAAAGAAGCCTTTTCCTGATCATGTGACCTCAGAAACCTGCAATCTGACCCCCCCTCTCCACTCCCCCCGGTCTGCCAATATGACTTATGACCTGTAACCAGAGGTGGGACCAAGTCATTGTTTTACAAGTAACAAGTAAGTCTCAAGTCTTAGCACTCAAGTCCCAAGTCAAGTCCCAAGTCAAGACCGACAAGGCTCAAGTCCTAAACTTTGAGTTTCGAGTCCTAAACAAGTCATAATGTGCTCTTCACCAAATGTAATACCATTTCATACTTTTAACAATGTAATAGTTAGTATATTACATTTACGCAAATCATGAATGCTTTTAAATATATATATATATATATATATATATATATATATTACTTTCCAAATAAACGTTACATTTCCATTGAAATATATGGGTAGCCATGAGAAAGACCCTCCCCCCAATAGTGATCGACTATCGAGGATCGCTATGGGGCGCAATCGGGCGATGTAGGCTTGGACACAATCGCCCAACCTTGTTTTAGGATCAGCAGTAACATCAGGCAGGATTTAGGCTACCAACTGCCTAGCCAGTTGTAACTCAATGTTCACGTTCCCGCACTGACTGACTGTGTGGAGGCTCATTGATTTAACGTTACGCTAGCCTACATGATACACTGTATATAGCTGTCGGCTATATTAGCCACGACTTATCGTTCTTTGTGCAGTTTCAAATGTCGAACAAAGTTGGAAATTGTTGCATGTTTTGCAAGTTGCAATCCGTTTTTTGTTGTTGATACAGCATCGTCTTTATATCCGAAAATAATAATTTTGGGTATCATCTTTCCAAGGGCTCCATCTGAATTCACCTGCCGACGTTCCTCTGCACTGCCACGCACAACTTTTTCTCAGCTGGCACAATTTGATTGACTGCTGTCCGATTCAAACTGTAATTTGTTAAATGAAGAGTTGATGCACTGCACACTTTTTAATACCATAATTTTAATATTTGGGCTTGGGGAGGGTATCAAGTCAGTTTGAGTCAAAAGGCTCAAGTCCAAGTTAAGTCATGAGTCATTCGTGTTAAAGTCGAGTTGCAAGTCATCATATTTGTGACTCGAGCCTGACTCGAGTCCAAGTCATGAGGCTCAAGTCCAAACCTCTGCTTGTAACCATTCCTTCTTCAGATCTGCAGCCCAATGAGGGGAGACAGATGGAGACCATTGAATCACAATGGATAAAATATTTAAAAAATGAAGGAGTTGATGATAATTTTTTTTGTTACAGCAAATCAAGTCTGACATTTTAAAGTAGAAAGCACTAACTTTAAAAGCCTTTTTAAACCTCATACACTACACGTTTGGATTTCCTGATGTGCAGGAAAATTCTTAGCAACAAAAGAATGATCAAATTAAGATCCCACATCTGTATGTGACACGCTGAAAGACAACAATTAAAGTGGGGAAGCAAGTGAGCGGATATCATTATGTACTCTTAAAACCCAAAATATATCAAATATGTTTTACCTAATCAAAGCGGCATGTAGACTTCCAAATTGTTATTCATTAAGGTTAAATGGTGACCTGTTGGTTCCATTCATGCTATTTTATAGGGGCCCAGTCCTAGATCAGCTTCTGTTTCAGACAGTGCCATAGAGAGGCCATTCTTCAGTGCAGACTCATAAAGTGGACATGCATCATATGTCTGCAGGCCCAGGAATAAGGAGTGCCCAGTTAATGGGCCTGAACCGCTCGGTCATGTGACAAAACAGACCATACACTGTACAACATACATGCACGCTAGAGGTCGACCGATTAATTAGGGCCGATTTCACGTTTTTATAACAATCAGAAATCAGTATTTTTGGGCGCCGATTTGCCTATTTTTAAAAAAAAAATAGTTTACACCTTTATTTAATCTTTATTTAACTAGGCAAGTCAGTTAAGAACACATTCTTATTTTCAATGACTGCCTAGGAACAGTGGGTTAACTGTCTTGTTCAGGGGCAGAACGACAGTTTCACCTTGTCAGCTCGGGGGATCCAATCTTGTAACCTTAACTATTCCAACGCAATAACGACCTGCCTCTCTCTCGTTGCACTCCACAAGGAGTTACGCGAATACAGTAAACCAAGGTAAATTGCTAGCTAGCATTAAACTTATCTTATAAAAAACAATCAATCATAATCGCTAGTTAATACACATGGTTGATGATATTACTAGATATTATCTAGCGTGTCCTGCGTTGCATATAATCTGACTGAGCATACAAGTATCTGACTGAGCGGTGGTAGGCAGAAGCAGGCGCGAAAACATTAATTCAAACAGCACTTTAGTGCGTTTTGCCAGCAGCTCTTCGTTGTGCGTCAAGCATTGCGCTGTTTATGACTTCAAGCCTATCAACTCCCGAGATGAGGCTAGTGTAACCGAAGTGAAATGGCTAGCTAGTTAGCGCGCGTTAATTGTCGTTGTGTTGCTGGTTCGAGTTCAGGGAGGAGCGAGGAGAGGGACAGAAGCTATACTGTTACACTGACAATACTAAAGTGCCTATAAGAACATCCAATAGTCAAAGGTTAATGAAATACAAATGGTATAGAGGGAAATAGTCCTATAATTCCTATAATAACTACAACCTTACCTGGGAATATTGAAGACTCATGTTAAAAGGAACCACCAGCTTTCATATGTTCTCATGTTCTGAGCAAGGAACTGAAACGTTAGCTTTCCTACATGGCACATATTTTACATGGAACATATTGCACTTTGTTTTTGCATTATTTAAACCAAATTGAACATGTTTCATTATCTATTTGAGGCTAAATTGATTTTATTGATGTATTATATTAAGTTAAAATAAGTGTTCATTCAGTATTGTTGTAATTGTCATTATTACAAATAAATAAATAATCGGCCAATTAATCGGTATCGGCTTTTATGGTGTTGAAAAATCATAATCGGTCGACCTCTAATGCACGCACACAAACACTTGTGTTCATGGGTTACTACTACACATGAAAAGTTCTTCCCATGAGGCTAAGGCCTGTTTTAACACTCAAAAGTGTGCCCACACACACACTTTAACACCCAACAGAGACATAATCACACACATATGGACACACAATCTCACCTTCTGTCGACAGATCACACACACACACACACACTGTCATTGTGGTCACCAGTGTGTGACTGCACCTGTGTAAACAGTGTTGCTTTAGGGGGCTGTTCTCACACTCAGCCTGGTAACGGACAATGGGTTCACCTCATAGCAGCTGACTAGACTGGTAGGGGAATGGACCAATCCCATGGGGAGGGAGGAGAGAAAGTGAGAGAGCAGGAGAGAAGGAGGACTAGAGATTGAGGAAGAGGAGAGTGACAGGTTTGACTGGCTACTCAGCCACATAGCTCCAGCCAAACACCATGTTCCCCACTAACATTTCTTCTCCACGGTCATAGAGCAGTGGAAGATTTCCGTTTGAGTTGTCAGGATAGCGAGTGATTACGAAGGGGGGACAAAAGAGAGGGAGGAAAGAAAACATTTAGGAGAAATAAGGATAGGTGGAGGGGTGCTTAGTAGTCTGTAGGTAAAGGACTTTGTATAGGGGGTTTGGGTGTTGCAATAGCTAGCATTTTATTACAGGTGTTTTCTTTGGAGTCTTAGCATTGCCTTTGTGAAACCCCCACTAGAGGTGACTGAGTGGGGGTCAGGGGTGGAACCCAGACTAACTAAAGCCAGAGTCACAGGAAGTGAACTCATCAGAGAGCTTCTTAAAACAAACAACACCCTGTGTGAACCTGATGACTCAGTCAATAGCCCCAGTTCCCCCCTCACACCCCCCCTGAGTGGCTGCTACTGGGTTGAGTCTGCTACAGTAATTACCCAACAGACTGAAATACTGTAGCTTCATCACAGTATCCTGGCTTTCATAAACACTGATTTGAATAGAAGGATTACTAGTGAAAACCGATCTAGTCATACCTATCAGGGGAAAATGCACAAAAGGAGACTATAAATTAGGGCTGGAGTCAAATATTGATATAATTTTGTCCAAAATGTATATTGCGATATGTAACTACATAGATTTTCCCCCCGATCACTAATATAAATTAATATTAGTGCATAGCCTGTGATGGCTCTCTCTGACCATGCTGAAATGACTGTCAAGGCATAGATAGTTATCACAGCTGGAGCTGAAAGGACCTGGCCTACCATCTGAGCTCGGTCTCCTCTCTCCTCAGTCCTCATCACAGACGGACAAAAAGTCACTCTTCTATCAGGGATCATCATTTTGAATTGAAGAGGTGCACTAAACTGGAAAACACTTCAGTGAAAACAGTAGTAACCCTAAATACCCAGATACCTCTGTTTAGTAGGCTAACAAAGACCAAGAGCATTCCATTTTATGTTTTGTCCTGCGGTCACCGACAACAACGAGACAGCCTATAGGGAGGAGGTCAGAGACCTGGCCGTGTAATGCCAGAACAACAGCCTCTCACTCAACGTGATCAAGACAAAGGAGATGATTGTGGACTACAGGAAAAAAGAGGACCGAGCACGCCCCCATTCTCATCGACGGTGCTGCAGTGGAGCAGGTTGAGAGCTTCAAGTTCCTTGGTGTCCACATCACCAACAAATTAACATGGTCCAAACACACCAAGACAGTCGTGAAGAGGGCACAACAAATCCTATTCCCCCAAAAGATTTGGCATGGGTCCTCAGATCCTCAAAAGGTTCTACAGCTGCACCATCGAGAGCATCCTGATTGATTGCATCGCTGCCTGGTATGGCAACTGCTCAGCTTCCGACCGGAAGGCGCTACAGAGGGTAGTGCGAACGGCCCAGTACATCACTGGGGCCAAGCTTCCTGCCATCCAGGACCTCTATACCAGGCTGTGTCAGAGGAAGGCCCTAAAAATTGTCAAAGACTCCAGACACCCTAGTCATAGACTGTTCTTTCTGCTGCTGTATGGCAAGCTGTACCAGAGTGCCAAGTCTAGGTCCAAGAGGCTTCTTAACAGCTTCTACCCCCAAGCCATAAGTCTCCTGAACATCTAATCAAATGGCTACCCAGACTATTTTTATTGCCCCCCCCATCCCCCTCTTTTACGCCACTGCATGTACAACCCGGTGCCCCCACACATTGACTCTGTACCGGTACACCCCCTGTATATAAGCCCAGCAAAAAAAGAAACATCCTTTCACTGTCAACTGCTTTTATTTTCAGCACACTTAACGTGTAAATATTTGTACGAACATAACAAGATTCAACAACTGAGACATAAACTGAACAAGTTCCACAGACATGTGACTAACATAAATGGAATAATGTGTCCCTGAACAAATAGGGGGTCAAAATCAAAGTAACAGTCAGTATCTGGTGTGGCCACCAGCTGCATTAAGTACTGCAGTGCATCTCATCCTCATGGACTGCACCAGATTTGCCAGTTCTTTCTGTGAGATGTTACCCCACTCTTCCACCAAGGCACCTGCAAGTTCCCGGACATTTCTGGCAGGAATGGCCCTAGCCCTCACCCTCCAATCCAACAGGTCCCAGACGTGCTCAATGGGAATGAGATCCGGGCTCTTTGCTAGCCATTGCAGAACACTGACATTCCTGTCTTGCAGGAAATCATGCACAGAATGAGCAGTATGGCTGGTGGCATTGTCATGTCAGGTTCATGTCAGGATGAGCTTGCAGGAAGGGTACAACATGAGGGAGGAGGATGTCTTCCCTGCAACGCACAGCGTTGAGATTGCCTGCAATGACAACAAGCTCAGTCCGATGATGCTGTGACACACCGCCCCAGACCATGACGGACCCTCAACCTCCAAATTGATCCCACTCCAGAGTATAGGCCTCGGTGTAATGCTCATTCCTTCGGTGATAAATGTGAATCCGACCATCACCCCTGGTGAGACAAAACCACAACTCGTTAGTGAAGAGCATTTTTTGCCAGTCCTGTCTGTGCCAGCGATGGTGGGTTTGTGCCATAGGCTACGTTGTTCCCGATGATGTCTGGTGAGGACCTGCCTTACAACAGGCCTACAAGCCCTCAGTCCAGCCTCTCTCAGCCTATTGCGGACAGTCTGAGCACTGATGGAGGGATTGTGCGTTCCTGGTGTAACTCGGGCAGTTGTTGCCATCCTGTCCCTGTCCCGCAGGTGTGATGTTCGGCTGTACCGATCCTGTGCAGGTGTTGTTACACGTGGTCTGCCACTGCGAGGACGATCAGCTGTCTGTCCTGTCTCCCTGTAGCGCTGTCTTAGGCGTCTCACAGTACGGACATTGCAATTTATTGCCCTGGCCACATCTGCAGTCCTCATGCCTCCTTGTAGCATGCCTAAGGCACGTTCACGCAGATGATCAAGGACCCTGGGCATCTTTCTTTTGGTGTTTTTCAGAGTTAGTAGAAAGGCCTCTTTAGTATCCTAAGTTTTCATAACTGTGACCTTAATTGCCTACCGTCTGTAAGTTGTTAGTGTCTTAATGACCGTTCCACAGGTGCATGTTCATTAATTGTTTATGGTTCATTGAACAAGCATGGGAAACAGTGTTTAAACCCTTTACAATGAAGATCTGTGAAGTTATTTGGATTTTCACTAATTATCTTTGAAAGACATGGTCCTGAAAAAGGGACGTTTATTTTTTTGCTGAGTTTTGTCTCACTATTGTTATTTTACTGCTGCTCTTTAATTACTTGTTACTTTTATTTCTTATTTTCATCCATGTTTTTTTAACTGCATTGTTGGTTAGGGGCTTGTAAGTATTCGGCGCATGTAACTAAGAAGATTTGATTTAGTTGATAGTTAGCATGAAAAAATAACGATTAAATATGTTTATTGATTACGAAAAACAGATTTCCCCTGATGAAGATGCCTCTGTTATTTTATGTTGTCGTGGTGGAAATAGCTGTAACCATAAAACACTGGTATGTGGACTCCTACTGTGCAATAACTCTCTCTCTCTACTGTTTATGTGTGCCGTACCTTTTGTAAGGAATTGTTCCATAAGTCAGTTTGTGCGTGTGTATAATATGTGTGTGTTCAGATGTAGGATCTTAATTTGAGCCAGTTTGGTACAGCAGGAAAGTAATCCTTCTAAAACAGGAAATGTTAATTATTATGTAGATTATAATGAATGAACATTTTTGTAGGGGTTATGTTTTTCACAACGAGAAAATCAAGTCTGAAATTACTAAATGGAAATTACAAACTTCAGATGCCTTTTAAACCTCAAAAACATTTCAAGTTTAAAATGTTGTGCATTGCAGGAAAGTTCTCCTGCAACAGGGTGATCAAATTATGATCCTACATGTGGGTGTGGGTGTGTAGCTGTACTCATTATTAATGAATGTGCCCTTGGGACAGTCAGGTGCTAACTAGGGGGCAGACATTAATTTTCCCACAGAACTGTGTGGGTGTGTGGCCTCGCCTCACATCATCAAGGTCATAGTGTACTAAGCCTCATGATAGATGCCATCTGTCTCTGATACAGATGTAGGATCTTTATTTGATCACTCTTCTGTTGCTGTGAATTTTGCTGCATAGCAGGAAATGCAAACTTGTAGGTTATTCAAGGTTTAAAAAGGCTTGATTTGCCCTAATAAAAATATATCAACCCCTGCAAAATATTTCCATGAATTATAATCCACATTGTAATTCACATTTCCTATTAATGCAGGATTATTTTCCTGGTGTAGCAAACTGGCTCAAATTAAGATCCTACATCTAGTCTCCTCACCCACAGGAACATGCAAAGGATGGACACGTTTCCGATATTATAATGACCACCTTCCCCCGCGACAACACACATACAGCGCACAAATACTATAGCCATACCTCCCCTTTGCTGCCACACAAACGCACACCCATATGCATGCACGTACTGAATGCACACACATGCACACGCACACACTAAGATGAGAACTATGGATCCACACACTCAATGTCTTTTTTTCGATACATTTAGTAACCCTTAGGATAGAGTTCTAAACACATCCAGTAGTTCTCTTCCCCAGTGTCTCCAGTTTCTCCATCTCTCTTTGTGTTCTTTGTCTGCTCTCTATTTCTTTGTTCCTCCATCAATACACGCTGAAATCCAGTTACCTGCTAGGCTCTCTCGCTGTGTCAGGTATTCTCTTCTCCTCTTTTGTTTCCTCGCCACATCACGCTCTCTATCTCTCTACCTCTCTCTGGGGTTCTCTCTCTTCCCCCTGTATCCATTTCTCCATCTGTCTGCCTCCCCCCCTTCATCCCAGACCCATTTTATTTCTTGCTTAGGTCTCTCTTTTTCTCCCTCACTCGTTTCAGCCTCCTGCTTTCGTGGGTCTTCCCCTCCAGGCCTCTCCCTCTTTCCTAGGTATCTCGGTTTCATTCTCTCTCCTTCCCTCTTACTCTCTCTGTTAGTAATCCTCCATCTCCTCTTAGGATATATATTTGTCTAGACAGTGTATACCTTCATAACTTCACTCCTTTTTGTTGGGTTTAGGCAGACTCTCCATGCTGCTCCTTGCTACTGATGATCTCGTCAAGCTGCTACACTTCATAGTGTAGCTATTCCATCACTCTTTTTAATGTCTCTCATACGTGCTATGGGGATTGTTGACTGTGCTTGTTCACAAAGATCATTCTGAGGATATTTAATTACCCATTAGCTATCATTTTTTGTCACTATGCTGCTGATGTCATCTGAAATGAGAGAGACAACAGACAAGCTCATTGTTATGGCCCATTAACCAGGGCTCCGTCTCTCTCAGCCTCACTCTCTGCTACAGGGGACAGTAGCAAGCACACTCTCTCCCATAATACGACCCCCCCCCCCCCCCTCTCCTAGAACAGAGGGACTGACCCTCTTCACGCATGACACAGGGTTAACTTGAAGGAGATCCTGGGCTGCCGCAGACCGATTGTGTAGCAAGCAAAGGCAAATGGCTTTGTTCTCCCAGTGTATGTCCATGTGCTGACTACCATTAACTCTGTTATGGCAGTCCACTTTCCTGTGACGTCGCAATACACACAGGACAGCCCTTCCTGCCTGACACACCTTGGTTTAGTTGGCTCAACTCGAATAAAGGCAGACTGCACAATGGTTTTTGATTGTTTACATATGTAATTTGAGGAACATAATCTCATTGGGGACCACTGGCATATGTCCCTGTAAATTTCAACCTATATCAATAGCGTCATGTTTACATTTGTTTTCAGATTCAACTTAAGTTTCTGTATGCAGGTCATTCTAGTGTGATTATTCTGTGAATCTGCTGTATGCGTTTCTGTTCCTTTGTGCACTAATGACTTTCTATCTCATTAGTTAGTGATATCATTCTGAGGTTAGTTGACCACTTATTCACCCTCCGATTAGACTGCTTATTTCACTTCAGTGAGCTGACATCACACAATACAGTGCCTTGCAAAAGTATTAATCCCCCTTGGTGTTTTTCCTATTTTGTTGTATTACAACCTGTAATTTAAATCGATTTTTATTTGGATTTCATGTAATGGACATACACAAAATAGTCAAAATTGGTGAAGTGAAATGAAAACAACAACTTGTTTAAAAAAAATATATATATAAAAAAAAAAAACGGAAGAGTGGTGTGTGCATTTGTATTCACCCCTTTTGCTACGAAGCCCATAAGATCTGATGCAACCAATTACTTTCAGAAGTCACACAATTAGTTAGATTGCACACAGGTGGACTTTATTTAAGAGTCACATGATCTGTCACATGATCTCAGTATATATACACCTGTTCTGAAAGGTCTAGAGTCTGCAACACCACTAAGCAAGGGGCACCATGAAGACCAGGAGCTCTCCAAACAGGTCAGGGACAAAGTTGTGGAGAAGTACAGATCAGGGTTGGGTTATAAAAAAATATCAGAAACTTTGAACATCCCACGAAGCACCGTTAAATCCATTATTAAAAAAATGGAAAGAATATGGCACCACAACAAACCTGCCAAGAGAGGGCTGCCCACCAAAACTCACAGACCAGGCAAGGAGGGCATTAATCAGAGAGGCAACAAAGATACCAAAGATTAGGAAGGAGTTGCAAAGCTCCACAGCGGAGATTGGAGTATCTTTCCATAGGATCACTTTAAGCCGTACACTCCACAGAGCTGGGCTTTACGGAAGAGTGTCCAGAAAAAGCCATTGCTTAAAGAAAAAAAAATATGCAAATACGTTTGGTGTTTGCCGAAAGGCATGTGGGAGACTCCCCAAACATATGGAAGATGGTACTCTGGTCAGATAAGACTAAAATTGAGCTTTTTGGCCATCAGGGAAAATGCTATGTCTGGCACAAACTCAACACCTCTCATCACCCCGAGAACCCCATCCCCACAGTGAAACATGGTGGTGACAGCATCATGCTGTGGGGATGTTTTTCGTCGGCAGGGACTGGGAAACTGGTCAGAATTGAAGGAATGATGGATGGTGCTAAATACAGGAAAATTGTTGAGAAACCTGTTTTCAGTCTTCCTAGAGATGTGATACTGGGATGGAGGTTCACCTTCCAGCAGGACTATGACCCTAAGCATGTTGCTAAAGCAACACTCGAGTGGTTTATGGGGAAACATTTAAATGTCTTGGAATAGCCTAGTCAAAGCCCAGACCTCAATCCAATTGAGAATCAGTGGTGTGACGTAAAGATTGCTGTACACCAGCGGAACCCATCCAACTTGAAGGAGCTGGAGCAGTTTTGCCTTGAAGAATGGGCAAAAATTCCAGTGGCTAGATGTGCCAAGCTTATAGAGATATACCCCAAGAGACTTGCAGCTGCAATTGCTGCAAAAGGTGGCTCTACAAAGTTTTGACTTTGGGAGGGGCGTGGGAATGCACTCTTAAGTTCAATTTTTGTGTCTTATTTCCTGTTTGTTTCACAAGAAAAATATTTTGTATCTTCAAAGTGGTAGGCATGTTGTGTAAATCAAATTATACAAACAAAATCCATTTTAATTGCAGGTTGTAAGGCAACAAAATAGGAAAAATGCCAAGGGGCGTGAATACTTTCGCAAGCCACTGTATACCCTGGGTTGAAAGTGTGTTGGCAAAAAGAATACATGAAACATAAACAGAGGAGAGGAGAGGACACACCCAAAGCTATTCAGTCAACCGGAAAAAGGATCAGCCAAGCTTGTTAGTGTCTGGCTGTAATAACTTATGACTACACTGTGTGGATAATGAGTTAAGGGAGAGCAATAATGGGTCTTCACATCAAAACAAAGCATTATCATTTATTTCAGCTTTGAATCAGTGTTATGAGCTACATTATGTGCAATATGTGTTAAATGAATTTTTAGTCTTAGTGCATTTATAAAAAATTAGATTATTGAACACTTATTTGTTATAAGTTAATAAACATTTATGTTTACAGCGTCTATGCTATAGTTAGTTACCAGTCATATAGTTACTAGAAAGCCTATGGTTCAAATTCCTAGTTGATCAGTACTTCTCACTGGGCACAGACGTCATTTCAATGTCTTTGTTTTGATTTACATTTTGTTGAGTTGTCAACTAACGTGAATTCAATGTGAAATCAACAAAAAATGTAACCATGTCATTGGATTTAGATTAAACGTTGGCTGGAAAAAAGACGGAATTCCCTTACGTTGATTACTTTTTGCAAATCCAATCAGTTTTCCACGTTGATTAAAAACCTCTTTGGGCTGCAATCCCATTAATGGGATGATATGACAACAGCCAGTAAAAGTGCAGGGCGCCAAATTCAAAACAACAGGAATCTCATAATTAAAATTCCTCAAACATTCATGTATCTTGTACCGTTTTAAAGGTAGTCTTGTTCTTAATCCCACCACAGTGTCCGAGTTCAAATAGGCTTTACGGCGAAAGCATCACAAACAATTATGTTAGGTCACCACCAAGCCACAGAAAAACACAGCCATTTTCCCAGCCAAAGAGAGGAATCACAAAAAGCACAAATAGAGATAAAATGAATCACTAACCTTTGATGATCTCCATCAGATGACACTCATAGGACTTCATTTTACACAATGCATGTATGTTTTGTTTGATAAAGTTCATATTTATATCAGAAAATCTGAGCTTACATTGGCGCGTTACATTCACTAGTTCCAAAAACATCCAGTGATTTTACATAGCCACATCGATTCAACAGAAATACTCATCATAAATGTAGATGATCATACAAATGGAATTATAGATATACCTGTCCTTAATGCAACCGCTGTGTCAGATTTCGAAAAAACTTTACGGAAAAAGCAAACCATGCAATAATCTGAGACGGCGCTCAGAACAATCAAGTCAAATTAGCCGCCATGTTGTAGTCAATTTAAACCAAAAACTACATGCTAAATATTGCCTTACCTCTGATGATCTTCATCAGAATGCACTCCCAGGAATCCCAGGTCCACAATAAATGCTTGATTTGTTCGATAATGTCCGTTATTTATGTCCAATTAGCTACTTTTGTTCGCGCGTTTGGTAAATATATCCAAACGTTCGTTCTGGTTAGCGTTACATTTCAGAAACATTTCAAACTAAGTACAGAATCAATCATTAGGATGTTTTTATCATTAATCTTCAATAAAGTTCCAACCGGAGTATTCCTTTGTGTCTTCAGGAGCCATGGAACGCAGGTCGCTATCATGTGAAATGCGGGTGACCAGGAAATGGCTGACTGCCAGACACCTGATTCCTTCTGCTGTCATTCAGTCCCACAACACAGTAGAAGCCTCATTCCAATTTCTATAGACGGTTGACATCTAGTGGAAGCCCTGGGAAGTGCAACGTCATTAATATCTCAAGGGGATTTCAATGGGAACTGTGTTGAATAGATAACAACCTCAGATTTCTCACTTCCTGTTTTGATTTCTCCTCAGGTTTTTGCCTGCCGTATGAGTTCTGTTATACTCACAGACATCATTCAAACAGTTTTAGAAACTTCAGAGTGTTTTCTATCCAATACTAATAATATGCATATATTAGCAACTGAGACTGAGGAGCAGGCCGTTTACTTTGGGCACCTTATTCATCCAAGCTACTCAATACTGCCCCCCAGCCATAAGAAGTTAAACTTCATTACATTGAATTTTGGTGTTAAAATGACGTGGAAACAATGTTGATTCAACAAGTATTTACCCAGTGGGTTGTCACTGTTCTTTACTTAACCTACATTCACTACATATCCAGCTATATGACAAAAAATGCCTAAAATGTCTGCTTTGTCAGTCAGACTGGACAAAATTGTTTGCAACGCAAAGCCACGATGTTGATCTGAGTCAAAGAAGTCTACAAGGCCGTCTGAGAACCCCAGAGCTAAGATTATGAACAACAACTTTGTCCTTCCCCTCCAACTGTAGTGTTGCTATGCTCTCAACTCACCAACCCTAGTCTCCATGCTCTCCTCTGGCTCCACTGCCTTTTCCATGAAACAGGAAGTCAGTATAATGATCTTCCGGTGTGTGATGTCAGCACTGAAGCACTAGCATAGACAATTTGGTAGAAAACAGATTACTGAGACAAAAACTGCTTTTTACAAAAATGTTTGGACTGTGTATACAAACCCTTTTCCAAACAACGTTTTTTGACACTGTGAGTTTTGTTTCTCCCTTTCCTGTTTAGTTTTGTTGTGTCTGAGTCTCTGAGGCTGCTTGGTTGCAGGAAGGGGAGTGAATGACATGTATTCATAAAAGCTTTTAATAGAGGGACCAAAAGTGAGCACATTCTCTCTGGCTCAGGCATCTGCACATGAGTTCAGTCCCCTGAAAACAACAGATGCCAATATCACAGTCTGAAGGGGAACAGAGACTTCATGAGTCTTGACACTTTCAGATAGCACCCTTCATAGAAATAGAAAGGGAAGAATCTATATGGCTCTCCATCTCATCTGAAACTCCTCTGACCTCATCTGTCATGGCAGCCCAGTAAAGTGCATGCTAGACTTTGTAGAAGTGTCATGATAAATATGGAGTGTTATTGTTGCGGCAGGAAAACTGGTTGACGCTTGGAAACTGACTCATCAGATATGTACTTGTGGCATAAAAACATTTTGACAATTGCTTTAAATAGTCATGTCCATTCTATTTATTATATACTGAACAAAAATATAAACTCAACATGTAAAGTTTTTGTCCCATGTTTCGTGAGCTGAATTGAAAGATCCCAGAAATGTTCCATATGCACAAAAAGCATTTCTGCCTAATAAAACCTGTTTGTGGGGGAAAACTCATTCTGATTGGCTGGGCCTGGCTTCCCAGTGGGTGGGCCTTTCTCCCAAGTGGGTGGGCCTATGCCCTCCCAGGCCCACCCATGGCTTCACCCCGGCCAGTCATGTGAAATCCATAAATTAGGGCCTAATGAATTGTTTCAATTGACCTATTTCCTTCTATGAACTGTAACCCAGTAAAATCGTTTAAATTGTTGCATGTTGCGTTTATATTTTTGCTCAGTATATGTCTTTGCATACACACAGAACTCAATGTTAACTGCCTAGCACTGTGTATCTGCATCTATTTGGCTAGATTTTCGGTCATGCCAACCTCTTGGTTAACCATTAGCATCAATAAAGCCAGATCCCAGCAGCATACCCAAGCTTCATTGCTTACAGTAAACCAATTAGGTCACTTCCTTCCATCTAAAAAAAGTAATACATGCCACTTTATATAGACACCAGTGTCAGTCTAAGAAGAATTTACTAAACAAAGGATTAGCCATGCTACACACTGGCTGGCTGAATTTGGCCGAAGGTGCTCTTCAACCACTAAGAGACAAAGGCTACGATAGACTCCCCCATCCAAAATAACAAGGAACGTTGCCCTCATCATACATTTTTCTGATCACTCCCCTATAGCAGGTTTATTGACCTGCTGGTTGTTTGTGTTGTTCACCACAACAGCATGTTAACAGCTCTTTTATCTCTGTGTCTTATCTGTCTGGGGTCAGAGTTCAGACTGGGACACTGTTATATGGCATAGTGGTGGTTAAGGTTGAGGCTTGTGACCTGAGGGCATACTGGTTCGTAATCCCCAGGTGAGAATTGTATACTGCTTTTATGTCCTTGTGCAGGATACTCATTCTCTGTAGACGCACATGTCTAAAGTATCTCATTTTAGATTGAAACATGGACGTAAAAATACAGGCGTAATCTTGGTTCAACATCCTGTTTGGTGATGATAGCCTTTTTTTCAGTGTACAAAGTTCAAAGTGATATTTCCCCTAGTGCGTTTTTCCGTAATACAATCAAACATTCCATAGTACATGTTTGATTGAATCCCAAGCCCTTCGTCTGATCATCACTGAGAAGTTGATCCTATAAAGTTTGTACAGCCAGATAGGGTGTTATCTTAGTGGGTTTGTTGGTCTTGTGGTGGGGGGATGACGTCTGACGGTGGTGGGGTCAATGATCCTAGAGGCCTCCTTAGGCTGATTAACTCAACACACTGTGATGTGGTCTCCTCTCAGACTGGCCAGGAGCACGGGAGAGGCAGTTTAATAAACAAGTCGACTACAGAGTTTTAGCATTAGCTCTCCTCTGGCGTCCACATAGTCTGAGGGTCAGCCAAGGACAGCTATCTGATACAGGGGAATCATATGAGAGAGGAGGTAGAGGAGCAGGGGAGAGGGACTATACATTGAGTGAGCAAAACATTAAGAACAGCTGCTCTTTCCATGACGTAGACTGACCAGGTGAAAGCTATGATCCATTATTGATGTTACATTGATGTCGAATCCATGTAGATGAAGGGGAGGAGACAGGTTAAAGAAGGGTTTTTAAGCCTTGGAACAATTTAGATATGGATTGTGTATGTGTGCCATTCAGAGGGTGAATGGGCAAGACAAAATATTTAAGTGCCTTTTGAACGGGTATGGTAATAGGTGCCAGGCGCACCGGTTTGAGTGTGTTAAGAACTGCAACGATGTTAGGTTTTTCATGCTTAACATTTTCCCGTGTGTATCAAGAATGGTCCACCACCCAAAGGACACCCAGCCAACTTGACACAACTGTGGGAAGCATCCCTGTGGAACGCTTTCGACACCTTGAGTTCCTGTCCTGACTTGAGGCAGTTGTGAGGGCAAAAGAGGGTTCAACTCAATATTAGGAAGGTGTTCCTAATGTATTGTACACTCAGTGTATATCCATTTTCAGAAATGTTGGTAAAATATATTTTATTGTTTTAAAGAAATTATGAAAGAGATTGAAGTGTTTTTTCACTATCTATTCACATACCGGTATGGTGGTGTTCAATGATAGACATGTATTTGTTTAAAATCTATCTATCACTTGATGGTTTCATTTCAGAGAGACAAATAATAATGCTTTTTCTTTGCAAAATGCTGCTTAACCACCTCACTCTGAGAGAAATAAGTGCTACTGCTAGGTTAAAAGAACTGTACAAAGGATGCTTTTGGGGCATCAATATAAAAAAAGGATTTATTTTATTTTATTTCAATACAGTTATTAATCTGTATGTAAAACATTTACATTTTATTAATTTAGCAGGTGCTCCTAAGTGCATTCATTTATATATTTGTATTTATTTAACCTTTTATTTAACTAGGCAAGTCACTTAGCTTGGTACATACCACAGTCAAATATACAAGATATGAACATTCCATTCCAGCTAAACACATTTTCATACACATCTAAAATCTATGAATAAAACATCTGAGAACAGTAATATTTTACACACACAGGACGGTACCCAGAAGCAATAATTTCTGATGAAAACATTTGTGGATATAGCGTTTTGGAAATATACTCTTCATTTCTTCATAGTACGTCATTTCCCAGTCTTACTTCCTAGCCTTTTGCTTGTGATATGGCTATTGTCATGCCAATAAAGACATTTGAATTGAGTAGAGGGAGAGAGAGACAAAATAGAGAGCGAGTAAGAAGGCCTTGTCCTCTGCTCATCCACCAAACAGTGTAAATTCCTCAGTGGGGTAAGGTTAGATATCTGGAAGGCGTGGGCAGAGGTTAAGTCTGTGGCCTAATCCACCCCTTAATAGTATCTACTAATCCCTGGTCTATAACAGCAGCTTCTCTCTTCCTCCCCACTGCCCCGCCCTCTTTTCATTAAAAAGTCATTACACCCATTTGGTAACAATTTACCAGCAGCGCCGCTCTTCATAAACTGCATTGTGGCATTCTTTCCCCCAATTAAATGCTCTTAGCAATCTCACTCACTCTTCTCTCTCTCTCTCGCTCTCGCTCTCTCTTCCTATCGCTCACTATCTATCTTTCTCATCTTTCACACCATCCCCTATCCGCCCTGAGTCCGATGATTCTAATCCAGTCTGTTAATCCACTATAGAGGAGCGTGGTAAGGAGGGTAGGATAGAGAGAGACAAGAAGAGAGGAATCGAGAGAGAAAGAGGGAGAGGGAGAGAGATGGAGCGAGTGTGTGAGAGCGATGGATAGGGGGAGGGGGAAATTCAGTCAGTGTGCCAGATATCTAGTGTAAGAGTCAGTTCTATAGAAAAAGGTCTTAATAAGGTGGTCTTGAGTGATGGAGCTGACTGTGCATTAATAATAGTGAGGGAGGCAGTTTGGTAACAGTCGACTAACCTACCTCTGCTCTGCGGGGACAGAGTGGATTAGAGCATGCTGCCGCAGTGCTCATCCTACCGCCATTAAAGCCAGCCCGCCTCAGACATACTGTACAGGAGTTGCTAGGCGATGGACGGTACATGGATGCAGTTAAACTCTATGGATGAATTCTACCGAGAAGCATTGGCTTGGTGCCCAGTGCCAAATTGTGCACCTGTTTTCATCCTCTTCAAACCGGAGTGAATGTAAATGTGGGTTAGTGTGTTTAGACATGAGGGTCTGTAAGTGGAGCCAGTGTCCTGGACCTAAGCTGTCTCCCTGAGCGTCTCACCTCATTCCACCGTCATTACAGCGTCACAACTGTAGCTAGTCATCACACCAGCATGTTGCATGTGTCAGTGTGTCCTATATGTCCTTACCCTTGAGTCTCTTTCCGCCACTTTCACCTCAGATCAAAATCTTGGCGGGTCGCCTTTTTAATTAGCTAATGTAAATGGATGGGTTTGAACTACCCTCCCTTCTTCTTTCACTCCATCCATCCCTCCATTCCTCTCTGCTTTCTTTCCTTTGGGTGTGTTTTACATACCCCTGAGATGGTGACATGTCCTGAATGAGTTCCTCACAATGGGGAGGGCCTTTTGTTTAGGTTCTCAAAGGAACCCCTGACAAATCCTTCTTTTAGTTATTTCTCTTCCTCTTTCCGATAACGTTATAGTTGTGTGGCACGTTCCGGTGAGCGGGTTAAACCCCTCTGCTGCCCATCATGATAAACCAACAGGGTGAGCTTTCCTTATGTGTACGTCAAGGGTCTGAAGTCTACACTCTTAGAGAAAACTGCTTTGTTGATCATGTCCTCTCAATATTTTAGAAAATACAGTACAACCAGTATCGAAGGGCATCATCATAATAGACATGTTGTGTATTTGAAAACAGCTTTTGTTCTGTTTGTTTTGGTAGCATTAGCAGTTGTCGTGATGCACAAGGATTATTTGACATGGAATGCCATTTTGAGTCATTTCAAAACAAATGTGATGGCAGAGTTATCCTCTTGAACATAAATAATTGCCTAAAGTGCTTACTGAGAACCTACTGGAAGCACCTGTAAGTCATATACTCTCGCTACAGTGGATACACAACCTCATCGTAACGCCACGTGTTGTTGAGTTGATAATTAGCTGAGAGCTAAAAAAACAGAGAGTGACAAAGCCACTGAAGATGGACTACTTTGTCTGTGTTCACAACATCAGGAGATTAGTTTGTGACTAAAAGGCCACCGGCTGTGAAAAGCTGTTTGGTACCTGATTATTCTGCTTACTTAGCAGCACTGGCTAACGTTAAGACAGTAGTTTTGGAATTGTTAGTTAGATTACTTGTTGGTTATTACTGCAATGTCGGAACTAGAAGCACAAGCATTTCGCTACACTCGCATTAACATCTGCTAACCATGTGTATGTGACAAATAAAATTTGATTTGATTTGACCAGAGTCACAGCCAGCAGCATAGACTGGTGCTCTGGTCTGGACACAGACAGACAGGCTGGAATTAAAATGTGTGGTATAAAATAAGGCACCATGCTAGGAACAGCTGGATATTACAGAGGCAAAGTAACACCGGAACATTCACATTTGAGTCACACCTGCACAATTGCAAATGCCCGCACATGCATCTACACTAATTAGCATAGTGCACGCACACACACATTCTTAGATGCACAAGGACACATGTACTCGCAATTGCTAACATGCACACGGAATACACTCTCACGCTGAATGCGCTTCGAGTTATGCTGAGGCAGCATGGAGAGCCCTGTAGTGTAACAACAAGATTAAAGACAGTCCCCAGGCTGTCAATCTCCCTGAGTGGGAGGGAGAGAGAGAGAGATACTATTCCTGAAAACACCACATTTACAATTCCTCATGCACCAGCTGTCCTCATCCAGTGAAACTTACTCTATGAAACAAAGTGCATGCTGCATATACAGTATGAGGAGACCTGAGCACCAGACAAGCATCTCACAGCTGTGGAATATCCAGAACGGTTGACAGTGTGAGATGAGCGAGAGTGGCTTTTTTTAAAAAACAGTTCATATCCACACAGATTGCATCGGTTGGCGCTGATTTGTGTCTTTGGTTACAGAACAAAGAGAAGGAGCGGATGAAGGAGAGGGAGAAGGAGGCGCGGGAGCGGGAGGCGCGCTATAGCAACGGCCACCTCTTCACTTCCCTCACCGTGTCTGCCACCACCCTCTGTTCCGCCTGCAACAAAAGCATCACCGCTAAAGAGGCCCTCAGCTGCCCCAGTGAGTACCACACACACACATTATTGTAGGCAGTACATACACTCACAAGGCCCAGACAAAAGCCTAATGTCATTAGCGATAACATTATTGGGGTATTGGTGTATTGATGCATCACCAGATCAGTGGACCAACAGACATCTTGCCCCAGGGTTGTCATATTGGAGGGAGAGAGAGAGAGATTAGTGGCTGTCTAGTGTAAAGGGGGGGGGGGACAAAATTGCTTTGGAAGAGAAAGGGTGATCAAAAGAACAGCAGAAGAGAGAGATTGGAGCTAGAAAAAGAATATTCAAACAATAAGGGTAGAGAGAGAGAGATGAGGTAGGATGTGTGGGTCCATAAAGGTAGAAGAAACAAATGAGCCAAAGAGTTGGATCAAAAGAGGGAAGGAAACACACAGTGAATAGCAGGGGAGCGAAAAGGAGAGGGGATTCCTCCTGCACCCTCTCAATGTTTTTCTTTGCTCCCTCTCTCCTTCCCTTCTTTCTCTCCTTCCTTCCCTCCTTTTGAGAATCAATCAGCTGTTGACTTCTAGGAGAACCCTCTCCCTTCCCCTGCCCAGACAATAGTGTTAGTGTGTGGGGAGCACAGATCAGATGGCCTGCTCCTCTCTCCACTCGCCTGGAGGAACAGCTGGGTGGAGGGAGGGTGGGAGGGAGGAGTGGGAGGGTGGGAGGGAGGAGTGGGAGGGGAGGGAGGGGGGAGGGAGGAGTGGGAGGGAGGGAGAAGGCAGACTCCAGGGCAAACGGGGAAAACAAATAGAGGAAGATCCAGAGAGAAGGGTTGACAGATAAAGAGAGCAGAAAGAGGGGGGAAGACAGGGGTAGAAGGAAGAGGTGGAGGTAGAGGAGAACATATTGAGTGAAAAGGCTCCTCAGGGGCCATCAGTTCTCAGGTCAAGAGAGACCGAGGGGGAGGGAGAGAGAGATATTAGTTAACAAACAAGTGAACCAGAAAGACAAGAGTAGGAGACGAAGCCATATGGATGATGGATGATGCATGATGACACTAACAGACAGAGAGGAGTTTGCCTGAGATAGAAAGAGGAAGTCCATACTGAGAATTGTGTTTTTGTTTTGCTTACCCCATTTTGAAACGAGTGTTATACCATGCAACAACACTACACTGTCCCCACAGCAACATCAAAGACAATTCAATTGACTGTCATAGTCGATTGAGATTTGTATTTATCATTAAATCAATCCAAACGTACATTCCTAAAGGGAAAGAGGGATGCCTTTTTGTCTTATCAAACCCAATTACCTATTTTGATTGAATATTGATATATGGATGAAGTTCATTGTCCTTCAAGTTGAGGAAATAGCTGCTCCATCTTCGACCTCGTTACCTTGACCCCTACAGCTCTGAAGACGAGGTTCAAAGAGAGAGAGATAAAAGAGAAGAGAGAGAGACAGACAGACAGACAGAGAGAGAAGGGGAGCACAGGGGGAGGGGGTACAGTGGGGCATGGGGGTGGGAGAGGGAAGGCTCTTGGCATGGGGTGTGATTACACATGTCTGCTGCCAAAGAGTGGTGTGTGTGTGTGCCCGTGTGTGTGTGTGTGTGTTTGTGAGTGTGCGCCTGTGTGTGTGAGTGAGTGATTATGAGTATTGTGTGCGCCTGTGTGTGTGAGTGAGTGAGTGAGTGGTTATGAGTATTGTGTGTGTGTGAGAGTTCCGGTACTTGAGAATGAGAGAGACGGTGGGCTCAGAGATTGCAGTGGGGGGTAAGGGGTACACCAGCTGTAGTTTAGATAGAACACCGGTCTTAGGCTATTGATTTGGGTTGGGGGCATAATTATATTCACAGGGTCAGGTCTGGGTGTGTATGTGTGCGTATTGGGCTGAAGGGGGCATGAATACATTATCATTGTAAACTACACCGGAGGTGAGAGAGGGGGCGAGATACAAATGGAGATGGAGAGAACGGGAATAGAAACAGAGTGGATGCCTACTGTAAGTAGGAGGGAGGACTGAGGTGTGAGCCGGCTGTGAGACTATTTCAGGTTTGGAATTCCCTTAGTGTTGGATTCTCTATTCATATATTCAAATTCTGAGCCAGTTAAGATATTTTAGTCTAGAGTCTGTTTGATTTAGATTAGATTTAGATTCGATAAGAATCTAAATTGGTTTAGGAAACATGCCTTGGGTCAGTCATAGTCAGTTTGTCTGAACTCAACTAATATTTTTCGCAGTTTTACCTTTTCATTAATTCATGTGTTATCGCATCACTGTCATCTCAGTTTGCTAATATGTTATAATTAGACGCAACACAACCATTAGACCTGTAAGACTCAATATAGAGATGGAGAATGACAAAGTAGCTATAGTGTAACTACAGTACAGAATGCAGGTTTAGGAGATTATACAGTAGGTCTATGATGAAGCCCACTGTCTGTTGAGAGAGGGGCTTTTCTCTTTGTTTGGTGGATCTGAAACAGCCCCCCCCCTCTCCCCCTCTTGCCCCAATACACAGCTGCTACCACCCTCCCCGACTGTAATCTGGAAATAGTGCATCTGGTAGTTGGAGTGTGGGAGATTAACAAGCAATCTGCCACACTGACGTGTGCACCCACACACATACACACACATATGCATGCACACATAGACGCACACACATGCACGCACACATAGACAAACACACATAGGCAGGTCAGCACGAACGAATGCACACACACAGACACACTCCCAATCCCTCTTCCTCTCTGCGTCCACAGATATTAGTGGTCCCTAACAGTAATGAGTGATGAATGAGCTGAGGGTAACACAGTTAAACCTCTCCTGTTTAACACAGTGGTCTGATAGGGAGCCATATTGCCTCAGAGGCCCAGTGATGTTTGAATACGGGGTCATGACATTGTCCTACATCGGGATTGCTATCTGAGGTCCCCTGTGAATTGGGACAGGGGAGACATATGTTTAGGCTGGGTGCGGGGGAGAGTGTCTGTGTGTGTGTGTGTGTGTGTGGAGTAGGTAGCACCGCCTGTTTTGGGAGAATCCATTGATTTCATGTCTGAGTGGATGTTTCCGGTTTGGAGTCACCAGGGAGTATTTTACAATATTGTCTATGTATTCAATCAATTAAGTACGTGTTCTTGATGTACAACAATGTTTGGCTTGAATTTGAATGAAGTCCACAGGTATCTTTTTATTTATTATTATTTATTTCAAATTCATTTCAGGGACCCTTTATTCCATTACTGCAGAGAAAGACATTTTGTTTTTGTTTTCATCAACATTTGAACTCGTGTTTATTTCCTGCCTCACATCTTATTGTTCTCTGCATGAACGGATAACTGACAAATAGGAGCCCTGCTGGGTGTCCAGCAGGGTGTAATTTAATGTGTGTAGCCTCTGCGTAGCGCTGTGTCATTACGTGTGAGATTACCTCCTCAGACACAGATTAAGACTCAGATTAAGACGACCAGGCCATTGTTGTTTGGCTCATTTTGACATAATCTGAGGGTCCTAGATTACACTCACACACAGCTTACAATTGGGGGGTATACACTGTGTACAAAACATTAAGAATATTGAATTGTCCTCGCCCTTTTGCCCCCCAGAACAGCCTCAATTCGTCAGGTCGTGGACTCTACAAGGTGTCGAAAGCGTTCTACAGGGATGCTGGCCCATGTTGACTCCAATGCTTCCCACAGTTGTGTCAAATTGGCTGGATGTCCATTCGGTGGTGGACCATTCTTGATGCACACGGAAAACTGTTGAGTGTGTAAAACCCAACAGCTTTGCAGTCCTTGACACAAACCGGTGCGACTTAAATCCTTTGTCTTGCCTGTTCACCCTCTGAATGGCACACATACCCAATCTAGGCTTCAAAATCATTATCATAGCTTTCACCTGGATTCACCTGGTCAGTCAATGTCATGGAAAGAGCAGGTGTTCGTAATGTTTTGTACACTCAGTGTACAGCATTATCATAGAAATAAATAAGATAATTAGCTAAAGACAAGTGAACTGTAAATAATATAGTGTCATAAGGAAGGGGGGATTCTAAGCAGTATTTGAAACCCCAAAGCATTTCTATGTTGTAGATCCACTCTGTATGGACACATCTATAATAGTATGCCATTAATCTCGTTGGGTCTCCAGTCTAGTTTCCGAGCAGCGATGTTGAGCTTTAGGGGAAGGGTCTAACAGTACTTTCTAAATGTTTCTACGAGCCTTGGAGAAGGCCGCCATCGTTTCAGCACCAACAGTGTTGCTCCAACACTGGCATGTTGGTTTAATGAGCAAGGGGCCTAGTCTGTTTGTTTTAGCATCGGGGACAATATCTACTGGATGTGTTTGTCCTTCTGTAAGGAGTGGTGTGTGAGGGGCTTTGAGTATGTTTAAATCGTTTGTAGCCTGTGTATGTGTGTGTGTGTGTTGTGAGAGTTTGAGCGATGAATGGGTCACAGTGTGCCTCGCATTCTGAGGTTTAAGTAGAAAGCGTGTTAGCTGAGTCCATGCTCTGTAAAATGTTGGCTTTTATGGAGAACACACCCTGAAAAGAGTGTATTTTTAGCCCTATGTTCCCTCTCATGTGTGTGGAAACTATTGGTTGAAAATAGGAACGGCACCAAGGAAATGCACCCCACCAAAGCAAAGCATACTTCTGACAAGTGTTTTGGCTGTATTTAGCCTGCTTTGGTAGCAAATGTGTAATCTTGGCGGAGACATGGGAAAGACTAAAGTAAAGGAATATGTAGAGTTTTATAAGGGAGATTCTGTGTGTGTGTGTGTGTGTGTGTGTGTGTCTAGCCTTGGGCTGCTCTTAGAACAAAGACAACCCTGTGTAGTGGGCAAGAACTCTCATAAACACTTTTAGGCCGTTTCATATGGACGCAACAACACTCCCAGAACTCAGGACACACACACATGCACTTACACACCGATAACCTGCCTCAGACATCCCTTCAACCTCCCACCGCCATTCCAGGAGAACTTCCTGTCAAGAAAACATGTACCAGGAAGTGGAGCCCCTCTAACAATGAAGAGAAAGGGAAGCTGAGGGAAGAGAGGAGGGGAGAAGGGGTGTTTTGAAGCATAGGAGAGATTTTAATAACAGTGCTAACATTTTCATTGGTGTCAGAAAGCGTAGGTTTCAAGGTTTCAAGTGTTAATTGTCACATGCACAAGTACAGTGAAATGCTTCACTTGCAAGCCCTACCCAAAAGTGCACTGTTCAATATCAAAGTGGTAGAACTAATAAATGTGGAGAAAAAAAACTAAGAAATTAGAGTCAGTGCCAGTATCAAATGTACAATGTGTCATTGATAACCCTATCTGGAACAGGAAGAGTGGGCACCTTTATCAACTTCACTTGATAGGTGTACTCACCAGTCACTCTGGAAGCAATGCATCGTGACCGTAATGACAAGTGCCTCAAAAATAGTCTCGTGATTTCACGAAGTTAGTTGCCATTCTTATCAACAGTGCATATGCAGATATTGTGGAGTGTCGGGGAAATTGATCTTTGTGTTTCTGTGTTGCAGCCTGCAATGTCACCATCCACAACCGCTGTCGAGACACACTGGCCAACTGTGCCAAGATGAAACAAAAGGTAAGAGAGGGGAAAGGAAAGGTTTTTAATGTATGAAAAGCAAAAGTTGGGCCTTTTGTTCTTTGAAAGGTTGACTGTTGGATGAGACATTGGTCTAAACGTGTTTTCTCTGTGGGTTTTGCAGCAACAGAAGCTAGCCCTGGTGAGGAACAGCTCCGCGCTGCCGAACGTAGCTCTGAGGACCAAAAGTTAGTATCTCTTTTCCTTAAAAACTTCTATCCTATTTCCTCTCCTTCTTTCGCAATGAATGCCTCCTTTCTGCATGTGAATATAGGGGTGCTGCCACCTGTTGGCTGGTCGCTGCCACTGCAGTATGGATGTAGTACTGACTGCATCATATGGATTTAAATCCTTTTGGACAGGAAAAGTTCAATTGAACCCCTTGTCTCTTTCTCCAGCCCCTATGATGAAGGAGCGGCCCAGCTCAGCCATCTACCCGTCCGACAGTCTCCGTCAGTCCCTGCTGGGCTCTCGCCGTGTCCGCTCTGGCCTCTCCCTCTCCAAGAGTGTCTCCACACAAAACCTTGCAGGGTGAGCAGGCTGCTGTGTAGAGTCATCAATTGATTAACCTATGCAAGCAGGGCACTGATATGAAGCTGTTTGAAACGTTGTGTAACTGTTGTGTTCAAAAATGTGTTTCCAGGAATCTGAATGACGACTCACCGTTGGGGCTGCGGAGGATCCTGTCTCAGTCCACAGACTCCCTGAACTTCAGAAACAGAGCCATGTCAATGGAGTCCCTCAACGACGAGGGGGAGGTGTACTATGCTGCCATGTTGGAGGAGCTGGAGAGGGAGGGGAAGGACTTTGAGGCTGACTCATGGAGCCGGGCCGTAGACCCCTCCTACCTGCAGACGCACCGCAAAGACGTCATCAAGAGACAGGACGTCATCTATGGTGAGAACACCTCTCTTCCTCACTATTTCTCTCACTTTCTCTCTCTCCCTCTTCTCTCTCGCTCTCTCGCTATATTCCTATCTCTTTCTCTCTTTCTATCCCTTCTCTCTGTCTCTCTGTGTGTTTGTGTGTTATGTGAATGTACTGTATATCCCTAACGCTGTTTTCCCTTCCGCGCCCCTCTCAGAGCTGATCCAGACAGAGTTCCACCACGTGAGGACTCTGCGGATCATGGAGGGGGTGTTCCGGCAGGGCATGCTGGACGAGGTGCTGCTGGAGCCGGGCGTGGCGCACGCTGTCTTCCCCTGTCTGGAGCAGCTGATGGCGCTACACACACGTTTCCTTTCCCAGCTTATGACACGGCGCACACACAGTCTAGCCCCCGGGAGCAGTACCAACTTCACTATCAACCAACTGGGGGATATACTGACTGAACAGGTAGGAAACGCACTGGGCGTTAGAACAAACATCCACGGTCACACACACACATCCACGGCCACACACACACATCCACGGTCACACACACAGAACCCGAGACGCATGTACCAACTTTGCCGTCCATTAACATTAGAATGCATTCATACTAAACACCCAATGAACAATGCATAATTTAAACATATTGTGCACACACACACTAACTGAGTTGATACCCGTTGTGTGTTTTCAGTTCTCAGGGCAGTGTGCAGATGAGATGAGGAAAGCCTATGCTGAGTTCTGTAGCCGCCACCCCAAAGCTGTGAAACTATACAAGGAACTGCTGGCCAGAGACAAGAGGTTTCAGCACTTCATACGGGTAAGAGAGAGAGAGCGAGCAAGAGAGGTGGATGGAGTGAGGCGGGCGGGGTGGGGGGGTCACAGGGGGGGGAGGGTTAGAGGTACAGAGACGGGGAGAATGGGAAGGCCTAAGAGCATGATTCAAGTGTGTGTGTGCGCGCGCATGTGAGCTCAGCAGTCCGTGTCAGGAGGTGCCAGCTGAGGGGTGTCTCACATGCCTTAGCTAGGAGGAGTGCTGAACAGATAACACTGAATGGTAGAAACAACTTATCACATTGTAGATATTCTATTCAAAAAGGAGTCATGAACAAGTTATTTCTGCTTCATTACCTAACTAACACTCGTCACAAGGATGTGTTCTGGCCTCAAAACTTTTCATAAGTGTCCTAGCTTTGTGGTCCAATCACGCTCCTATGAAATGCCCAAAAATTAACATATCTTTACTGCTATCTACTGTACTAGTCAAAAGTTTGAACACACCTACTCATTCAAGGGTTTTTCTTTATTTTTACTATTTTCTACATTATAGAATAAAAGAAGACATCAATACTATGAAATAACACTAATGGAATCATGTAGTAACCAAAAAAGTGTTTGGTTTTATATTTAAGATTCTTCAAAGTAGCCACCCTTTGCCTTGATGACAGCTTTGCACACTCTTGGCATTCTCTCAACCAGCTTCACCTGGATTGCTTTTCCAACAGTCTTGAAGGAATTCCCACATATGCTGAGCACTTGTTAGCTGCTTTTCCTTCACTCTGCGTTCCAACTCATCCCAAACCATCACAAGTGGGTTGAGTTGGGTGATTGTGGAGGCCAGGTCATCTGATGCAGCACTTCATCACTCTCCTTCTTGGTCAAATAGCCCTTACACAGCCTGGAGGTGTGTTGGGTCATTGTCCTGTTGAAAAACAAATGATAGTCCCAAATGGGATGGCGTATCGCTGCAGAATGCTGTGGTAGCCATACTGGTTAAGTGTGCCTTGAATTCTAAAAAAGAATCACAGACAGTGTCACCAGTAAAGCACCATCACACCATCTCCATGCTTCACTGTTCCTTGGCTGTCATTGAAAATAAGAATTTGTTCTTAACTGACTTGCCTAGTTAAATAAAGGTTAATCAGTTTATTATATCAATAAGGCACCTTGGTTTGTGGTATGTGGCCATTATATCACGGCAAAGGGCTGTATCCAGGCACTCCGTTTCGCGTTGTGCATAAGAATAGCCCTTAGCCATGGTATATTTAAGAAAAGAATATGACCGATATAGCACGGCTGTTCTTACGCACAACGCTGAGTGCCAGGACACAGCCCTTAGCCGTGCTATATTGGTCATATATCAGAAGCCCCCGAGGTACCTTATTGCTATTATAAACTGTTTACCAACGTAATTAGAGCAGTATAAATACATGTTTTGTCATACCCATGTCAGCCAATCAGCTTTCAGGGCTCGAACCACACAGTTTATAATGGCCAATATACCACACCTACTCGGGCCTTATTGCTTAAATATATAATAAGTGGTATTAAATCTCATCCATCCCATAATCAGAGGGTAAGCCGGGGGCCCCTGCTGCGTCGCCATGGCATCCAGGAGTGCATCCTGCTGGTGACTCAACGCATCACCAAATACCCTGTCCTAATCCAGCGCATCCTGGACAACACCAAGGGTAAGACCTGACACCAGAACAGCTATAGCAGCTTAGTAAGTAGACTCACACAGCATAAAAGCACAGAACAGCCACTACAGCTCAGGGAGTAGACAAAAACATATAAGAACTGAATAATCACTACATACACGGCAGTAGAATAACCCCCCCTCCCCCAACAGGCAGTGAAGAGGAGGCCCAGTCCTTAGCCCAGTCCCTGTCTCTGATCCGGGACTTGTTGAGCTCTGTGGACCAGCAGGTGGCAGAGCTGGAGCGGACCCAGAGGCTCCAGGAGATCAGGGCCAGATTGGACCCCCGGGCCCAGGCAGAGGTCAGGGGAGGAGGGGTGTTCAGGGGAGGGGAACTGCTCCGCAGGACGCTCCTCCACGAGGGCACACTGCTGTGGAAGACGCAAGGATCCAGACTCAAAGGTAGGGAGGGAGGGAGTGTGTGTGTGTATCTGAGAGAGATAGATAAAGGGGTATGATTGTTCGTGTATCTTTGAGTGTGAGTGTGTATAACAAGGTTGCACACTCTTTGTATCTTTAACAATGTTCCACTGTTTGTCTATGTAGACGTGCAGGTCCTGCTGATGACAGACATCCTGGTGTTCATGCAGGAGAAAGACCAGAAGTATTTATTCCCCTGCATAGTAAGTCTGCCCCACCTTTCCACCCATCTGACTCATCCTCCTCTACTCATCTATTCTGCTTTCTGACTGTTGTTCAGCAGGTCCTCCATTGCTTCTGTCTTTGCCTTTCCACACATCTAACTTTATTTAGTCTAAGCGTTAAATCACAGAGCTAACCCCTCCCCCTTTCGGTCTCTCTCTCTCTCTCTCTCTCAGGACAAGCCTGCAGTGTTGTCTCTGAAGAACCTGATCGTGAGGGACATAGCCAATCAGGAGCGAGGGATGTTCCTGATCAGTGACTCCACCCCCCCAGAGATGTACGAGCTGCACGGCTCCTCACGAGACGACAGGAACAACTGGATGAGACTCATACAGCAGACAGTCAGCAGGTCAGCTCCTGTAATACACACAAACACACACCTACTCATCTCATTCAGAATATTGCCGATTTCAATTTTGAGAATTCTCTATTATCCTTACTGGAATCCTTATGCCCTGGCATTATCCTTATTCCGACCATACCTCACCTTCTCCTCACTCACTCTCTTTCCCTCCCTCCAGCTGTCCGTCCAGAGAGGACTTCCCCCTGATAGAGACAGAGGACAAGGCCTTACTGCGCCGACTCAGAGGTACAACCTCTTCTCCTCTCCTCACACTCCTCCACCCTTCTCTTTCTATATCATTCCTGTGCTACACTTGTCTATGAAGCTTTCCTTAATAGACAACATCTGCATCGTTCTGAATATTCAGTTGTTTTAGCCCTGAAGATGCATCTTACTGACTCGAATGTGTTTCTAGCTGACATCCAGCAGAAGGACAGGGAGGTGCTGGAGCTCCTCCAGGAGAGAGTGACTCTGTTCTCTGACCTGGCTGAGGTCACCGGTGGGTGTCAGGAGGTCACGCCCCCCACCAACTCTAGGAACATCTTCCGGGCCGACACCCCCTACGCACCCCAGGCGGAATACCTACTCACCGACGCCATCTCAGAGGGTAAGGGAATGTAGAATTTACCTTCATTCTAATTCCTGATCTATGGTCAGTTTGACTTTTCACCACCTAATAGTGAGGTGAGAGGCCGGTGTAGTGTTGGGTCATCCTAGGTCAGTGCCATAGAGTGTAAGCTGAGTGTTAATACCGTCTTACAGAGAGGCAGGTATTAAATGAGGCCTAACTCAGAGCTTAACACTGCAGATAGAGAGGTAGAATTACATAATGAGCACCCTATAAGAGTATGAGTATCAGCTAGTCATAACTTCCTCAGGAGTCAATCTGAGATCACCAACGAAACCTCCGTTATTAACCCCTGGGTGTAGTGTTATTCAGTGACTAGGACGATGTTACAGTGTTATTAACATTGCTATGCCTCTTTCTTTTAGTTTTTAATTCCCTCTCCTTCCCTCCTTTCATCAGTTGACAGGCTCAGTGAGTTGCTGCTGGGCTCCAACATAGAGCTTCCCAAGTCCAATGGTAGCACCAACGGTACCAATGATGACCAGAACCACAAAGGGGCGCCAGTGAGCAGTGAGTGGTTTCGCTTTGTCTTTTACTACCGGGACATGGTGGAGGGTGGTCTCTACAGTGTTTCAGCTCTCACTTACAAATCAGCTCACTTTCTCTCTCCTTCTGTCCCACCCATTTACAGATGGAGATTCGATCTCCGTCAACGGGACTCATGAAATGAAAGGAAGTCCAGCGTCCAAGGTGAGAGAGGATGACTGTGCCTTAGGGTTGGATAACATATACATAAGCCACAACTGTGACTGTAATACATAATCAGATTATAATGACTTCATGTTTTGTGGGTGTTCTTTATCCTTTCAGGACAGAAATGGTAACCAGCTACAGGACAGACCCCTAAATGAGGAGGTGTGTCAGAGGCTTGTGAACCTCAGTGCTCATCTCCACTCTCTACAGGTGAGGCTGAATGACACACTGGAATCCATTTGAGGCATTTTGTATTGCATAGGTGGTCAATCCCTTCTCCAACCTAGATTCAAAACTCACTCTCTCTCCTTCCTCTCTCTCTCCCTCTCCCAGGCCGCCGTCATTCACCAAGACTCTGTCCTCGAGCTCCGCCTCCATGAGGGCACTGGCCCTGCCTCCTCAGGTTCCTCCACTCCCACCCCCACTCCTCCAAACTCCTTCCCCAGGCTGTGCCGTTCCATGTCACGTGACACAGGTCTGGATGCGGGCATGGTGGCAGCCATGGGGGAGATGGCCATGCTCCAGAAGCAGCATGATCTGCTGCAGGAGGAGGTGGTGAGGCTGCGCCCCCTGGAGGCCAGGCTGAGGGACAGCGAGAGGACCAGGGCTCAGCTGGAGCAGCAGATCAGGGACAATAAGGGCAGGAGGGGAAGGAGGGGCAGGAGGGGCAGCAGAGGCAGCAACGAAGACATTGTGGTGGATGTTACAGCCTTAGAGCAGGTGAGCAAAGTAACATCTGGCAGAGGTGTGTGAATATAGAGGTGTGTGAATGTAGAGGTGTGTGAATGTAGAGGTGTGTGAATGTAGAGGTGTGTGAATGTAGAGGTGTGTGAATGTAGAGGTGTGTGAATGCAGAGGTGTGTGAATGCAGAGGTGTGTGAATGCAGAGGTGTGTGAATGCAGAGGTGTGTGAATGCAGAGGTGTGTGAATGCAGAGGTGTGTGAATGGGAGTTTGGGGTCAAGTGTGTTTGGGTTTAGGTAGACTTACAGTCCTCACCCCAACTGGCTGAATCACTAAGCCATTCAGGAAGTACTAGTTGTTAATCTGTAGGTGAGCTCAAACAGGATATGATGACTTTTGTCCTTTACTAGGCTCCCTCTAAAAGGAGAGGAAGTGGTGATGGCGAGCCCAGCCCTGTCGCCCCATTGGCCTGTCAGGAACCAGTGGACCAATTGGACGGCGTACTGGAAGGCAGTGAGGAGGAAGAGGAGGAGTCAGAGGAAGAGGCGGATGTAGTGAAGGTTTCACCA